>NC_056743.1:797223453-797558098 GCF_019279795.1 Protopterus annectens | reverse complement strand
GGGGTCTTCTGACATCTGGGGCAAGAAAAGACTGAGGATATGGCGCCGGTCATGCGCATTTGTACCCCTGACGCCCTCCTGACAGACCACGCGCCTGACCGACGTCAGCCTTATACTTTGGTATTCGGGCCGACTGGGACAGCGGACTACCCAAGTGTTAGGACTGCAGCAATGTGGATCCTCGAACATCTACATTTATGGTAGGTACAAAACTGTACTATTTTTATTTAGAGCCTCCGAGTATGTTTTTGTGTGTTTGTGTTAGGTATGCCGATGCAATAGGTCTGTGTGAGACTGGATTTGTGGTGTGGGTGTTTACCTTTTCCTCCTGACTGTGCCAGTCTTGGGTTGAGAGAGCTCTGCCTCCAGTTTGGCTGTGTATCTGCATCTCTCACACATATTAGTTTGTTGGAAGGAGGAGAGGGTTGTCTTTGTACATAAGGCAATTGTAACATTGCTTCCAAATTCCCGGATTCACCAGCTGGACTGGAGAGTAATCTTGAAACTGACCCTTGGACATATCAGATTAGTATAGGGAACTGTTTGTTTTTTTACTGATCAGATTAGGGAAGGGAACTGATTTTTCACTTTATCAGGAAGGACCAAATGGGAGTCTAAAATACTTACGAGAAGTCAAAGAGGGTGTAGTGCTTTAGTTAGTGATTCCTTATAAGAGCTGAGCAAGTGCAGGGCTTTAGAAAGAGAATAGAGTGATTACTTTGAGAGTTTGAACAGTTCTAAGGGAAAAAGTGAAGAGCAGACTTTGGAGCCTGGAATAGTTTAAACCTGTTTAGGCGGCACTGCTTGATGCTGCTCATTGCACAAAACAGCGCAAAAAGAGTTGTAGGGTTTTAAGAGAGAGATCAAGGAGTTTAGAATTGATCCAAAATGGCCAATAAAACTACAGCTTCTAGGTAGTAACCACTCCTCCAGGGACACGCAGGCTGTTAAGTGTTAACCACTCCCACTGTTGAACACAGAGACTTCCCTTTAGCCCAAGCAAGCCCTGGCCTTTTAGAAACTTCCAAACAGTTCGGAACAGCAAATCTGTAACTGAACTTTCTTAACTTTCAGAAAGGGGGGGGGGGCAAGATTTTTGTTTTTCTTTTTGTTGTTTAAAGGTAGCAGAGATACACAAGCAGCAAAATAATCACAACAGTGCAATAAATGACCCCACACGAGTGCTAGGCCAAAATCAGGTAAAATGCAGTTTTTAGAGAAAAACACTATTTTAAATTAAGTGCAACACAGGAAATGCAGTAAACGGGCTCTAGATGTGTTCCAAGTACTGTTACAGATATAAACTTTAGCAAGCCGGAAAATGCCAAAAAGGCGGCAAAGCAGTATAACTTAACAAAAATGCGTAGATTCCTCGGATCTCAATTGCTGCCATTAGTTTCAGGACTTTTAAAGATTTGAACCAAACTTACTTTGAGGCCTTCCATCTACCTCCTCTTCGGTTCCTGGGGCTCAAACCCCTCCCCAAAAAACTGATGGAAGTAAGCCTGAGTAGACTTCAAAGGAAAGAGTCCCCTAAATTGTGGTCTGATTGATCTTCAGTGTCAGGTTATTCAACAGAGCCATCTACAAAGGAGTACAAGTTGTCTAATCCCACAGTCTTGATCTCACAGTTTGAAAAGCTAGGTCCCCATAGATCCATTCCCCTCCACTTTTCCCAGATTCTGTTTTCTCTATGCTCCCTGCTGCTTTCCTGGAGGGATCTCCACAAAGATGCTCCAGACCTCTGTCCACCATATCATCATTTAAGTCTTCCAGGAGACTTTTGGAATCTGATGTGGATAGGCTAATGAGGAGGTTCCTTAGAGCACCGATTCAGATGGAGGTTCTCCTGGCTCCGACTTCCACTGAGTCTGAGAGACACCCTTTGTCCACTTCCCCCTTGGTATCTCCTCAGATCCAACCCACTGTTTTGGATCCCTGTGATCTGAGATTTGTGGGGTTGTCTTCCTCAGAGCCGCAGATCTGTTCTTTGACTCCAGTAGTTCCCATGAGCCATCTGGCTCAGTCTGTCAGAGCCAGAAGACTCAACCAAAGCATCAGCATAGAGTTCGGGGGGGGGGGGGGTTGGGGGGGTGGAGTTGACTCTAACTGTTGGAGCAGTCTCTCTTCTTTGGTGTCTCAACATTGGATAGCTGTGACGGCCTCCCTCCTTGGTTGGAGTGCTGGTGAGGTTGCAGGAGCTGACAGTTGAAGACATTCCATGTCTGGTGCAGTCGACTTTGTCCCCAAGGAGCTCTGTGTTTGAGGTTGTGAAGAGGGGTTTCTCTTTGGCCAGAGAAGATACAACTATATGTCATCTGTTTCTTTGCTCTGAGCATTGCCCATCCTTTCTAGTGGGACAGCCATCCCTAACTAGACTTCAGCAGAGAATCTTATCCAGATGATATACCATGCCATTTAACTCCTCCCACCAGTGTGAAAAAAAATCCCCAATGTTCTCCTCCGAGGGAAGCGGCATCTCTAGAAATAAAAAAACTGCTAGAAACAGTCTTTCAAATGGTCCCCCTGATGGTGTTTAGAGCTTACTCAGGATTCTTTGGTGTTAACGACTTTATCTTCTGGAGCTCAGCAAATTAAATTACTTTGCATAGTGTTCAAAGTTTCGGATGATCATGGTTCAGTCCATTTTGTCTGTGCTACAAAAGGATGATTGGATGTGCACAGTAGTATACAGTATATAGTATAGTATAGTAATGCAATAGTATTACATCAAAATGAATAGGCACTCCAGAAGTTACTAGTGCTTCTGGCTTGGAGACTGTCATTATTAGTTCAGAACACTGCCCTTTGGTCTCGCCACAGCCCCATGATGTTCACCAAATGCATGGCAGTGGCAGCCGCTCACTTGAAACTGCTGGCATTCTGAGCATTTCCGTATCTGCACTACTGGCTCCTAATTACCTCAACTAGGCATCGACCTCCATAGGTAAGGGACTACTTGCTCCATTTGTGTGCTTAACTAATCAGTCATCATCTCTCAGCTTATGCCTATGCAGATCCTGGAGTTTATAGGTGCTCGTTTGTACACAAGTCGCTCAGCTTCTTTTTCCCCCCTAACAGAATAGGGACTCTGAGGTCCCAGGTCAAAAACGTGAATCAAAGTTTCTCTCCCTGTCCGATTTCTTTTGCAAGCCGTGGGATCAGTGGCAGCAACTGTCACTCTTATTCCTCTGGCCGCATTCCATATGCGAGTTCTTCAGTAGATGCTTTGTGAACCCAGTGGTTCATTTTTCTACATCTATTGAATGGTCCAGTCAAAATTGCACAAGCTTGCAAGAGATTTTTGGTGGCTCGAACAAGCCAAGCGAAGGGCACCTGTTTGTTTTTCCCCTGAACATAGCTGTAGTGACCATTTATGCCTCCTAGTTGGTATGGGGGGCCCTACTTGACAATGACCGTCCAAAGTACATGGTCCCCCGAGGAGGCCAAGGTGCTTATCAGTGTCCTAGAGATGAAAAGCAGTCCTAGCATTGCAAGTCTTTCAAAGACGTTGTTCCATCCAGGACAATTGCTGTTCAGGCTGTGACAGTATGTCAGTGGTCTGGTATGTCATCCAACAGGGGGGGAACCCAGTTGTACCCTGTCTGCTGATAGGCAGCGAGTGTGTGACAGTGGGCAACCTCTTCTAGTTGCTTTCTGATGGCACTGCTCAGTCCGGGGAAATCCAGTGTGATTGCAGACTAAGCATGTCCATCCTGATGCCTCATTAGTGGTCTCTTAGTGTCTGTGGCAGAGAATTTTCTGTCAGTGGGGACAGCCATGCTGCAGCATATTTGCTTCTCTCAGCAAGTGCAGCAGGTTCTTTCCCTTTATCTCTGCAACGGGTGAGTCCTGGAGAGATGTTCTGGTCTGACTGGCCCTCTGGTCTTATGCTTACCCTCTGCTACCTCTCATTCCCAGATTTATACAGAAAGCAATCCAGTTGAAGAGCACAGTTCTCCTCACTGCACCCTTCAAGCTTTGCCAGATCTGGTTTATTTTCCTCTGGCCTCACTATATCTGCCCTGGATACTAGATTCCACTTCAGACCTTCTGTCTCACCTGACAGGAGTGACTCAACTGGATTTAACAGGCCCCCTGACTGATCACATGGTTTCTCTAATTCTGTTTGCTAGATGGTCCAGACTCGTACATGCTATCCTATTATTTTGTCAAAAAGCTTCAAGTAGAAGAGTTTACAGAAGTAAATGGAAGAATTTTTTTACTGGGCCTTTAACAAGGACCTGGACCCTTTTTAGTACCTGTACCATCTCTACTTGAATCTTTAGCTTCAGTTTTCTATGAATGTGCTAGATTTTCCACTGTTAAAGTGCATTTGGCTGCCATTTCTAATTTCCACCTTGATGAAAATCTAGTGTGGCTCTTTCTAATGTATGTAAAGCCTTTCTCAAGGGAACCATTTTACTTAGACCCCCGTTACAGGATCCTCCTTGGGATTTAACTACCATGCTTTAGGTCTTGACACAAGCTCCTTTTAGAGCCTTCAGCTAAAGCAGAACATAACATTTTTGTCTTGGAAGACCATTTTTTCTGGTCACTATCCCATCAGTTAGAGCTCATCTATCTTCTAAACTCCAGGCTGCATCTTCTAAATCTCCTTACCTGTTTTTTCACAAAGACAGGGTGTCCTTGTGCACAAATCCTCTTTTTTGTCTAAGATAGTTTGAGTCCAATATAAACCAGGCCATTAATCAACCAGTTTTCTTTCCTAACCTTTCAAATAAAGGAGTATATGCTGCACCTTTTGGGTGTGCATAGGCAACTCTGTTTTTATCTTCACAGAAATAGACTTCAGGGAAGTTGACTAGCTGTTTGTTTCATTTTCTCCTTAGTTTGGGCAAACCAGTATCCAAAGTTACATTGGCCAGTTGGTTAGCTGAATACATTTCCTTTGTTTATGGTAAAGTTTTATCCTTGCCCAAGCCTCATGTAACTCATTCTATGAGGTCTGTCAATTTCTTCAGCCTCTTGGTCTAGAGCTTTTCTAGACATTTGTGCAGCTGCAACTTGGACTAATTCTCGCACTTAATTTATAATGAGTAATAAAGATTCTGTATCCAGGAACAGAGCAGTCCTTCCATGAGTTCTTCCAAGGTTACTGTAGTTGGGGATTCTTTCCCATCATTTCAGGAATGAATGCAAAGGACATCATTGGATAAAAACTTGTGTATTCACTGTAACGTTTCGTCTGTGCTGTCAATATTCATTCTTCCTCAACTTCCTGCCCACCTCCCCCCTCCTTTTGCTTCTGGAAGATTTTGGCTGTGTAGGAAACTCTGTTCCTTGTTTGAGTTCTATCTTCCCTGATCTTCGTGTTTCACTGTTGCAGTCATCACACCTGGGTTATCTGCCTGCAGGTAGCCCTCAGTCGGCCTGAATACCAGAGACTTAGTATTTCTGCGTCAGTTTCTGTCACTCTAGGTCTGACGTCAGGTCATGAGGGCTATAAAAACAGGCAGCCAACGCCATTACATCAGTGTTTCTTGCAGAGGAGCCTGAAGAACCAGATGTCCTTCAAGAATGCAACTGCAGTCATAACATATGGGTTGTCCTGCCTCAGGCAGCCCTCGGTCGGCCGGATTCCAAAGTCTGGGTCCGACGTCGGCTGATGTCGCATTTCTCTCCGACGTCAGAGCGGCTGGAGTACATAAGCATCAGCCGACGCCATTTTCTTCAGTCTTTCTTGCCGCGCGGTGCCCGAAGCAGAAGCAGTTCGCAAGTGCCGGTCGGTCAGCTCCTGTATTCTTCGATTCCGAAGTCATCAAAAAAGCTAAGTACCCCGTTGGGGACCTTTTCTTGCCTCAGCCGATGTCAGAAATTACTGAAAAAGTTAACAATTGTCTTTCTTGTGGTAAACAAATACCTCATAAGGCTTTCCACTCTTACTGTCTTCCTTGCCTTGGCCCAGACCACGACGTCTCGGCCTGTGTCGCCTGTGCTCGCTTCAATAAGCGCACTCTTAAGTGCCGGGCGGAGTTCGCTGAAGATTTTTTCGGCGAAAAATTTGCTTATACAATGCCGTCGGATCTTCCGACATCGCAAACTCCCAAGAAACGAAAAGACCGGGACCGACATCCTCGGCCTGTGTCTACCACCGACTCCACGCCAAAACCTACCGCAAGTGCTCCGGTTCCTCCTGAGACTTATTCCACCGCTCCGAACCAAAGACACCGCATTACCGACGACTCCGATACCGGATACCACTCCGCCAGTTATAGATTTTCCTCCGGATACTGAAACCGAGGAAATGCCCGAGACCATTGCTGTAGATAAGGTCACTCCTGCACGTGGAGCTGCCAGGCCTCCTATGGCCATGTCTATTAAGGCCTACACTCGGGCTAAGGCAGCCAGCAAGACCAAGCACCTTACTGCTAAAGCCTTACTTCAGCCTACTCCAGAGACACAAATCATGACTATGGCCGCAGACTTAATTTCTATGATTAGAGGTTCACAGGCCCATCCTGAGAGAGGATCCCAGCCTCCTTCTGATAAGAGGCCCCGGGTTGAACCCTCTGACCCTATCCCTTCAGATGAAGATTCTGAGGACTCTGTCCACTCCGATGGCCAGGAAGAGCTCTTCCAGACTTATGAGGACTCGAATGCAGAGGATTCCATCCCCTCTGCCTCCCCTCCTGAGGATATTTCTTTTGGGGAAGTTCTGCATACCATGAGGGAACATTTCAAGTGGCAAGACCAGGAATATTCTGATTCCAGAAAGCGCCTTCGAACTTTCCTTAAAAAGCCCCAGCACAGGCCCTTAGCTATCCCTCCTGTGCTTGATGTTTTGGATGATTTATATTCTGACTCCAGTGTTACCCCTGATTCTCTTCCTCCTGCTCCAGCCAAGCCAGACAGGTATTACAGGGTCCCAGAAACATTCCCATTTATTCAGGGCCCATACTGTTGATTTGGAAACTGTTTCTCAGGGACCTAAAGGTGTTTCAGCTTCCACCTCTAAAAATCCCTTGTCTTCCAACAGGGAAGCTAGGTCATTAGAGAGATGGGGGAAAAAGGTCTACACCTCCACTACTTTATCTATGAGAGCTTTGAATTGCCTTTTTCACATGTTGCAATATCAGGATTTCCTGTTAGAAGATTTACAGAAAACATTGGCGCCTCCTGATCCTTTAGACAGGAAGTCTTTGCAGGAAGCTGTGCATAACTCTCAGCAAGTCAGCAATCATTTCCTGCAGTGTGGATATGATGCACTGGAAGCTTCATGTAGGGCAGCTATGACATGGGCAGTCATTCCTAGACATGCATGGTTAAAAGAACAACCTCTACCAGATAATGTTAAGGCAAAACTTCTGGATGCACCCTTGGAAAAGAACAAGCTTTTTGGTGCTAATGCTAAAGATGTGTTGAAGTCCATCGAGGAAAAAGCAAAATCAGTTCAGACAGTTAAAGATTTCCTCCAGGTTCAGTCCCCCAGATTCAGTAGGAATTGGCCTTCAAAAAACTGGTCCTTTCCTAATCCTGAAAAATTTCAAAGGGGTAAAAACAGACGTGGCCGAGGAAGAGGACAATACAGAGGTCCTTACAGGGGACGACAATGGCAGCCAGCAAACCAAAGAAGTGACACAGGGGTTTCCCCTGCCCCACAGCCACAATCTCAATGACTTTCCTCTACTTCCGCCTACCAAGGAACAAATAGAAGCTCCTTGGGGAAAATTATCTCTGTTTTCAGACAATTGGCACAGATTGACGAAGGACAAATGGATTTTGGACATTATAGACCAAGGTTACAGGTTCCATTTTCATACCTTACCAAGAAAACAAGGCATGCCAAACCTACCACAAAACCAGAAGGCAGAGGCTATCAAGCAAATTTCTCTGCTGGCTCGGATAAAAGCAGTAGAAAGAGTTCCACAACAAGAACAAGGCCAGGGGTTTTACTCAAGACTGTTCCTTGTTCCAAGAAAAGGAACTCAATGGAGACCAATACTGCATTTGTCCGCATTAAACACCTTTCTCATAGTACCAAAGTTCAAAATGCTGCCTCTACAGCAACTCCTTCCCATGCTGGGCAAGGGGTCTTGGCTGATTACTCTGGACCTCAAGGAGGCATACCTGCATGTCCCTATCGGACACAGTTGCAGAAGATACCTCAGATTTCTTGCAGGGCCAGAGCATTATCAATTCTCAGCATTGCCATTTTGCTTATCTACTGCGCCCAGAATATTCACAAAATGCCTGGCTTCAGTAATTGCTCATTGCAGGCTCCAGGGGATCCAAATTTACCCGTACCTGGACGACTGCCTCATACAAGCGGACGACAAATTGATGTTGACAAAAAACTTGAACTATGTCATACGATTACTTCAGGCTCTGGGATACACAGTCAACTTCAAAAAGTCAAGGCTTCAACCATCCCAGCAAATAACCTTCTTAGGAGCCAAACTAGACACAGCCTCCCAAATGGCTTACCTGACAGAAGACAAGCAAGAGAAGTTAACTCATTTCAAAGGTTTGTCAAAACTCACCCAGATGACTGCAAGGAGATTCCTGCAGGCCCTGGGTTACATGGCATCCTGTATTCTCCTGGTTCCATTAGCAAGACTACACATGAGAAAGCTTCAATGGTGCCTAAAAAGCCTATGGTCTCAGCACAGCAGCAACTTAGAGACAACCATACCGCTCATTCCATGCCTACAAAAGGAATTCCTATGGTGGGCCTCGGTAAGCCAGGCAAACACAGGTATGTCATTCAAAAAACCACAGGTAACACAGACCATGACCACAGACTCCTCAGACCTTGGATGGGGGGGCGCACATGGAAGGCAGATGTATACAAGGACAATGGTCTCCAAAGGAAACACATCTGCATATAAACCAAAAGGAAATGCTGGCAGTAATGCATGCCATCGAGGCCTTTCGACAACAACTTCAGCAAGGCCATTTACTGACACGGACAGACAACACCACTGTGATGTGGTATATAAACAAGCAAGGGGGCACCCATTCTTACCCCCTTTGCAGACTGACAATGAATCTTTGGGAAAAATCACTGAGCCTAAACATACAGTTACAATCCCAGTTTGTTCCAGGCAAAGACAATGTGCTGGCGGACAGCCTAAGCAGGAATTTCACAGCTCCACACGAGTGGGGGTTACATCCGAAGATCTTCACACAACTCACTTTGACATGGGGCAGGCCAGAAGTAGACCTATTTGCCTCTCACCTCAACCATCATCTACAAAAATTCTGCTCAAGGACATATCATCCATAAGCTTGGAAAATAGATGCGCTCTCATTCAACTGGAACTTCCTAAAAATCTATGCATTCCCACCTCTGCCACTGATGACCTCAGTATTACTAAAGATCAAAGCAGAGAGACCCAAGGGGATCCTAATAGCTCCAGACTGGCCAAGACAACACTGGTATCCACTACTACGGAGCATATGTCACACCAAGAAGTGGGCCCTTCCCCAATGGCCCCTACTTTTGACTCAACACAACTTCAAAACAGTGCATCCAAACCTTCAGACACTGCAGCTAACAGCCTGGGAGATCCCATGAATAACCTCAATCTCTCTCTCTCCAAGGAAGTTCAGCGGATATTAACAGAGGTTCGAAGACCATCCACCAGAAAGGTTTACTTAGCAAAATGGAAGAGATTCAGCATTTGGAATACCAGCAAAGGACATGATGCATCATTACTGAACATCCCACTCATCCTGGAATATTTCGCAGATATGCTACAGAATGGACTCTCATATTCTTCCATAAAGATACATGCTTCAGCTATTTCAGCTAGATATGACACTGATCCGCCTGTCTTTGCACATCCTTTGCTAAGGCAATTCCTCAGGGGAATCAAGAACATTAAGCCACCAAGAAAGGCTCCAGTGCCAGCCTGGGACCTCAACTTTGTCCTAGAAAAACTGACTCTCCCTCCATTTGAGCCAGCAGCTTCAGTCGACTTACAATTTCTCTCATGGAAGACAGCCTTCCTGTTGGCAATTACCTCAGCAAGAAGGGTTTCGGAACTACAGGCCCTAATGGCAATACTACCGTTCATAATCTTTCACAGAGACAGGGTCTCATTAAGGACCAACCCTACCTTTATGCCAAAGGTGGTATCTAGGGTTTCTTTAAATCAAGCTATTCATGTACCTGCTTTCTTCCCCAATCCTGAGAACAAAGGGGAAAGACTGTTACATACCTTGGACATTCACAGGCAACTTCGATACTACCTGGACAGAACCAAGACCAGTAGGAAGTCTGAACTTTTTGTAGCTTACGCCCCTGCAGTCCAAGGAAAAGCAATTTCAAAACGGACTATTTCAAAATGGATTGGACATTGCATCAGATTCTGTTATTCCTTTCATGGGAAGACTGTTCCTGCCAATGTCAGACCACATTCCACCAGAGCTACAGCCACCTCTACAGCATTTTTAAGAGGGGTGCCTACAAAGGACATTCTAGAAGCTGCTACATGGAGCTCCGTGCATACATTCTCCAAACACTACAATCTCCCTCTATACTCCAGATCCAGAGCAGGCTTTGCTTCGGCAGTCCTGCAGGGTCTGATTGCCACACCATCTTTTTCCTAGAGCATTCCTCCACCCCCAGCTAAGCTATGGTATTCTACCCATATGTTATGACTGCAGTTGCATTCTTGAAGGACATAGTACAGTTTTGTACCTACCATAAATGTAGATGTCCGATAGATATGCAACTGCAGTCGGATTTCCCCCCCCTCCATACCCCTCTATGCCTAGGGTCCACTCCTATCCCTGTTTCTCTTAGCTGGGGATATCTGTTATGGTGTATCTGTTTATTGCTTACTTATTTGTCTGGAATCCTGTTTTTGTCTTCCAATTTGATTACAGCCTTCCTTGGAGGGCACCTGGCATCTGGGGCAAGAAACACTGAAGAAAATGGCGTCGGCTGATGCTTATGTACTCCAGCCGCTCTGACGTCGGAGAGAAATGCGACATCAGCCGTCGGACCCAGACTTTGGAATCCGGCCAACCGAGGGCTGCCTGAGGCAGGACAACCCATATGTTTTGACTGCAGTTGCATATCTATCGGACATCTACATTTATGGTAGGTACAAAACTGTACTTTTGCATGAGTGCCGGTCGACCACTATTTTGTTTCTCAACTGAATAATCCTGAAGTCTTTTTTCTTGCTGTAACCTATGTCAGAAAAAGTTAACTGTCTCTCCTGTGGGAAGCAAATACCACACCGAGATTTCTGTTCCTACTCAGTCACCTGTTTAGGCCCAGACCACGACGTACCTCGCTGTCGATTTTGTGCTTTGTTCAACACCTGAACTATTTGTCGCCGGGCCCTTTTTGTCACTAAATACTTTTGCTCTCTATCTCCGTATTCCAAAATGGCTTCAGTAAGCCATCTGTCTACCGATCTTCCAAAAAAAGTAAGTTTAGACAGAGACCGCACAGGTCCAAAACTGCCGACATGTCTGTTAAGCTAGTCGCCAGTTCGCCGGTACTCTGAGTCACTTTCGCAGCCCCTGATGCCTGCTTCGATTCGCAGGCCGCTACTGAGACCCGTTTGGGGTCCTGTATGCCGCGAGACACTTCTTTGACTATGGAACCTGCGGGTATCTACCTTGGATGGTTCTAGAACCACTGTGCAGGCACCAGCTTCTGAGGAAGTTCAGTACCGATATTCAACACCAATGTCTTCTTTCGTGTCTTCAGTTCTGTCTAAAACTACCGAGTTTCTAAGGCCAAGAGTGCTAGCTATGCCTAAAAAAACGACGACCCACACTCAAGCACTTCCTTACCACAACATCAAATGCTTAAAATGGCAGAAGACCTGATTAGGGGAAGACTGCCTTTCCTTGCTAAGCGAAAGAGACTTGTCTCCAGCAGCTTCAACAGACCGAGACTGAGGTTTCTGAGTATGAAGACCTGCCTTTATCTGCTTATGAGGTTTCAGATGCAGAGGAATACATTCCCTCTGCTTCTCCTCCAGAGGATTTTTCTTTTGGTGAAACCCTGCATACTTTGAGAGCATTTCCACTGGGAATGCCAAGACTATCCTCAGTCTAGAAAGAGACTCAGATTTTTTAGATTTGCCACAACATAGACCTTTAGCAATACCCCCAGTTCTGGATGATGTCTTTATGGAATCTAGTCTAACTCCTGATACTTTTACCCCCTGCTCCTAGGAAACCAGACAGGTACTACAGAGTTCCTGACTCTCAAAAATGTCTTTTCAAAAATCCTACTGCTGACCCAGAGGTCCTCTTCTAGGGGCCTAAAGGTATAAAAGCAATTACAGCAAAGAATCTCACCCCTTTGGACAGGGATTCCAGAGCTTTAGACAGATTGGGTAAAAAAGTCTACACCTCTACAAATCTTGCCATTCGGGCATTGATTTGCCAGTTTCACATGCTGAAGTACCAACAACATATTATGGAACTTAAACAAAAATTAGCTACCTTTACAGACTGTGCTGAAAATAAAGAATTACAAGAGCTTATGCCTTCTGCAAGCCATGTCAGCAAGCATACTTGGCAATGTGGCTTTGATACCCTAGAAGCATCTTGCAGGGCAGCAGTCAATGGTTCCGTGCTGAGAAAGCATGCTTGACTTAAGGAGCAGACCTTGCCAGACCCTGTCAAATTAAAATTACTAGATGCTCCTTTGAACAAGGACAGTCTGTCTGGCACCAAAGCAGAAGAGGTTCTTAAAACTATGGAAGAAAAAGCTAAATCTATGCAGATAATCAAAGATTTCTTGCAAGTACATCCTCCGAGATTCAGTAGGCAATTGCCTCTCGAAGCATTGGTCCTTTCTGGACTCTCTAGGCTATCTCAAACTTGACCCAGGGCAAACGGACCTCCCCGACTACAGTCTCTGGGTATGCAGAGATCTAAGTAATGGGGTGCCTCCACTTAAACAGAGAATGCTACACCACCCCCTAACAGAAAGAATTCACAATGACTTCTCAACTCCACTCACCTTTGCCCAACTGCTCTTGCCCCCAGGAGGAAAACTTGCCCATCATGCAAAAAATGGACTTCTATCAGCATCGCCAAAGACTGATGTGTCCTCAACATTATATTCCAAGGGTACAGATTTTACTTTCACTCACTGCAACCCCAAAAGGGTCCCAGACCTTCCTCCAAACCAGTGGGCAGAGGCACAAAACCAAGTTAAATCCCTGCACTCCATAAGGGCAATTGAGCCTGTTCCTGCGGAACAGATAGGTGAAGGGTTCTACTCCAGGATTTTCCTGGTACCCAGAAAAGAGGGCGTTTGGCACCCAATTCTAGATCTTTCCATTCTAAACACCTTCTTGGTGGTACCAAAATTCAGAATGCTCACTTCAGCAGCTTCTTATGCTGGCCAAAGATGCCTGCTTAACCACCCTAGACCTAAATGAAGCATATCTGCACATCCCTGTCAGGGACTCTTGCAGGAAATACTTGCATTTCAAGACAGGATGTATGCATTATCAGTTCCTCTGCACTTCCCTTTGGCTAATCCACTGCTCCCAGAGTATTCACAAAATGCCTGGCTGCAGCCATTGCCTACTGCAAACAGACTAATTCAAATTTACCCATACTTCGACGAATGCGTGATTCAGGCAGACAGTCAGGAAATACTGTTGCAGCACGTGACATTTGTAAAGAACCTTCTGACCTCCCTGGGGTATGCTATCAGTGAAAAGAAATCAAAACTTGTCCCCAGTCAAAAGATTGTATTCCGGGGAGCAAGCTTGGACACAGCATTCCAGATGGCATTCCTTACTCCAAAAAACAAGCCTGGCAGGCTACTTCTCTAAAATGGCCACCAGAACCCAGCTATCCGCATGGAAAATCCTGCAGGCCCTAGGATTCATGGTCTCTTGCATCTTACTAATTCCATATTCCAGACTGCATGAGGAAAATTCAGTGGTACTAAGTCTTTGGTGCCAACATTCTCAGGACCTGGTAACTGTCATTCCTATCTTACCTTGCTTAAGGACAGAGTTTCTTTGGTGGGCAGCAGCATGCAACCACAACAAGGGACTTTGCTTTACTCAACCCCACGCCACCCAGACCCTAACCACAGACGCGTCAGACTATGCCTGGGGGACACACCTGGACAACAAGTGCTTTCAGGGCCACTGGAGCCCAAGTCAAATTCATCTGCACATCACCCAAAAGGAGATGCTAGCTGTTCAGCACACTAACATCTTTCAGATCCCTACTCTCATCAGGACCCCTGCCAATAAAAACAGACAACACAGTTATGTGGTACATCAACAAGCAGGGGGGAATCCACTCTTACCCACTCTGCAGGCTAGCCGTGGCCCTGTGGAACATGGCCTTGGACATGCAGGTCCATCTGCAAGCTCCATTCCTGCCAGGCAGACGAAACTCACTGGCAGACTACTTTAGCAGAAATCTCCTAGACCGTATGAGTGGCATTTAGAGTCCAACACCTTCATCCTTCTAATCCAGAAATGGGGACCCCAGAGGTGGACCTCTTTGCTTCCCCCTGCAATCACCAGCTCAGCAAATTCTGCTCCAGGACACACCACGGCAGGGCCTGGAAAGTGGATGCCCTGTCCTTCAAGTGGGAAAACCTCTCCATCTGTGCATTTCCCCCTCTGCCTCTTCTCTCAAGAATATTACTCAAGATAAGACAGGACAGACCAAGGACAATCCTGATTGCCCCAAACTGGCCACGCCAACACTGGTACCCACTACTGTGCAGCCTGTCACCTGTGCCACCCTGGCACCTACCCTAGTGCCCAGCTCTCCTCACTCAGTAGGGGGGGGGGCAGATCTTGCATCCGCAACTGCAAACCCTGAATCTTGCAACCTGGCTTCCTTGAATCCCCCCCACAAGTGACCAGCCTAAGCAAGCAGGTGTTGGACATCATTCTTGAAGCCAGAAGACCAAAGTACAAGGAAATCCTATGCCAAGTGTCAAAGGTATTGCTCCTGGATTCAGTCTAAGTAGAGGACACGGCACTGCCCTCCCTACTTCTAATCCTGGATTACCTGCAGATCTACTCCACAGAGGCCTTTCCTTCTCCTTTAAGATCCATGCCTCTGCCATCTTGGCTCATTACAACACTGAGCCACCTCTCGCCTTTCACCCTCTCGTCAAACCAAACAGTTCCTGAGAGGGGCAAACAACTTATGGCCACCAAAGAGAGCACCCACCCCTGCTTGGGACCTTCACTTTGAACTGGAAAAGCTCACACTACCCCCCCCCCCCCTTGAGCCTGCAGCATCAGCAGAGTTAAAATTCCTCTCTTTTAAAACAGCCTTGCTTCTGGCCATTACTTCAGCTAGAAGAGTGTCTGAGCTACAAACACTTATGGCTGTGGAACCCTTCATTATTTTTCATGCTGACAGGGTCTCCCTCAGGACTAATCCTTCCTTTCTGCCTAAGGTGGTGTCCAGTGTGGCTCTCAACAAATTTGTCCATTTGCCAACCTTCTTCCTTAATCCTCAAAATGAAGGGGAGTGGATCCTGCACTCCTTGGATGTGCACAGACAACTCAGATTCTACCTGGATAGGACTAAGCCCTTCAGGAAACCTGACCAGTTACTAGTCAGTTTTGCACCAGGTGCCAGAGGGCAAGGCCATTTCAAAACAGTTTCCAAATGGATAGCACATTGTCCATTTCTGCTACAAACACCATGGGAAACCAACTCTTCAGGGGGTCGGAACACATTCCACTAGGGCAACATCCACCTCTACAGCATTCCTCAGGGGAGTCCTTACTAGGGACATTCTGGAAGATGTTACCTGGAGTTCTGTGCACACACTCCCCAAGCATTGCCACCTGCCTGTCTTTGCCAAATCCAGGGTGGGTTTTACCACAGCAGGTCCTGGAGGGTATACTAGTCAGCCCAAACTCTTCTTAACTGCCTCCATCCCTTCAGCTTTGGGAATCAACCCAAGTGTGAAGACTGCAACAGTGAAACATGAACATAGTACAGTTGTGTACACTTGCCATAAATGTAGATGTTCGTGTATTCACTTTTACCCTCCCCTTACAGGCATATTGGTATTTACTTTTTACTGGTGAAGAGTTTCCCATCAAAGCTTAGCTCCCTATAAGGGGGCCCCTGACATTTGGGACAAGAAAAAACTGATGTAATGGCTTCGGCTGCCTGTTTTTATACCCCTGACGTCATACCTGGAGCGACCGCTACCGACGCAGAAATACTAAGTCTCTGGTATTCGGGCCAACTGAGGACTACCTGCAGGCAGATAACCCAAGTGTGATGACTGCAACAGTGAATACATTCTAACATCTACATTTATGGTAAGTGTACACAACTGTACTTTCCTTTCTACTTTTGTTTGTTTATGTAATTGGGTGGCCCTTTATATCTAAGGGCAGCAAACTTGATCTGAGGTATGTTAGGTTGGTGGGGCATTATGGGTAAAGGGAGGAGCTTGAGTTCTTGGATCTGATCTGGTAGAAGCGGCAGAGTCTGGTCCAAGAACCCATCAGCTGAGTAAGAATGGAAATGGACAACACAAATGGAATATTATGGTGAATACATAAAATTTTCTCCGTTTTAGCTTTTAGAAGAACAACAATTAAACTACCAGGGCTGTATGTTGAAGTTTGTGCTGAAATGTGCTAAGAAATTTGGTTACTTGCGTATTATCGCAACCACACATTTGTCAGCATTCAAGGCATTCTTGGCCGCATGTTTTTTCAGTGAGAATGGAATAACGTGCTGCCGAAAATGCCATGAATGCTGTCAATGTGTGGTTATAATATGGAGTACTGATCACTTTGAGCTTGTCAAGGTTAAATTTGGCCAGCATATTTAAGGTAATACTCGTTTTTTTTAAATATTACCAAGCAATGCAAAATATTTTGGAAATCATAGAAAAATGAAAACCATTTTAAGTCAAAGTATGAAGAAAGGTGGAAGCAGTGTGTAGTGAGGGAGGAGTGCAACGAGAAATACATATTTAAAAATGTGCGATAAAACAATGACTGTAAACATTGATAATTACACATATATTTTAATCCCTGCTCCCCAATATAATTGTCTACATTAAAATTTCTGTTGAATGATTTTTAAAGGAATAGTGTTCTTCTGTAAATTAAGAACAGAATTTATAACGATACAAAGAAAAAACTCTATTTTAAATTAAAAAAACAGACAAAATATAAGTAGAACACTTTTAACGACATGCTTTGTAATGCTTTCTTAGCATTTCTAACTTTATTTTTTATATGTGATTGTAGTATTTCAGAAACCCACTTGTGAAATGTCGAAGCTGATACCAGAGATGCCGCAAGAAGTGTTGAGCACAGATGTTGTGTAGAAGAAACTTTAACAGACTATGATTTACATATAACAACCACACATTGTCAGCATTCTCGGCAATATGAAATTACAGTGAGAATGGATTGCTGCCGATAATGCCTTGAATGCTGACAATGTGGTTGCGATAATAAGCAAGTACCAACAATTTTTTATTGCATGGTCACTTGTGACATAGGCAAATTTACATGTATACAAAAGTAATCAAACTGAGTTAACATATTAACAGTAACAAATATACTTCACATATATCACTATACGTCATGTAACCTAAACAGCATTACATAAATTAATTCTTGCCCATCTTTTTCTTATAAAGAAACATCTTTATTAAGCCATCAGTTACGACATAAGCAATCATACATTTATATAAATGAAAACAAACCACACCGACACGATCCTAGTTGCAAACATTTTACATAAGTCATACTGAGACGCTCCCAGTTGCAAACATTATACATAACTTGGAAACAAGATAACGGACACTGGCGAACCACAGGCACAAAATATCAATAGCCACGAAATAACCTAAAGGGTGTGAATTCACCCAGAAGAAAGAGTAGGTTAAAATATCCAAGGCAAAACTGCTATGAAGAAGTAAGGAATGAAATAATCCACAAGCTTCTTAACGTTTATTTAACCTTCCGATGTTAAGTTGTCAATCTCGCCTTCATTCTTGCTTGATGGGTTCGGAGCCGATCCCTCGGCTCCGACTCGGCACTTGCTTTAGCTCGAGAACTCCTTTTACCAGCTCGAGGCAGCCCCATATCCCATGATGCAAGGCAGGAAGTACCCAGATCTCGTTTGCCGCTTCGCTTGGGAGGTCTTCTCTTTACCAGCTCCTGGTAAGTAATTCACATTTGTGACATTTAAGCCCCTTTTTAGTTAAAAACTTTTTGTTTTGATAGTTTAACTTTAAATTTAACTTTTCTGACAGAAATCCCTGTCTCTTTTAATTTTTTAGTCAGTTAATTTCCTATCCCATCCCCCTGTTAGGGTGTGTGTGTTGGTATTTTTACTAAATACCCTTTTGGTATTAGTTTAATTAATTGGACTGGTGTGTGTGTGTTTGTTAGGCACCATGTCTAAAGAGAGGGTTTCAGGTTTTAAGAAGTGTGACTCGTGCTGTCAGAAGATGTCTCTGACAGGCGGTCACACTTCTTGCCTGTACTGTTTAGGCCCTCTTCACCTGCAGGACTCCTGTGCTATTGTCACTCCTTCAGCCAGAGAGTCCTGCAGGAGAGAATAAGTTGATTCTCAGGGGTCTTCTTAAGCCGGAGGGCTCTCCGGCTAAGTCGGCCACAAAAATCAACTAAATCTGCCAAGACCCAGGCTTCTGTTTCTAAGCCTGTGGCCTCGGCTCCGACTCGTATAGAGTCGAGATCGGCTCGGCTGGAGCCGATTCTGGATCCACTAAGCTTTCGGCGCCGATGGCTATCGGTGCGAATCTCTGACCACTGTGGTGTCGGTTCCGACCGGCTCCGACACCCGTGTACGGGCATCGGTGTCGGCTCGATCGGCTCCGACACCCATGTGGCACAGGCATCGGTGTCGGCTCGATCGGCTCCGACACCGTTACTTTGGTGGCTGTATCGGCTCGGCTGGAGCCGATACATCGGCGTTCTGCGGCTCCGGTCGGTGCCGACAGGATCAGTAATATCGGCTCGATGACCCATTCCAGGAAGAGGTCGAGGTCCCTTCCTTGGAGCCGATACTTCTCGGCCTCGCCTCTTCTATCGAACGGAGCCATCGAACCGATCTTCAAGGTCATCCAGGTTGTCAGACCATGACCTAGAGAGAGTGGTCAGTAGATTGCTCAAGTCACAGGTACTGGCCCAAATGCTACACAGTCCGTCTCAGCAGTCGACTGTTGGTCCACACCCGTTACAGTTCCTCCTTCAACTCTACCTCAGAGCTTGGGTTGGAGTCTTCGGGCATGGTTACTGCTACGGCTGGAGGACGGATACCCCCTTCTGTTCCTTCAGCCCCTACTCTTATCTCCTCTTCCTTAGAGGGATTCGGTGGTCGGGCTTCCATGATCTCCTCCGAGGGTGAGTGGCATCGGACCCTTGTCGAACCGCTCTTCCCTTGGAGCCTCGGCCTTGGTGAGCTCGGCTCCGACATCTGCCTCGGAGACTTCCCTTCGGTGGCCCCGGAGTTCCTAGCTCTTGGAGCGGGGTCTCGGACCTGCCTGGGAGGGAGCATTCGAGGTGATGAAGAGTGTACTGGCCACTGGTATCAGTCAGCAGTCTCTTCCGTAGCTCCTCCCTCTATTGTACCTGTTGACATCTCTGCCACTTCTCTTGCTACAGGACCCAGAGATCCTCCGCCTCAGGTTTCCCCATTGGGAATTTCCCCTCTTCCGAGGATTCTCCTGATGTTTGGAGATCCTCCTAGGAAGAGGACTTGTAGAAGGAAGCATGTAGACTCCCTGAGTCTGTCACTTGGATACTGACTTTGATGAGTCAGAGGGATCCCTAGATCCCCTCTGAGGATGTCTCCTTCTCAGACATCCTAGAACTTCTGAAACAGAGGAAACTGGCCCACCAACAATCCCTCTGAGGATGAGTCAGTATACCTAGAGGCGTTTGGATCTCGGCCCTCCACCTCCTGGGTGTCTCCGCCTTCGACCCCCTTATGCAGGTTATAGCCGAAGGCGTGGACAGCTCCTGACTCTGTAGAGCCAGTCCCTAGGAGGCCTTCTAAATTTATAACTGCCCCTAGTGACAAACAATTCCTTACCAAGGGTGTCCCGCTGATGCCATGGTGGTGGCTGCGGCCACCAAAAGGAACTTGCAGATCCTTCCGTGCCTGTCCATCCTCCTAACAAGGACTCTAGGACCATGGATAGATGCGGCAAGCGGATGTTTTCCTCAGCGACCTTTGCTATGCGTTCGCTGAATTATCTTTGTCACTTCACCAGACTCCAGAGATATCCTGAAGGAGCTGGGAGAAGTAGTTCAGGATCCTACAGCTGCAGGGGCCCAAGAAAAGATTGCCGCAGCTAGGAACCCTCAATTCCATTGCTAACTCCTCCATGCGGCTAATATCGTATGCTGCTGATGGGCGAGTAGAGCCGCAGGCACAGGTGTGGCTCTTAGGCGCCAAGCCTGGATGCGGCTATGTGATTTTGCGGATCCCTTTAAGGCGTCCTTCACAAATTCTCCCTTTGATGGGTCAGCTTTGTTTGGCCCTCAGGTGAAGAAACCTTGACCAGGTGTGAGCAGGGCGGCAAGACTCTTTCTGCTGTTGGAGTCCGTTTTCCACCCCTTCTAGGCCTTATCCCAAAGGACAGAAGGGTGGGAAGATGTGGTTCCGTAAATCTCAAGGAGTCACGCCCGGATTCACATGGTCAGTTTACCCCTAGAGGCAGAGGGGTAACAACAACAGGCGCCCGCTCTAGAGGCAGAGGGGTCCGAAGAATCAGGGCAACAGGGAGTCTCTTCCTGAGAAGCCCTTTCAGCATCCCTGAGGTGTTGCCCGGCTGTCCCTCCTTGGAGGCAGTCGGGGAAGATTATCACTGTACCCAGAAGCCTGGCATTCCCTCACTCAAGACAGATGGGTACAGTCGATCATATCCAAGGGTTACATAATTCCTTTCGAGGAAAGTCCTTCCCCTCAAGTTCCCTTCCAGATGTACCACCGGTCTAAGGGACATTGCAAAGTTAGAGATCGCAAAACTACTGCAAAGAGCCATTCAGCCAGTTATAGACCATTCAGAGCCGGAATCTACTCAAGGTTCTTTTTGGTCCCCAAAAGGCGGGAGACTGGAGACCAATATTGGATCTCAGCAGACTCAACAAGTCTGTCAGGAAGACAAGATTCGGAATGGTCACTCTTCAGTCAATTCTACCCTTCTTACAGAAGGACAACTGGATGTGCTCAATAGATCTTCAGGATGCGTACTATCACATCAAAATTCACAGACGCTCCAGGAGATTTCTCCGCTTTCGGCTGGGGTCCAGTCATTTCCAGTTCAGAGCCCTGCCCTTTGGTCTCACTACAGCCCCCAGAGTGTTCACCAAATGCATGGCAGTGGTCACGGCTCACCTGTGACGTCAAGGATTCCAGGTGTTTCCGTATCTCGGCGACTGGCTCCTGTCAGCCACCACCAGGCATCAGCTTATACAAGCCAGGGATTACACAATAGACCTTTGTTCTCATTTGGGCATCTCAGTCAACTACAAAAAATCATCCTTATCGCCCTGCCAGTCTATTACCTTCATAGGCGCAAACTTAAACACTGTTCGGATGTCAGCTACCCTTACAGAACAAAGAGTTTCAGACATTCAGACTCATGTCAGGATCATTCTGGCCAGCAAAAAGGTACAGGCCAGAATGGTTCTAAAGGTGTTAGGTCTTATGGCTGCGGCCATCACTCTTCTTCCCCTGGCTCGATTCTACATGCGCCTCCTTCAGTGGATGCTGTTCACACAGTGGTCATACCAGCAACTCCCAATGCGTCACCAGATTCTGGTGACACAAACATGCAAAGAACATCTTGCTTGGTGGATCACATCGTCTCAGGTTCACCAAGGCAGGTGCTTTGTACCTCCGTCCCGATAGCCACTGTCACCACGGATGCCTCCTGATCGGGTGGGGGTCATTATCAGGGCAGGATGGTTCATGGGGCGTGGCAACCGTTCGAGTACCATCTGCACATAAATGTCCTGGAGATGAGAGCAGTGCTTTTAACGTTGCTTGCCCTCAGCGACTTTCTTCCCGTAGCGACATTTGCTGTCCACACAGACAACATGTCTGTAGTTTGGTATATCAACAAACAGGGCGGAACCAAGTCCTACCCCTTGTGTCGAAGCGCTCAGACTATGGCAATGGGCGATCTCCTCTCATCGGTTTCTGGTAGCAACGCATATCCCTGGGAAAACCAACATTATAGCGGACAGATTGAGCAGAGCTATTCTCATGCCTCACGAGTGGTCTCTCAAGCAATCCATAGCGGAAGAGATTTTTCTGGAATGGGGTCGTCCATGTTGCGATCTTTTTGCTACTCCCCAAAACAGCAAATGTCCAGACTTCTTCAGCCTCTTCCCTCTATCAGGCCATCCCCCCAGAGACGCTCTGACCCAGGATTGGCCCCAGAGACTTCTTTATGCCTTCCCTCCTTTTCCTCTGATCCCTCAGGTGATCCAGAAAGCTACTGTTTTGAGAGCCAAATTGATTCTCATTGCCCCTTACTGGCCTCGACAAGTTTGGTTCCCGTTCCTCCATCATCACCTTTTGGTGCAGCCGTGGCATCTGGACCCAGTGCCAGATCTACTGATTCACCAATCCGGTCAGCTGCACCGGTTAATCCCTTCTCTCAACCTCACAGCATGGTTGCTCCACTTCCTTCCTTAGCCAGGCTTCCTTTGATCTCTAACCCAGTTAGAGATATCATAGTAGCTTCACTAAAATCCTCTACCAGGAGGATTTACACAAGCAAATGGAAACGTTTCTCTTATTGGGCTAAGGCCCAAAATATTGATCCTTTACTGCCCCTGTTCAGGCAGTTCTGGACTTCTTAGCAGAGATTTTCCATGCAGGCTCCTCTTCTTCCACAGTCAGAGTTCAGTTGGCTGCTATTTCTAATTTTCATGTCGGGATAGCAGATCATAATATTATGTCCCATAGGCTCTGCAGGGCCTTTTGAAAGGAATTTTCCTACTAAAGCCTCCAATCAGGAATCCTCCTCCTCAGTGGGATTTAAATTTAGTGCTGACATCCTTGATTCTTCCCCTTGAGCCAGCTGTTTCTTGTTCCTGAAATATCTTTCTTGGAAAACTTTATTCCTAGTGGCTATTACATCTGCCAGGAGGGTGTCTGAACTTCATGCTCTTTCGGTTCGACCCCCTATTTGATTTTTCACAAAGACAGAGTATCTTTGAGAACTAATCCATCCTTTTTACCTAAGGTCGCGAAAAACAATCTGAATCAATCTATTGATCTCCTGTATTTTTCCTAACTATTCAGATAGAGCTGAACAAAAGCTACATTATCTTGGCGTCCACCGTCAGCTTAGATATTATTTGGACAGAACAAAAATTTAGAAAATCTGATCAACTTTTTGTTTCCTATGCGGATAACAAAAAGGCCTTCCTGTTTCTAAAGTGACTTTGTCCAGATGGCTTTCTTGGTCATCACTGAAATTTATACGATCAGGGGAAAACAGCTGTGCTCAAAACCTAAAGCACATTCAACTAGGAGTTTAGCTACTTCTACAGCTTTTCAAGCTAGACTGCCTTTAGACACTATTTGTGCAGCGGCCACTTGGGCCACTCCTCACACTTTTGTTTCCCATTACAAATTGGACTTGGCCTCCAGGGACAGAGCCAGTTTTGGCTCTACAGTCCTCAAGAGTTTGTTCCATTGAGCCACCCAGGATAGAGGTGCTAGGGGCGGTCCCATCAAGCAAGAATGAAGGCGAGATTGACAACTTAACATTAAGAAGTTATGTACCTACCATAACGTTCCATGTTAGTTGTCTTCTCTCGCCTTCTTTCTTGCGACCCTCCCTCCTTCCCCCTGGCCTGGACAGACCTTGTATAAGAAACTATAATACTAAAGACCATTCAGACCTGGTCCTTTTTCCATTTGTAAGTTTCTTCTTCCTTTGGGAAGTATTGTTTATGCTTGGTGTTATTGCCCTTTTGTCAACAAACGAGATCTGGGTACTTCCTGCCTTGCATCATGGGATATGGGGCTGCCTCGAG
Source organism: Protopterus annectens (assembly GCF_019279795.1). Classification (NCBI taxonomy): domain Eukaryota; kingdom Metazoa; phylum Chordata; order Ceratodontiformes; family Protopteridae; genus Protopterus; species Protopterus annectens. The sequence goes on along the minus strand of NC_056743.1, from coordinate 797,534,087 downwards.
CTGGTAAAAGGAGTTCTCGAGCTAAAGCAAGTGCCGAGTCGGAGCCGAGGGATCGGCTCCGAACCCATCAAGCAAGAAAGAAGGCGAGAGAAGACAACTAACATGGAACGTTATGGTAGGTACATAACTTCTTATTTTCATCCACAACTTCATCAGAAGCATTTAAACCCCCCCCCCTTCATGCCTTATATAGTGCAAGCAATTAATGACGAGAATCAATTCACATTCAAATTTTCAACAATTAAAAAATATATAAAAACCTTCAGTTCGAACAGGTTTCTAAATAAACATATTATAAAAGTATTTAAAAACTGTTCTGAAATATAATTATATTAATATTTAATATCACAGTAACATTTTGTAAATCCTTCAGTTAAACCCGAAAAATACAAATGTTGTCAGATTTAAAAAACATATAGCTGCCAGCTAAAATGTAGTATAAAAAACAAAAGGTTTTGTGTAATAAACAGGGCAAAGAATTGAGTCTGCTGGTTACAATTTTTCAGACCTCAATTTGAGTACTGGTCCCAGGGAGATCATGTCATTTAAACCTGGGGGCTTTGTGGCTTCTAATGTAATTTGCCAAAAAAGCTCCCTATACTCTACCCTGGTCTCCCACATACCACCTCTAGGGTCAACATCCACCACTTCAAGAACAAAAAATTGGAATTTTGCATTTAAACAATGACAAGAGTGTTTAAAAAGTGCATTACTTTCCTTTATCCTCATTTCGTAAAAGTGTTCGTAAATCCTTTTTTTAAGAGATCTCTCACTCTTACCAATATAAAATGAACTACATACTATACATACAGCTAAATAGATAATACCTTTTGTATTACAATTTGCAAATGAATTTAAGTAGAATCTCCTATTCCTTGCCTGTAAAAAAAATAGCTGTCGCCTATTAAGTTTGAACAATATTTACAGGCTCCACATTTAAATAAACCTTTTTTGTTGGAGAAACTTTTCGAGACCATGTAAATATTGTAATACAAAAGGTATTATCTATTTGCTTCCAATATACTGGTTCCTTGCCAGTTTTCTCCATTAAATTCCAGTCCCTTCTTGCAGATTCTCTGTATCCCTAATAGCAGTAATTCCTATCGGCAGAATCTCCTTTCTCCATTCCTTTGTTGGCTTAGCTCTTAAAATACTATCTGATGTTGTAAATCTTTGATAAGGTGTACATCTCTCCTTCGTTCTTGCTGTTTGGGTTTGGAGCCAATCCTCTGCTCTTACTCTGCCATATTCTGTACCTCGAGAGCTATTTACTGGCTCGAGGCTACCCCTTATCCCAGAATGCCCAGCGTCAGCTACCAAGATCTTGTTTGCCGCTTCAACTGCGAGGTTGCTTCCTTACTGGCTCATGCTTAGTATAATCATTTTTCTATTGTATATTGTTGTTTTTCTTGAAAGTTTGTCAGGTAATTGTCTATTTTGTATCTAGATAATATTCCTTTATCCCTTTTTTGCGTTCTTGTGTATTTCAACTTTGTTGGCCGTCGCTCCATAACTCTCAGGCCTTCTCTTCCCTTGAACTCGTTTAAATTAGCAGGATAGCCATTTAAATTAGAGGCTTTCCTTCTATTTAACTGTAAAAAAAAAAAGTCTTTGTTCTTGTTTTTTATAGTGTTGCTTTTCATTATTGTGTGGTTCTTACTATAATGTCTAAAGATACTAAGGTATCTGGCTTCAAAAAGTGTGACTCATGCTGTCAGAAAATGTCTGACAGATGGGCACACTAGTTGTGTTTGTTTGGGCGCTGTTCACCTGCAGGACTCCTGTTCTGTATGTCATGCTTTTAGTCCAAGGGTCCTGCAGGAGAGCAAAAACAAATTAATCCTTCGGGGATTATTGAAGCGTCAGGATTCTCTGGCTAAAAGTACTCAGCCAGCGAAATCCCCTTAGTCTGTCAAGCCGTCAACTCCTTTACTTGACCAACCAAGTAGGTCAGTACCGGCTGGCACCGACAAGACAACTCCTCACTCTGCTCCATCTGCTATTTTGGAGCCATAAGAGACTGAGGTCGCCATCCTTGGAGTCCATCCACTCGGCACCACAGTCACCTTTTGTTAGAGTGAAAGTAGCCATCATTCTTCCCACTCCTCTCGATCCTCTAGATTATCGGATAATGATATGGAGAGTAGTAAGGTTGCTTAAGTCACAGGCACTGGCAAAAATTCTGTCCAGCCCACCAACAGGTATCTGCTCCAACTGTCTCTATTTCTGTTCCTTCTCCGACTACATTTAGCTCTGAGCCGGAGACCATGCACCCGCAGGCAGTAGAACCGTCTGCGCCGATCATTATTTCTCCTTTGGTTCAGATTACCTCGATTGTACCTTCTATCGAGGGATCTGGGCGCAGAGGCTCTCGTCTGCTCCGGGGGGGGGGGGGTGGCATCGAACTCTTGTCCAACCCCATTCTCCCCCTTGGAGCTTTGGCGCAGGTGAGCTAGACTCCAACATCGGCCTCGGAGCAGTCACCCTAGATGCGGAGAAAGACTCCCTTTTTCCTCAGAGCTGGAGCTTTCTCTGCCTAGAGGTTGGGACACCGAGATCATACTGAGGTTGCTGACCTCCGAGACAGCTCTACTGCCAGCTCCATTGGCTCCTCCCCCAGTGGATTGTGCCAACCTCTACTTATCCTCCAGACCCCAAGTGTAGGGAACCTATGCCCCAGGACACCCCATTGGGTGATCCCTCTTCTTCCGAAGCCTCCCCTGATCACTCTGAGCCTCCCCGGAAGAAGTGCAAGAGGAAGCACATAGACTCCCCTGAGTCTGTCATTTTAGATACAGACGTGGATGAATCGGAAGGATCCCCAAGGTCTCCCTCTGAAGAGGTTTCCTTTTCGGACATCCTTGAAATGCTTAGGCAGTGGAGGGACTAGACTTCCTTAGCCTCTACTGAGGAAGAGTCTGTATACCTGGACACATTTTGTTCCCGACCTTCCACCTCCTGGGTATCTCTTCCTTTCGATCCACTCATGTCTGTAGTGGCTTGAAAGGCTTGGTCAGCTCCAGATTCTGTGGAACCTACTCCGAGGAGACCAAATAAATTTATTACAGCCCCCCCCCCCCCAGGACAAGCAATTCCTCTCCAAAGGTGTGCCCGTTGATGCCATGGTGGTAGCAGCAGCCACCAAGAAAGAGTTGGCGGAGACCCCTTCATCTGTTCATCCGAATAGTCTGACTATGGACAGATATGGAAAGGGAATGTTTGCTTCAGTGACCTGTTCAATGAGGTCCCTGAATTGTCTATGCCATTTTACACATCTTCAGAGGGATCTTCTGAAAGAGCTTGGAGATGCCCTTCAAGATCCTACAGCTGAGGAAGCACCAGCCAAAGTAGCTTCTCAGCTTACGACTCTTAAATCCATAGTTAACTCCTCCATGAGGCCGATTTCCTATGCAGCCGATGGAGCGAACAGAGCCGCAGGGACAGGTGTGGCTCTCAGGAGACATGCCTGGATGCGGCTGTCAGTTTGCGGAACCCTTTCGAGCGTCCTTCACCAGTACTCACTCTGATGGCTCTTTTCTCTTTGGGCCTCCGGTGAGACACGTTGACCAGGTGTGAGCAGGAAGGCAAGACACTCTGCTGTTGGATTCCGTTTTTCCACTCTTGCCAAACCTTATCCCAAGGATCAGAAGAGCGGAAAGATGTGGTTCTGAAAATCCCAGGGACCCTTGCCTGACACAAGTGGTGATGGTGATTTTTTTTCCCCCAGGGGCAGAGGGGGAAACAATAACAGACGCCGGCCTCATGGCAGAGGGGGACAGCAAAAACCAGGGTGACAGAGAAACTCTTCCAAACCCTTCCAGCATCCCTGAAGGGTTGCCTGACTGCTCACCTCTGGAGGCAGTCGGGGAAGACTTTCACTGTACCCAAAAGCCTGGCAAAATATAACAAGAGACAGATGGGTACTATCCATCATGTCCGGAGGTTACAAAATTCCCTTCCATCAAAGAGTCATTCAAGAAGTCCCCACAGACCAATTAGGATCCGGAACTTACTCAAGATTCTTTTTAGTACCAAAAAGACAGGGGACTGGAGACCAATACTGGATCTCATCAGATTGAACAAATCTGTACAAAAGGGAAAGTTCTGGATGGTGACACTGCAGTCCATTTTCCCTTTTCTGGGTCAGGACAATTGGATGTGCTCCATAGATCTTCAGGACGTGTACTACCATATCAAGATGGACAGACGCTCCAGGAGATTTCTTTGCTTCCAGGTAGGGGCCAGTCATTGCCAGTTCAAAGCTCTGCCCTTTGGTCTCGCTTCAGCCCCCAGGGTGTTCACAAAGTTTATGGCAGTAGTCACGGCTCACCTGAGCCGTTGGTGCCGTCCTTGGATCTGACATCGGTACCAATGACTACCTGCTTCGGGACCATCCCCAGCCACGGTGCAGACCGTTTCTTCAGCTCCAAAACTTGAATACCTGCCCAAGGACAAGATACTTCCACTCCGGTGCATACTGTCTCCGTTCAGACAGCAGTGTTTTCCCTGTTGGCCTAGTCCACCCTTGCTGCATCGGCTCCAGTGGAACAGATGCACTCCTGAAGCAGTGCTTGGACCATCCGTACCTTGGTACCTAGCCTAGTGCCTGTTTTCTCATTGGTGCTGTCTGTCCACGGCTCTGGTTTTCAGTTCTCTGTGCTACTCACGGCGAGGTGTGACCCAGATTCCAAGATTGTCCCTCCTGGTTCCAAACTCCCATCCCTCCTCAGGTGGGCCTGCTGTACAGGTAGTGGACTCTGTCAGCACTAATGACATCAGTATCAGAACCCTTCCCTAGCATGCACCTCTCCCAACCCTCTATTTCAGGACCCCGGGCACAGGAGTCACAAGAACCCTCTTTGAAGGGAACCTCTTCTCTGGAGTCATCCTCAGAAGGTCCCACTGGGGAGCCACCCCGGAAGAAATGGTGCAAGAGGAAGCACCTTGATTCACCGGAGGAATCCATCACCGAAGGCACTGATTGTGATGAGGGGAAGGGGCCCCCACGGTCCCCCCCCCAGACTACATTTCATTCGGAGACATTCTCAAAATCCTCAAGCAGCAGGGAAACTGGAAATCCTATAACCCTTCTGAGTAATCGTTGTTTCTGCAGACCTTCCATGCCCATCTGTCTACTTTCTGGGTGACTCCCAGCAGATGACCTTATTAAACTCATTGTGCAGCATGCCTGGAAGGCCCCGGGCAATGTAGAACCTGTCCCTCGGAGGCCAGACAAAAAAATGTATCTACACCTGAAGACCAGCCCCACTGGTCCTAGCAGTTGACAGTTTTCTATGGTCATGACAGCGGCCACCAAGAAGGAACTGGCAGAAGATAGTTCCACCATCCATTCTCCAGTCAGTGTGTCCCGGACTAGGGAAACAGACATTCGCCGTACGGTTGCTGAACTATCTGGCACACTTCTCTCGCCTCCAAAGAGACCTAATTTCCAAAATGTCTTCCTCTTTGTTGGGGTACTGCCTGATGAGGTGCAGGATATGTCTCCTCATAGCTACCCTTTAATCCATCTCAAACTCCTCAATGCGTTTGATATCTCACGCCACCAAGGAGGCAGCTCGAGCTGCCACATCAGGCATTATGAGACGTAATTCTTGGATGCGGTTGTGTGACTTCGCAGACCCCTTTAAATCTTCCTTCGTCAATGCAACTGTCGACTTATCTGCACTTCGTAGTGAGAGACTGAAAGACCTTGTCTGCTGCGGGCATACACGTTTCCAACCCAGATATCCTACTCCAGGAACCAGAAGGGAGGAAAAATGTGGTTCAAGAAAATCCCAAGTACCTTTTTTGTGACACTGATGGTGAAAAATCCCCCTGGGGCAGAGGGAGCAACTCGTATGGAAGATGTCCCTTTCGGGGTAGAGGGGGGGGGTCTGCATAACCAGGGCACTAGAGATTCTTCGTCCGGCAGACCCTACCAGCGTTCTTGAGCAGCGGCCCGATTGCTTTCCTCTGGAAACAGTTGGGTCATTTTTCTCTGCATCTACCAACCTGGCATCTTACTACTGATGTTTGGGTGCAGAGAATAATATCCAGAGGCTACCAGATACCATTCGATTTAACTCCCAGACCCGTCAAATGAATCCCCGATGTACCGCCGAATCAGAGAGAATTAGCAGCCTTAGAAATAGAAAAGCAGCTAAGGAAAAGAGTCCTCCAACCAGTGCCACCAGACCAGACAGGATCCGGGCTTTACTCGAGGTTCTTTTTAGTGCCAAAAAAGACGGGACTGGAGACCAATCCTGGATCTCAGCCTATGGAACAAATTTATCTAACCTCAAAAATTCCGGATGGTCACTATAGTCTATTCCCTTCCTAGGGAGGGATAACTGGATGTGCTCTATAGACCTCCAGGATAGCATACTACCACATAAAGATGGATCTCTGCTCTGGAGGTTTCTCTGCTTCTGGCTGGGAGCCAATCACTACCAGTTCCGGGCACTGCCATTAGTCTCTTGACGGCCCCTCGAGTGTTCACCAAATGTATGGCAGTTGTGGTAACTCATCTTTGACTACAAGGATTTCAGGTGTTTCCCTATGTAGATTGGCTCCTTACCGCTCCGACCAGGAATCTTCTTGCACTCAAGATGTCGCTGTTGGCTTGGGGATTACAATCAACAAGGACAGATCTCAATGTCTCCAGTGAAGTCACTGGAATTCATTGTACCGGTCTTCGATAAAACTCATAGACTCCATGGCAGCTGTTATGTTGGTACCACTGGCGAGACTGCACATGAGAATCTTGCAGTGGCTCCTTTCCGCACAATGGTTGTTGCTAATTTACCCACTTGACCACATGATACGTCTTTCAAACCGTTGTAAGGAAGAAATCTGGTGGATGAACCCACAAACTAATCTTTGTTGTAGTCCATTCTGTCTTCCCCAGCCCACGGCCACAGTGACCACAGATGCTTCCCTGTTAGGGGGTGGCATTTCCAGGGAAAGACTGTCCAAGGCACCTGGTCCTCCATGGAGGTCAATTTGCCCATAAATGTCCTGGACCTAAGGGCAGTTCTCTTAGCATTGCAAGCGTTCCATGCATCCATACCCTCTGGGACCATTGCAGTTCAGTCAGACAACATGTCAGTTGTCAGGTGTATAAACAAGCAAGGTGGAATCCGGTCTTACCCCCTGTGTCGGGAAGTCATGAGTATTTGGCACTGGGTGATGTCTTCCAGCCGCTTCCTTATAGCAACACACATTCCCGGGAGTTCCAACCTTATTGTGGACAATCTGAGCAGGAACATCCTGATGCATCATGAGTGGTCCCTCAACCCTGTAAAAGTGGGTGGGACTTTCCAATGCTGGGGCAAGCCTTGCTGCAGCCTGTTTGCTCCCCCCCAAACTACAAATGCAGGAGCTACTTTGCCCTGATTCTCCCCTCAGGGGGAATCACCGAGGGACGCTCAACGCACAATGGGCCGCTGGGTCTTCTGTATACCTTTCTGCCATTTCCCCTCATTCCAAAATTTCTCCAGAAAGTTTAGAGATTGAGAAGCAAAGTGATCCTCATTGCCCTCTACTGGCCCCGTCAAGTCTGGTTCCCGTTTCTATGGCCTCATCTGGTTCACAGTCCTTGTATCCTGGATCATTCCCAAGAGTTGTTATCTCATCCTCCGGGACTGATTCATCCAAACCTGCACAGGCTCACAGCTTGGTTTCTTCACTTCCAGTGATTGCCAGGCTGTCTGACATCCCGTCACCTGTTCGTGAAATTCTTCTAGCTTCACACAAACCTTCCACTAGGAAAGTTTATTCTAGTAAATGGACTAGGTTCTCTATTTGGGCCAAAGATCAGAACTTAGACCCTTTCTCTGTGCCTATTCAAAAGATTCTAAAATACCCGACTACTTTTTTGCATGCAGGAACCTCTGCTTCGACAATCACTGTACATTTAGCAGCTATCGCCATTTTTCATAATGGTCTTGATAATTCAATTGTCACACCGCCTATGCAAGACCTTTTTGAAAGGAGTATTACATGTTAAACCTCCGGTCAAGCCTCCCTGTGAACCCTAGGACTTGACTTTGGTACTTTAGTCTCTCACAGGTTCTCCTTTCAAGCCTTTTGATTCATGTCATTTGAAGTTTTTTGTCAGTGAAAACCTTACTTCTAGCACTACTTAAATCAGCGGGAAGAGTCTGAGCTGCAGGCTTTGAGTGTTGAGTCCTTAATTGATCTTTCATACGGCTGGGATGTCCGTTTGTACTAACCCTTCTTGCCCAAGGTCTTCTGGCTTTACCATTAACCAATCTGTTGACCTGCCGGTTTTCTTCCCTCAGTATTCTAAAAGAGGGGAGTACCTTTAGCCACACCTTTCATGTGAATCAGCAGCTTTCTTGTTATTTGGACAGGACTAAATCTTTCAGGAAAACAGATCAATTGATTGTGGCCTTTGCAGGACCCAGATTGGGCAAACCTGTTTCCAAATTGACTTTATCCTCCTGGCTTAGAAACGTCTTTACCTTTATCTACCAACAGAATAAGCTATCCTTACCTTCAGAATAAAGGCTCATTCTACCAGATCTATGGCTACTTTCTATAGCATTTCATTCAAGAGCCTCTGTGGATGATATCTGTGCAGGAGCCACTTAGGCAAGACCTCATACTTTTACATCTCATTACAAATTAGATTTGGCCTCCAGGGGATGAGCATCTTTTGGTTCTATAGTGCTTAGGAATATTCTTCCTTAGGGCCACCCAGGACTCGAGTAGCTGGTGACTCTGCCCTATTTGTAATGAATCCACAAAGATTTACAACGGATAAAGGAGTTGTCTTACCATAACGTTCCATCTGTGTTGTAGAGCTTTGTTTATTCATTACTTCCTGCCCTCCTTCCCCCTGCCTGGACTCCTGGTGGACTTTAGGAACTCCTGGTTAAGGTATTTGCTCAGTCTCCTACTGATGTTCATCGTGCATACAGCTGCAGTCATAACAGATGGGGTTCTCCTGCCGTCAGGTGGGTCCTCGGTCGGCCGAATTCCAAAGTCTAGGTCCGGCGTCTGTTGTTGTCGCTTCTTCCCTGACGTCAGTGCGACAGGGGTATAAAAGAACCAGCCGCCGCCATTTTCTCCAGTCTTTCTTGCCGCGCGGTGCCCGAAGCAGAAGCAGTTCGCAAGTGCCGGTCGGCCAGCTCCTGAATTTACGAAAAATTGGAAACCGAAGTCGTCTTTAAAGCTAAGTACCCCGTTGGGGAAACTTTTCTTGCCTCAGATCAATGTCAGACAAAGTTAACAATTGTATTTCTTGTGGGAAGCAAATACCGCATAAGGATTTCCATTCCCTCTGCATACCTTGTTTAGGCCCAGACCACGACGTCTCGGGCTGTCGCTTTTGTGCTTTCAATAAACGCACTATTAAGCGTCGGGTGGAGTTCGCCCAACATTATTTTGGTAAAGCCTTTGATTATAAAATGTCGTCGGATACTCCGACTACAGTTCTTTCCAAAAAACAAAAGGACAAGGACCGACACCATGCCAAAACCGGCTGCACGTGGTCCAGTTCTCAGCGAGACGCCTATGCAGTCCCTGACTACCGACGACACTTCATTGGCGGTGTCTTCTGTACCCGAGACCGCTGGTACCTCGGCCCTAACTCAGACTACAACCACCGAAACCACTGTGAGTGTTGAGCCTCCTAATGTGGACCAGGGTGTATTTTAGACCCTCTTCTTCCTTTTCCATTAAGGCCTTCACTAAGTCCAAATCAGCCATGCATCCCAAGAGGCCTGTTGCACAGGGCCCATCCCCAGGCCCCATGCCTAAAAAGCAGATGCTTAAAATGGCTGAGGATTTAATTTCCTATATCAGGGGTTCCCAACCCCCTCCAGACAAGAGACCCAGAGTGGAGGAACACTCTCCCTCTTCTCAACAGGGCTCCATTTTCTCAGAACTTTCTGATGTGGAGGAACACTCGTACTCCCCTTATGAAGATTCTGATGCAGAACAGTCCATTCCTTCTGTATCTCCCCCAGAGGATTTTTCTTTTGGGGAAACCTTGCACACCTTGAGGGAGCACTTCCATTGGGAAGGCCAAGACTTTTCTGATTCCAAGAAAAGGCTTAGGGAATTTCTTTTGTTACCTCAACACAGACCTCTGGCTATTCTTCCTGTCATGGACATACTTGATGATGTTTACTCGGAGGCTTGTCTCAATCCGGATTCCCTGCCTCCTGCACCAGTCAAACCTGATAGGTATTACAGAGTCCTTAACTCTCACCAATTTCTTTACAAAAGCCATAATGCTGACCCTGAGACCATTTCTCAAGGCCCCAAGGGAATGAAGGCCTCTAATGCCAAGAACCCACTACCTTCCGAAAGGGAATCTAGATCCTTAGAAAGGTGGGGGGAAAAAGGTATACACTTCGACCACCCTAGCCATGAGGGCCTTAAATTGTCAGTTCCATATGCTTAAATATCAGCAGTTTGTTATCTCAATTAAGGAACAAGATATCTCAACCTGACCAACCAGATTTGAAGGAATTGCAGGATATGATGCATAGTGCAGAACAAGTGGGTAAACACACCTTACAATGTCGTTATGATGCCTTAGAGGCCTCTAGTAGAGCCGCTGCTACAGGAGCAGTCATTGTAGACATGCCTGGCTTAGAGAACAAAGCTTGCCTGATCATGTTAAAGCTAAACTACTAGATGCTCCTTTACAAAAGGATGTGCTATTTGGTACTAATGCTGAGGAGATGCTACGGAAAATGGAAGAAAAAGCTAAATCTGTGCAAACTGTCGAGGCTTTTCTACAGGTACAGCCACCTCGTTTTAGTAGAAACTGGCCTACAAAAAAATGGTCCTTTCCAGCCACAGACAAACCCCAAAGAGGCAGATACAAGCACTCAAGGGGCAGAGGACATTCTCAAGGATCATATAGAGGCAGGCAATGGCCAACTCAAGCACCAAGAGGTGGCGAAGACAGTGCACAACAATACAGAAAGCAAACCCAATGACTTCCCCCTTTTCATGCCAAGTAAATCTCAGCTGGCAGCTCCCTTGGGAGGAAAGCTGGCACTATTTTCAGGAAATTGGCATATTATCACAACAGACAAATGGATCCTGGACATAATAAACGGAGGCTACAGATTTCATTTTCACACACTTCCAAAAATAAGAGGCATGCCAAACCTGCCACACAAAGGGCAGAGGCACAAATACCAGTTACAAAACTCATGGACATGAAAGCCATTCAAGAGGTTCCGACTCGGGAACAAGGCCAAGGTTTTTATTCCAGACTTTTCCTGGTAGCAAGAAAAGGAACAGACTGGAGACCCATTTTGGACTTATCCATCCTAAATACATTTCTACTCGTACCAAAATTCAAGATGCTCACATTACAGCAGCTTCTTCCCATGCTGGGCAAGGAGTTTTGGCTGGTAACATTGGACCTCAAGGAGGCATACCTGCATGTCCCAATCAGACAAAGCTGCAGAAGATACCTCAGATTTCTTGCAGGTTCAGTCCACTATCAATTCTCTGCATTGCCCTTTGGCTTATCTACTGCGCCCAGAGTATTCACGAAATGCCTGGCATCAGTAATTGCCTACTGCAGACTTCAAGGGATACAAATTTACCCTTATTTGGACGACTGCCTGATCCAAGCGGACAGCAAGCACACTCTTCTGGAAAATCTGGCTTCTGCAACACGGTTACTGAATTCTCTGGGATACACAATCAACAAAGAGAAATCCAGGCTAATACCATCTCAGAAAATAACTTTCCTGGGTGCCAACTTGGACACAAACACCCAGGTGGCCTATCTCACGCCAGAAAAACAAGGGCAACTAACTCAGTACTTCAAAACACTAGAAAATTGTACCAGGCTTACTGCAAGGAAAATCCTGCAGGATCTGGGCTTCATGGCATCTTGCATTCTTTTAATCCCATGTGCAAAGTTGCATATGAGAGAGCTTCAATGGTACCTAAAAAGCTTATGGTCTCAACACAGCCACAATTTGGAAACAATAATACCAATAATTCCATGTTTGCAAAAGGAATTTCTATGGTGGGCCCAAGCATGTCAAACACAGGTCTCCCATTCCGCAAGTCTCAAGCAAATCCAGTCATCACAACAGACGCCTCAGATTACGCCTGGGGGTGCACATGACAGGCAGGTGCATTCAGGGCAAATGGTCCCAAAAGGAAAAGCACCTTCACATCAATCAAAAAGAAATGCTAGCAGTAATAAATGCAATTACAGCATTCAAGGACCTCCTGCATCCAGGGCAATTATTGATAAAAACAGACAACACCACAGTAATGTGGTACATAAACAAACAAGGAGGAACACATTCATATCCCCTGTGCAGACTAGCCATGACACTTTGGAACTTGGCTCTGGAATGGAAAATCAAACTTCAAGCACAGTACTTGCCAGGTTTGGAAAACACGCTGGCAGACAATCTAAGCAGAAATATGACAGATCCACACGAATGGAAGCTGCATCCACAGGTGTTTACAAAGATAATCCAAGCATGGGGAAGGCCAGACATAGATCTCTTCGCCTCCCACAGGAACCATCAACTGGAAAAGTTTTGTTCAAGGACTTTTCATCCAAAGGCCTGGAGGGTGGACGCCCTTTCGTTCAGTTGGACAGCATGGACAGTGTACGCTTTCCCACCTCTGCCTCTTCTACCCAAGGTGCTGTTGAAAGCAAGAACAGACGGACCGAAGATGATGCTGATTGCTCCAGACTGGCCAAGACAGCACTGGTGCCCACTCCTAAGGAGCCTAACACATACTCCTCCCTGGCCTCTACCTCTAATGCCTCTTCTGCTAACTCAGCACCGCTACAAAACTCTTCACAGTCAGCTGAAAACACTCAATCTTGCTGCATGGAAAATTCCTTAACACCACAGCAGACCCTACTCTCCAAAGAGGTTCAGGATGTCTTTCTGGAGGCCAGAAGGCCATCTACTAGGAAGACTTACTCCGCAAAATGGAAATTGTTTTGCTCTTGGAATGAGAAAAAAGGCCAGGACCCTAGAAAACTGAATTTGCCTCAGGTATTACAGTATCTTGCTGAGCTGCTGAACAGTGGACTTACATTTTCCTCCATAAAAATCCATGCCTCAGCCATTTCTGCAGAATTCAACACGGATCCACCGTTATTCTCACCCACTTTTAAGACAATTCCTCAGAGTGGCTAAGAATATAAGACCACCAAGGAAACAACCAGTGCCAGCCTGGGATCTTAATTACATTCTAGAAAAATTAACATTACCTCCCTTTGAACCAGCTGCCTCAACAGATTTGCAATATTTGTCCTGGAAAACAGCTTTCCTTCTGGCCATTACCTCAGCTCGTAGGGTTTCGGGACTACAAGCCCTCATGGCTGTGCAGCCCTTTCTTATCTTCCATCAGGACAGGGTTTCCCTTCGAACCAACCCATCATTTATGCCTAAAGTGGTATCCAGGGTAGCTTTAAATCAAGCCATACACTTGCCTACCTTTTACCCAATCCTTAAAACAAAGGAGAAAGGCTGCTACATTCCTTAGACATCCATAGACAGCTACGTTACTATTTGGACACAACAAAGCCTTTCAGGAAATCACAACAACTTTTTTTGTGTCTTATGCTGTAGGAGCTCAAGGGAAGACTGTTACCAAACAGACCATCTCTAAATGGATAGGCCACTGCATACGATTGTTACTCCTATCATGGGAAATCTGTCCCTGTAGGCATCAGACCACACTCCACCAGGGCCACAGCTACCTTTACAGCCTTCCTCAGAGGAGTTCCTACCAAAGATATCTTGGAGGCAGCCACTTGGAGTTCTGTACATACCTTCACAAGACACTACCACCTGCCTTTATATTCCAAAACTAGAGCAGGCTTTGCTACTGCTGTGTTGCAGGGTGTTCTGGCTCACCCCAGTTCTACCTAGTGCCTACCAACCTATGTGTAGCTTTGGGATTCTACCCATATGTGATTACTGCAGCTGTATGCACTATGAACATAGTACAGTTTTGTACCTACCATAAATGTAGATGTTCGAGTGCTAATACAGCTGCCGTACAGGTTTCCCTCCCCCCTTCCAGCATCTGTGGGCATGGCGCCTTAGGGCTCAGCATTAGGTGAGACTAAACTACCTCCTCATACAAACTTTTTTTTCGAGATCCCTGGCCCTGTTAAATCCCCAATAAGAAGCCCACCGGGCTGTATTACTGTCCACTCTCCCTAAAAGCAAGACTTTACGCCTGCAGCTTAGTTTACTGCAGCAATGAGGACGTGCAGTTATAAGAGCAGCTTGTCTATATACGACTGGAAGTGCCAACCACTAGGTTCTATAACAGCTATTATGCCATATATATATATATATATATATGTACATTTTATCAGTTTACTGACTGCTCTATAGGCTACCTGTGTGTAAACCCTCATACAGGGCATACTGGGGGCTTGACTAGACCTAAATAGGTCGTCTTAACTTTGAGTAATAACACCATAGTCGCCCTTTTACAAATCATGCTCTGCACCTGACATCTGAGCAAAAAGACTCTGGGGCGCTAAAAACCAAAGCTTTATAGCCATAACTTCAGCGTTATTTATATATAATTGTAGGGGCTTGCCTCCGCACTGACTTTTGCCAGTGGAAGTCAATTAGGGTCGACAAAAGAACCTTTCGCAAACAGTCGCACCAAGACTTTTATGGAATAATCATCGAGGACCGCCTGACGCAAAGAACCCATATGTATTACTGCAGCTGTATTTAACATCTACATTTATGGTAGGTACAAACTGTACTTTCGCCTTTTCAACTTTACATTATTTCTCCTGGCAGCAATCCAATTCATCAGCACATAAGGGCTGCACATTTGGCACTATAGTACAGAAGGGAAGGTTTGTCCAAAATAGCACTTCATGAGTCCTGGGCCTCGGCGCACAGCTAGAATGTTTTAACTCTTCAATAAAATACAAGTCGAAATGGTAGTTTCGGAGCACTACATATACAGCAATTAATACACTTGGAGCTTGGTATCTGACCATCGTATATGAGTCGCCGACCATATGCACATGAATGCAACTCCTGAAATATGACTGCCTACCCGACTCAAAAAGCCTCGTGCCCTACGCATCGATGCCTCCAATGTACGGAGTTGTATTTAGGGTGACTCCAGCGATATGTGAATATACTCCCCCAGCGGTGATCTAGGTCTATGCACACAGCCTTGGTTGCTAGTGATAGACCCCAAATGATCATCGCACTTGGCCCCTGAGGCTAGTATGATTGAACCCCAGCCAGATATGGATATATGACATTCAAATGGAGTGCCCATAAGTTCAGTTTCCCATTGTAAGACTCATCAGTACATAGGCAGTTGAGCATGGTAAACCTAAGGATTCTCCTACAACCTGCCCCTGGCAGTCCGTCGCCAGATTATGGGTTACTGACTACATCTGCCTCTAATAATGGCGCATCGTTAGTGATATACTATTGGGATCCGATGGAAAGGCTAGGTACGTGCAACTGCAGTCAGGTGATAACCATGTATGTAAGGAGTGTTCTCAAAGATGGCTATATGTAGGGGTTATTCATATATGTGATCTCTGGGGTAGATACATCACTACTAGGTCCTAGGCAATCTTTTAATGGTATTTTTTTTCATGGGGGGCAGGGTGAAATGTTTACATACTGGGCCTGGGAACAGGTCAATTTGCAAAGACACATACATGGCGGGAATAGGGCATATAGTACCTGGACAAATGGTAATTGTCTCATTTGAAGGAGGTTCAACAAACAGGTGTAACATTGGTAATTCATGCCTTTTGGTCTCACTAAATAAGCTTTACTTCATTTGTATCAAAGCCTAACTATTAATATGGGGGAGTGTCAGCGCTAAGTACCAGTATTCATAGTGGTCTACATTATGTTTCACTGGTTACTTGACGTTATAACACTAGCCTTACTCCAAGCTCTTAAAAATTTGTAGATTTACAACAGGTAGGACAGATGGACGCATTTAGTTGGCACGAAAAGTATCACAATGTTTATATGACAGTTTACATATCAACGGCCCTAGTGGCATTTTGCCCTCCCAACCCAGCTGAAACTTATGCATGTACAGAGCCAGTTTGTATTCAAGGGAATAAAATACCATATGTTCATAGTTGTGAATTCAGCATTTTGTATTCCCGGTGGATGCAATGATTTGTGTGCCCAACAAATATGGCGGATCAGTGTCATAACCCCAGTACCATTTGCTAAAAGTGGTAAAATAGTACAAAATATGAAGCCACGCAATGTTTGGACAAAATCACTTCCTATCCGATTTTATGCATATGACCAAGTTCCCGAATTGAACACATCCCGGGTTATTTAGAATCCAAATAAACGGAAACCATAATAATGGGCCTAAATCGCTGGATAAGATTCAAAACAAAATTTTACACGCTTGTATACTCCACTATATTAATGCCTTGCACATTTATCAAAACCTTCCTTTTGGTTAGGTCGTTTTAAATAGGCATCAGGAAGTGCTGGATACTTCAGAATCGTGATGTGTAGTTTGCTACCCTTAACAGAAATATAGCCGCTTTTCCAAAACCTAAGGTTAAAATTGAAGCCCATGCACAGCGGTAGCTTCTAAAAGGTGGTAACCCTTTAGGTAAATTGTGATTGCAGTGCTAACATTTTTACATGGCATGGCACTAGGTCCGCACTCACCCCTAGTGACCCTGCCAGCCTGAATGCCCAGCATGGGGCCACCCGGAATTCACCCTCACCCAAGAAGCTCTTAGCGACTAAAGTTAGGCACCTAACTATAACTGCAGAAAACCTAGTTCATATTGCTTTAAAAAGACAATGCAACTATTTTACTGACAAACCTCCGGTCTATTGTGACGAGAGTACGGGCTACAAATAATGGTTTTATTTTGCAATCGATGGATGGGAGAGCCTTTCCAAGTTTGCACTGTGGCAAGAACAAGCAACTGCATATACATATAATCCGATTTGGCCATTCACAGACGTGTTACAACTGATGAATGGTGGATATGGTATATCCTGGATGTAACACACATATATACCCCGTGGGTTTTTTCTATATGGGCCCATTAGTGGGCCCAATGCCATGATCGACGGCATTCCCATCCTGCCTTTGAATGGTCCGATTTGTGTGTGTGTGCAAATTGTTATTAACCCGCCGCAGGTAAAGAGTTATGACTGAAATGTGAACAAGTGTGACCATTTTGTGCTACCTAAACGCACATAATGGTACATCCCTATATAACCAGTGCACACAAACACTTGCCCATACGTATGCAGCTAGAAGGTATGGATGAGCTATGGCAAATCTACGGATATTATTCATTCCCCACATAAGTACATATGTGATAAGCCCATGAGGCATGGACTGCTCACCCAAATATTGTGTATCTACTCTAGAAACAATAAATAGTGATGTAGGCCCTATGTACATCGCTATTCCCATGGAGCCTGCAAAGGCGCCACCTGGTACATGGAATGACTGTGCTGGGCAGTTGGACCGAGCGGGTTGCCCTATTCCCACCCCCCACTAAAATACATATGCCCAGAGTATAAAGTTGGGCTATCCGATGACATTATAATAATTCGTTCCTGCTCCACATAATATCAATACTCGGACAGATAAAATAGCATATGTTAGTCACTGTAATAATAATGCTCAATGACGAATATATGCGATGTATGGAGTCACCCTGCAGTGCACTCGTTCCCATTTACCTGAGTGACCCCAGGGTGACTGTGCATCCATTCCAGCCCCCTGGCACATTATGTGTATGGGGACTGACTGGACGTAAGGTGCGTGGAATTGTACTAGTACTCACGCATTTTATTTAGGCATGAGGGTATTCAAGTAGTTGTAGTTGTAGCAGGTGACGGTTTAGTCCCTTAATGCCGACGCCATAATAGTCAGGCAGTCTAATAATGGACGGTGCCAGCAAATGGCCACTAGGCACTTCCGGCTTATGGTGAGTGCCCTAAATTGCCAATCTAATTCACCCCATGTGAATCCCCAATAGACCCCTGGCTAGGTACCCGATCATTCACTAATTTGAACTGCTGTATACGTTCGTATATGGAGCAATGAGCTAGGTCAGATTTTAGCACCTAAGACGGTGCGAAGGTGCATGTCAGTACGTAATGCCCCCCGAGCTTGGCACTTCCAATGGTAGACGGCCCAGAGCAGTAGGGGTTGGGGCAGGAGGGGAGAGCAATACACATATGAGGTGTGTAAGCAGCTCTAGACAGGCAGATGATCTACAAGCTAACTGTAAAATTATGGTGACAGGGCATCCATGGTTAGTGGATTCCAATTGCACTGCCTACTCACGGGGCTGGAATCCCAGGATCCCATGGCTATCCTGTCAGTCACAAAGATCAATCTGTGGAGCATGGTTAGACATGAACAGGTTTCAAAACTATCACTTGGACAAGTAGCACTAACATTAATCTGACCATGGATTCTTTGTAATCCATCGGCTAAGTCAGTCAATGGGCAAAAAGGTATGTGGCACACACATAAACCGTCCACATGGAAAATCCCCTAAGTTAAATGGCCCCTGTAAAGACCTGCTATTGCTCCGCCCGAGAAACTTACACAGGTAAATCAAACACTTAGGGGCCCCACACATAGAGCCCATATATACGATATGTGTACCAAGTGCGAGTTATGGTGTGTATACATGGGGGGAACCCTTTTGCAAATTTGTGTTAAAAGACACCTTTATATGCAAAATTACCGATAAAAAATTCATTTACACGCTGTAAGGTACCTTATACCTGCACTCAACTACTAGTTCATTGTGCATAGTAGCATGTATCCAGTTCCTCATTTTTCCCAGTATGCATGCGTGCACAAGGGCTGTTTCCTTAAACAAAAACACACGCATCCCTTATGTGTGTGCCCTCAGGTGAATTTTTAACGTGCCGAAAACAGATATCGTGCATAGGGTTTTACCCTACACACATAGCACTATGATTATTGCCCATTAACGCATATGCCCAGCATACATCACAGTAGGCATCAGCCTTGCACTTAACCGGGCAATTTTACCATTAAAACGTGGTGGGGTCAGGTCTTCAAGATGGAATGGTCCCATAATGCAAATGCCTTGGAGTGGCATGCAATAAAGACTTCTATGGTACCCAATGCGATAAGCCAGATAATGCAGCACCTGCGGCTTGCTGTATATACATACAGTTGCCTGTGATTTTATCATTGGCATGTATTATGCAAATATTCGGTGTGTGTAGCATTTGGAGGTGCATATGTACTGTGTACTACATACATACACTGGCACAGTCCACTTAAACACTGTCCAACAGTATTCCTCCATCTATACCATGGACAGGATGAGGCACATACCCTAGCTGCATTACTGTGAGAAATATAATAATGTTCAACACCAGACATTTATTTTATTCTGATCACATGCAATCCGACTGATATGGACCTGGCTCATTAGAAGGCCTATGTAACATATTGTGAGGTAGTTTGTCGGTTAAGCCATATGCTCATTAAGATGGACCCTATACCATAAGGATTAACTGTCCAAATCCCTACCTCACCTCATGTATACGTAATCCATGTTTGCAGTATTATATACAGGCCGGTTACTCCAGTGCATGCATGTATGAGGGGTGGCTGCCTTGACAGAATATCACAGGTGTGCCCATGACTGTGGACCAATAACATTGACTTTGGCAAAATAGGTACATACACATTTATAGCAAGCTCAGTACGTATGGGAGACCAGACTTAAAGGTTTATTTGTAACGTACATCCCTGCACACATACACACATCCACCGTACATTCCCAATTGGTGCAGTACACATATACATATGTGAGCATTTTACTTTCAGACTACCGATTGGTCTGTATGTAATTAAACGGTGGGCAACTATTCAATGCAGCGAGAGGCTTTGTGTACAGTGTGTGAGGGCGCCATATTCGGACAATAGACACATGTGCACCCTGACAAAAATTTCCTATTGCAAACCATATGTGTGCAGTAATTTCCAGTTTACAAGTTTAGATACATCTACGGCATGCTTCCACCATTTTAAACACATTAGGTTTCACATGGTTCAGTACATCCCCAGTGTTATGTCGGGCAATGCAGGTACCAGATACTGTCGAAAGACATCATCCCATTTTGCCTCCATGGTACACACTGATGGCAGAATACATAGTGCTGTGTGTACATTGATCTTGGGCAAGGTGTGAGGATCTGGCCTGACCCATTACTTTGGCATCATGCCCACATATGCAATTAAATGTGTAACGATATGGCATACCTGTTTTAGACCTCATTGTTTGAACAGTAATGGGGTATATATCGAAAAACTTAGTAAAACAGAGAGGTTTATAGACAATGATTGGCTAACCTATACGTGGTCCAGGCAATCAAGGTGGGTTCTGGATTTACATTATATACATATCCGCCCCATACATGGCATATACCCTCAACATTTGTATACATATATTGCATGGATGGCCATGGTATGTGCAAAAATATTAGTGTACGCCAGTGGCACCAGGATAATGGCTAAACCCCCGAAACCTATGCAATGATGTGGAAATGGCATATCATATGTATATGTATGCCTGAAACTACATACATGTGTCGCATGCATAGTTGCGAACATGACCTACTGTTACATGTAGATTACGATATGTAGGAACAAAAACATCGATAACTACATGGACAAGTTTTATCTCGCCTTAGTCATCTAGCAAACCTCTACCCATGGACATAGCCTATTCCGTGATTATCGTGCATGCATTGAACACTTCCACGCTGCTACACGGGTAAATACCAAAAATAGGTTCAAGATTGTGTGATAACCTTACATGCAGAAGACGCATTTCAGCTGATCGATATAATGTTTTCCAAAAATATGATCAGGCAGTGTATGGTATGGGGACAGCTCACTGGATTTAACACCCCCTATATATTATGTACCACCCCCTGTCCTTGTCCTTGCATAGCCATATTGCTTAGCAACGATGTGTGCAGTCTAAACGAGTTTGAGACCATCAGTGATGTGTGCACCATACGCACGGAGCACAGACAAACTTTTCCAGAATGTAACATAAATGGGGAGTTCCCATCCATCCAAATTTGGCAACATTTTCATTGTGATGTGTGTGTATATGTACCATAAAGTTGAAAAAGCATATGTGTGCCTAAAGGGCAAAATGGGGCCCCCAACTCCATAGCAGCATTTTCATGGGGACCCGCTGTACGCTAGCTCCACAATATCGATAATCCTTTTCTCCCCGTTGAGTAGGCCATTGGGGTATATATATACGATATCACGTATGTAATGATCCATAATAGTATGGATGGCCCTCGTGTGCATTATGTTAATGAAAGCGCACTTACATCTGTTTCTGTGTAGTGTATGTAACAGAGCACATAGCTAGTGGTAAAATAGGCTGATGATGCATAACCTACCGCCTGGTACATAGAGGCAATGTATTGGATCAGGTCCATACGTCTCAACATATGTATATATATATATATCCTAGGTATTTAACATTTCTTTATGTATATGGAGTAGCCGACTGTATATTTTGCACATGCCTGGGATAGTATGGAAAATTTAGATAATAACATATACAGCTGCAGATTTTAAGAGTTTTGTACCTGGGATGGGCCAGGTGACCTGTATATTGTCGGCTATCTTAAGCCTTGCATGATAACGTTTGCAGGTTTTTAATGCCCATGTACTATGTGTACCCTCATGTACATTGCATGACTAGTTTGCTGGGGTTTGTGGACTCCCAGTATCCACTAGGGTATGCAGATGAGTAAATGTATGCATGATGACTGTACCCAATACCTCGATCCCCAGGTGTCATATATGGCCTTTGTACTACAAAATACATGCATGCACATTTGGACTCAGCCTATGGACAGAACGAAGCATGTTACTGGGGGTAGGATGGGGCGCCCCCAACAAATTAACAATGCTCAGTGATCATTTTAAGGCAGTGCATGCACAGGGTATGTTGACTGGATTGCCCATTTCAAGGAGTGAGCCATGTGTGTGTGTTCCATGGGCCTTATTGGAACCAATTTAACTGTATGGCAGTTACATGTGTCAGTGTCAGGATAGCCCAATTTAGGCATATACCTAACAGTGTTCCAAACCGTCATGCAGACGGTTGGCACTATGGACCATAACCAGGGGTTAATTGGAAATAGCAAACCAGGTTAAAGCCTAGTTAACATTACCCATGTAGACAATGGACTATCTGTATGTGACCATCGTATGCCTATTGCAGGCCCAGGATAGACAATTTACGTGGCTTACTCAGATCAGTGTGATACCAAAGAGTCCACTTTAATGTGTGTATGTATTAGGCCGGGTACTAGGCGAGTAATCTGTGAATGAGTAATGTGCAATGCTAACAAATGCAAATATTACATAATCTTTAAGTGGCCCCAGTAGGTGCCCGGCGTAGTGACAAAGGTGGGGAGCCTATTACCCATAACCGTCAGTAGTGTGTATACAGGGATTAGGCGGAGAAGGTTCCCTTTGTTGCCAAATAAGCAAGCCATTTCATTTCATGCAGGGGACATGCTGGATGTCAGGCTGTTTATGCATGTGTTGGTCACTAGGTGGCAGGGGCATTTAACGGGGTGCTTTACAAGACTTTATGTTAAGCATCACATTTGCCTTCTTTTGGGGTGCGTACGATACCTTATTATTACCCTTGGGCCAGGAAGTCCACAGATTATGGTATACGAACGTACGTACATCATAACACGCACATTGTTATGGTAAAATAACTATTCACGGGACGGACGATTTTGCAGGATTGAGCACTTTATGCCTATACTGATTAGACTGGCTATGGTAGACCGGTGCATATACATCCTTTCATGCTAGCTTACTTAGCCAAAGGACACTAGCATTCAGTTTTTGCTAGTTCGAAGGAGCGGAGCGGACTAGCAATGTACATAATAGTGGTAGACAGTTGGGGCAATGAGGTCCACACTGTATCATAAAAGTGAGCCTGTCACGATTGCCAGCATGCTAGGTTCATCACTGTATTCACATATTAAGGCATGGGTATTCCGGTGGGGGGGCATTTGGAACAGTTGCGTAGGGGCCTTCTGACAGGCACTTATGCGTATTCACTAAGATCGCGAAACATGCATCTGTATCTTGACGGTGACAGCTTACAGGTTCTGACTACACTGATGTTGGCGCCTCCAATATGAGTCGGACTAGGTCTGAATATTAATATATGTATTATTGTTTGCTATTTGCCAATGGCTAATAATGGTATAGCTACTCGGACTGGATATATAACTTGCCTCGTATATATGGATCAAAGGTAAAAGTAACATGTGATCATACGTGGCCCGCCCCTATATAGCTGACTGACCTCGCGGGGAAGGAAAAAATGATATATGAGTAGCAGCAGACTGGATGTATTACGGCTACTGACTCAGGTGGACTGCATGATCACAAGGACTATATATACATGCCATGATGACTGGGTGTGTCGCTGTGTGAACTGGATGCACATAAAGACTCCGTATATATGTCAGACTGTGTAACATAACAGGTTGAAAACATGCTGCTGATAGCCTGAGAAGAATCCACCAAGCTGAAAAAGCCCTAATATAAGAATGATGAATGACATTCACACGTGTCCACCAATGGTGTGATGAATACGCATAGATACCTGGTGTATGTAAGACTAAGATCCAATGGCAGCCAACACTGATACCCAGCACTGTGTAACCTGATGCCTGTATGAAATAAAAGTCCAGCCTAAAGCTGTACCGCTGTATATGCAAATGTATGTGTATATATATATATGTATATTCAGCCTGCAAAATCCAGACCACCAATGTATGCTGTCCGCTGTATGCTATACAGAATTAGTCCATAGGCTATACATGGACATGGTTTGGGCCTCGTAGCGTAGTAGTTCACGGTGCTAATCAGGTCTGCTTCATGTATGGTTCTGCCCTCCATGGATGAATGCTGATGTGTTGTGTGTTTGTTTTTAGTTGTTTCTTTTATTGTGTATATGTGTGTTTTATATTTTGGGTACATTTTTGTGTACATGTGTTTTATATGTGTGTGTGATATATATGTGTTTATAGTGTTTATACTGTGTGTGTATATGTGTGGTGTATATGTGTGTGTGTATAGTGTTTTATGTGTGTTTTATATGTGTATATGTGTGTGTGTATGTGTGTGTGTGTATATGTGTGTGTGTGTATATGTGTGTGTGTATATGTGTGTGTGTATATGTGTGTGTGTATATGTGTGTGTGTATATGTGTGTGTGTATATGTGTGTGTGTATGTGTGTGTGTATATGTGTGCATATGCAGTGTATATGTGCATACGTACATGTGTGTATATGCATGTGTGTGTATATATATGTGTGTGCATATATATGTGTGTGTATACATATGCATGTGTGTGTGTGTGTGTGTATATAGCGTGTGTGCATATACATGTGCGCGCGTGTGTGCATGTGTGTGTGTATGTGTGTGTGTATGTGTGCGTGTATGTGTGCGTATATGTGTGCGTATATGCGTGCGTATATGCGTATATGTGCGTATATGTGCGTGCATATGCATGCGTATATATATATACAGGTGTACATAGTATATATATACGTATACGTGTATATATACGTGCATGTGCATATACATACATGTGTATATATATATGTGTGTATATGTGCATATATATGTGTGTATATGTATATATATGTGTGTGCGTGTGTATATGTATATATATGTGTGTGCGTGTGTATATGTATATATATGTGTGTATATGTATATATTACGTGTGTGTGTATATGTGTATATATACGTGCAGAGCATGTGTATATATACATATATATATGTGTGTGTGTATATATACATATATTTACGTATATGTGTGTGTATATACACGTATATGTGTGTGTATATACATGTGTACATATATATATATATATATATATATATATATATATATATGTGTGTATATATTATTACATATATATATGTATTACACATCAATAATAATACAATAATAACTACATATACATACATTATCATCTTTACAATCTTTGTGGGCACCTGACATTGGGGGCAAGAAAACTAAAGATAATGGCCTTTGCTGCATTGCCTTATGCACCCCTGATCGCTATGGAAGAGAAGCATGCTGAACCCACGCGAGGACCTAAGACTTTGAATTCAGGCCTCTAATTGATATAACTTAAGCCAGCAGATCTTAAATGTAATGGACTGCAAATAATGAATACACTAACATCTATACTTATGGTAATGCACAACTGTAATTCTTCCTCTGGTAATTCAATAATCTTTGTCTACCCAGGGTACCATTCAAAGAAGTTCCTTCCCAAATTGGAAAAGGATTATACTCAAGAATGTTCCTAGTCCCCAAAAAGAATGGTCCTTTGAGACCCCATCCTAGATTTGTCCCATCTAAACACCTTCTTAAAGGAACCTTCCTTCTGCATGTGTACCTTAAATATTCTGCTCCCCCTCTCATTCTTCCACAGGCCTTCATGGGGTCAGTGGGCATTAACGATGCCTACCGTCACATTCCCATTCATCTTCTTTTCAGGAAGTTTCTGTGCTTTGCTATTTTCTAATCAAAGATTTTCAATTTCATCGCTCCTTGTCGCCCGGTCTTATCTAAGGCACCCGCTAAGTTCTTGACAAAACGCTTGGCTCCTGTCATTGTTTATTGCAGACTCTGGGATATTCATATCTTTCCTTATCTGGATGACCTCCTCCAGGCTCATTCTACAGACCTACTACTTCAAAACCTTCAATTTACAGTATTTCTAGAAAGGCTAGGATTCGCCATCAATTTCCAATAATCCTGTGTCACTTCACAAGACCATGTCTTCCTAGGATACAGAATTCAAACAGACAGAGGTTGGCTTCCTTACCTCCTCAGAAGGTTTTGTTTCTGACAGTTTACAAGCCATCATTTCAGTCCAGTCCCTGACCGCCAGTGAGTTCCTCCAGCTACGGGGCTTCATGCTGTCAACTATATTCCCATGCTACCCCTAGCCAAACTTCACATGAGGAAATTCCAGTGGTATCTTGTCAGTTTGGATGCAACATGTTCATGCACTACATTTTGTGATCTTTCTCCTTCTTTGCTTGAGAAAAGAATTGGATTGGTGGATGCAACAGGTGCCCTTGAATCCAGGACTTCCCCTAACTTCAGTAACCACTAAGCACCGGAAAGCAGCAAAATACAACCAAGAAGTGATCCGCAAGTTTAATTGCAGCAAGTTCTTTTTCTCTGACGTCTCAGCCAGAAATTTGGGCAAGAAGTAAAGTTAAACCGAGAAACACATGCATTGTATATAAAGTTTCTAAGCAATAATTGAGTTATCCAATTAAATTTTTTTTTTAAACCACTATAATAAAACAAGTAAATAATTAAATTAATACTCTCCAATTCATTTCTTCATTTAACCCATGAGGGTATAAAGTGCCAAACTTTAAAATGTAAACAGCCTCTTTACATACAGCTGTTTTTAAGATTACAGCAACAAAATAAGAAACATTTCGGATTTTTTTTCCACCACTGTACCTTTAACCCCTTTAATTCCCTTGATGAAATTTTTAAAATGCATAAGCAGCAACAGAACTTTCTTCCTTAGTATTAACAGTATATCTGGCGGTTCCAATAGTCTAATTTTAAATGCCCTTTGTTTCACTCAGTATAGAATTGATTAGACATCTGAGGGCTTAAATAACACCCCTCAGAATTGCAGGTAAATGGTCCCATTTATTAAATACATATATTTGTGTGGAAAACTACAACTCATACGCTTTGGCTAACTCACCACATGGAGTCCCACTAGATGATCTACGCTTGAAATATGCATAATAAATTTGTTCCTCAAAGTTTTAAATCATTTTTCCTCTCTGAAAGAAACCCCAGTTTTTTCCTTCAACCAAATAAGTCACATTGCCAAGAGAATTGAAATATTCCTAAATAAATACCCTTTCAATGAAATGCATTATTTCAGTACCTCAGACAACTGTATGTAGTTACAAAAAATACAAGGTATCAAATTGTTCTCTCTCGTCCTATTTTTAAGAAAAACATAGTACATTTATAAATACTACCCCTTGTTCTTCGGTAATTACTTCTCTTAAGAATTTTTTACAGCTTTTTATACATAGCTTACAGTGTATAACCCTAATGTTCCAAATCCATGTATCCAAATTTTACCATCCACAATTTCAAGAATCCAAACTAACAGTCTAGTTGATGAAACATGCATTAACTTTAAAATGTAAACAGCCTCTTTACATACAGCTGTTTTTAAGATTGTTAGCATCAAAATAAGAAACATTGATTTTTTTTTCCACCACTGTACCTTTTAACCCCTCTTTTACCCTGATGAAATTTTTTAAAATGCATAGCAACAGAACTTTCTTCCTTAGTATTAACAGTATATCTGGCGTGTTCCGTCAGTCTAATTTTAAATGCCCTTTGTTTCACCAGTATAGAATTGATTACAGGGACATCTGAGGGCGTAAATAACACCCTCAGAATTGCAGGTAAAATGGTCCCATTTATTAAATACATATATTTGTGGAAAACTACAAACTTACATGCCTTACACCTACCACACATAGAGGTCCCACTAGATGATCTACGTTTGAAATACATAGGAGGCATAATAAATTTGTTCCTCAAAGTTTTGAATATTTTTCCCTCTTCTGAAAGAAAACCCCAGTTTTTCCTTCAACCAAAATGTCACATTGCCAAGAGAATTGAAATATTCCCAATAATACCTCACCAGTTGCATTATTTCAGTACTCAGACAACTGTATGTAGTTACAAAATACAAGGTATCAAATTGTTCTCTCGTCCTATTTTTAAGAAAAACAGTAGGTACATTATAAATACTACCCCTTGTTCTTCGGTAATTACTTTCAAGAATTTTTTTACAGCTTTTATCAATCAGCTCATTACTATAACCCCTTTGCCCAAGCATCTCATGGTTTAATTCTTTTATAAAAACGTAATCATTATTACATAGCCTAGAAATACTAAGAAATTCAGTAAAAGGCAACGCCTACAGTGTATGGGGGGTGGGGGGGGGGTGACAATTCTGTCCATGTACATACTGTGTCCCTTCATCAAACTTTAACTGATGTATCCAAATTTTTACCATCCACAATATTCAGTGTAGCATCCAAAAAGGATATACAAGTCCCTACTTTAAAGTTAGATTGATGAAACATGCCAGATATATTGTTAATAGTAAGGAAGAAAGTTCTGTTGCTATGCAATTTAAAAAATTTCATCAGGGTAATGAGGGGTTAAAAGGTACTGTGCTGGAAGAAATCAATGTTTCTTATTTTGATGCTAACAATCTTAAACAACTGTTAGAGGCTGTTTACATTTTAAAGTTTGGCACTTTTATACCCTCATGGGTTAAATGAAGAAATGAATTGGAGAGTTTTAATTTATTTTATTTTATAGTGGTTTAAAAAACATTGTAATTGGATAACTTAATTCAATTATTGGTTGTTGGCTTTTTATATAAAATGTATGTGTATGGTTCTTTACTCCTTGAAGGTTATGGCAGAGACGTCCGAGAAAAAGAACTTGCTACAATAAAACTTGTGGATCACTTCTTGATTGTATTTTACTTCCCCCTAACTCCCCCTTCCATCTTGTGAGTTGTTCCAGACATGGGGTGGAGGACGTTTGTCTCTTGGAGAGTTAACGATGTGTGGTGGTCTTCCCAAATGATGGAATACACATATAAAGAAAGAGAGAGCTCTCATTTTTGACCTTTTAACTTTTCATCCTCTCTTCAACCAGATTCCTTGAAGTGGTTCACAAACAACACCACAGTACTGTGGTATGTCAACAAGCAGGGGGGACCAAGTCCTATCTCCTGTACAAGTTGGCAGCTCAATATCCTCTGACTGTGCAGGCAGTTTGCATTGCTTCCAGCCAGAATGTTGTGGCAAACACATTGAGCAGGGCCATGACTCAATCCCACAAATGGATATTGCACAGGGATGTGTTTCTGGACATTGTTCACTGGCGGATTACTCCTCAAGTAGATACATTGCCTCCCCTATGAGCAGATAACTTGCAAAGTTTTGTGCTAGAGTTCCTCACCCTCAGGCACGAAAGACAGGTGCCCTATCATTCAATTTAAGGGGATGTTTCTCTTTGCATTTCCCCCTTTCCCTCTCCTTCAGAGAGATGTCCTATTCCAGTGTTGCAGTATTCAACTAGTGAGTTTACCCTTCCTTCCAGTCTCGTCCGGCCAGGTTTCCAAAGTTTTTCAGTCCCCAGTAGGTGTGTCGGACATGTGATGTGGTTGCTGAAGTGTGGGCCATAAGTGACGTCTGCACACGCATCGGTTCTCAGAACATTTCAGCTGCCAGCCATTTGCCAGGTGCTCCTGTTGATGTCCTTCAAGGATGCATCTGCAGTCATCACATATGGGTTGTCCTGCCTCAGGCAGCCCTTCGGTCGGCCGGATTCCAAAGTTTGGGTCTGGCCTCAGCTGATGTCGCACTTTCCCGACGTCAGAGCGTCTGGGGTATAAAAGCATCAGCCGACGCCATCCTCCTCTGTCTTTCTTGCCACGTGGTGCCCGAAGCAGTTCGCAAGTGCCGGTCGGTCAGCTCCTGTGATTCAGCTACCGAAGACTTTGAAAAAGCTAAGTACCCCGTTGGGGACTCTTTCTTGCCTCAGCCGATGTCAGATAAAGTTAATAATTGTTTAACCTGTGGGAAACAAATACCTCATAAGGATTTCCACTCTTACTGCCTCCCCTGCCTAGGCCCAGACCACGACGTCTCTGCCTGTTCAGCCTGTGCTTCCTTCAACCGATGAACTCTTAGACGTCGGTCGGTGTTTGCAGAGGAGTTTTTTGGGGCTAGTTTTGCTTATAAAATGCCGTCTGAGACTCCGACTTCGCATTTAGTCAAAAAAACGGAAGGACAAGGACCGACACGCGGGCCGCAGTTTCGGCTGAAACCTCGGTCAGGCCTACCGCGAGTGTCTCTGTCTCGGCTGAAACAGAGTCCTTGGTACTTCCTACTACCGAAACCACACAACCGACTACCTCTGCCCTGGAGGCCCCGGCCGAGTCGGTCATTGAATTACCTACTGAAACTGGTGTCCAGGAACCTTCCGACACCATTACTTTAGATAAGTCTACTCCTGCACGTGGTGCAGCCAGACCCCCTGCTTTCATGTCCATTAAGGCTTTCTCTAGGGCTAAGGCTGCTAAACTTTCTAAGGCTTTGCCTCCCAAAGTTTCCTCTGAGACCCTCTTCTAGCTCTCAGATTCTTACCCTAGCAGAGGATCTGATTTCATTAATTAGAGGCTCCCAACCTCATCCGGACAGGGGCTCTCAACCACCTCCAGGCAAAAGGCCCAGTGTTGAGCCCTCTGATCCACAGTCCTCAGATGAGTCCACGGATGGCTCTGATCTGTCAGACCACCAGGAGGCGGCTTATTCGGCCTACGAGGATTCTGATGCTGAAGAATCTATTCCCTTGGCCTCCCCTCCTGAAGAGTTTTCATTTGGAGAAACATTACACACTATGAGAGAACATTTTCAATGGCAGGGTCAGGAATTCTCTGATTCCAGAAAGAGATTAAGGACCTTTTTACATTTACCTCAGCACAGGCCCTTAGCTATACCTCCTGTTTTGAATGTAATTGATGTCTATTCAGATGCTTGTACTGCCCCTGACTCTCTCCCTCCGGCTCCTGCCAAACCTGATAGGTACTACAGGGTCCCGGACTCACATTTTCACCTGTACAAGGCCCACTCTGCTGATCCAGAAACTATTTCCCAGGGCCCTAAAGGGGTTGCAGCTGCCACTGCTAAAAATCCTCTACCCTCTGAAAGGGAGTCCAGAGCTTTAGAGAGATGGGGTAAGAAAGTGTATACTTCTGCAACTCTTTCCATGAGGGCATTAAACTGTCAATTCCATATGATACAGTATCAAGAGTATTTACTAGATTAATTGCATAAGAAACTGTCCTCTTCTGAACCCCTTGATCGTAAATCCCTTCAGGATCTGGTGCACAACTCCCAGCAGGTTAGTAACCATTTCTTGCAGTGTGGTTATGATGCATTGGAGGCTTCATGTAGATCAGCTATGACAGGTGCAGATGTCCTTCAAGAATGCAACTGCAGTCATAACATATCAGGATTTCCTGTTAGATGATTTACAGAAAACATTGGCCTCCCCTGAACCCTTAGGAAGTCTTTGCAGGAGACTGTGCATAATGCTCAACAGGTTAGCAATCACTTTCTACAGTGTGGATATGATGCATTGGAGGCTTCATGTAGGGCAGCTATGATAGGGGCGGGCATTCGTAGACATGCATGGTTGAAAGAACAACCCTTACCAGATCATGTTAAGGCAAAACTTCTTGACGCACCCTTGGAAAAGAACAAGCTTTTTGGTGCTAATGCTAAAGATGTGTTAAAGACCATTGAGGAAAAATCCAAGTCAGTTCAGACAGTAAAAGATTTCCTTCAGGTTCAGCCGCCCAGATTCAGCAGGAACTGGCCTTCTAAAAACTGGTCCTTTCCTAATCCTGAAAGATCACAAAGGGGTAAAATCAGGCGTGGCTGAGGAAGAGGCCAATACAGAGGATCCTACAGGGGACGACAATGGCAACCAACAAACCAAAGAAGTGACACGGGTTTCTCCTGCCCCGCAGGGACAAACAGAGGCTCCTTTGGGCGGAAAGTTATCTCTGTTTTCAAAAAATTGGCACAAACTGACAACAGACAAATGGATTTTGGACATTATAGACCACTGTTACAGGTTGCTAACCTGTTGAGCATTATGCACAGTCTCCTGCAAAGACTTCCTATCTAAGGGTTCAGGGGAGGCCAATGTTTTCTGTAAATCATCTAACAGGAAATCCTGATATGTTATGACTGCAGTTGCATATCTATCGGACATCTACATTTATGGTAGGTACAAAACTGTACTTTATACGTAGGCATGCCTGGCTGAAGGAACAATCTCTGCCAGACCATGTTAAAGCTAAGCTTTTGGATGCTCCTATGGAAAAGCAAAAATTATTTGGTTCCACGGCTCAAGAGGTTTTAAAGAAATTTGAAGAAAAGGCAAAATCTGTGCAAACAGTTGAAGACTTTCTGCAAGTCCAACCACCGAGATTCAGCAGAAATTGGCCTACTAAGAATTGGTCCTTTCCGGACTCAGACAGATCTCAGAGGCAGGAATAGACGTGCCAGAGGTAGAGGGCAAGCTAGAGGCTCCTACAGAGGCCGTCAGTGGCAGCCTCCCAACCAGAGAGGTAGTGCAGGAACTACAACTGCTACACCAGGACAGACTCAATGACTTTATTTTGACTCCGCCAGCCAGGGCTCAATTAGAAGCACCTTTGGGCGGAAAGCTTTCTTAATTCTCAAAAAATTGGCACAGCATTACAGGGGACACATGGACACTGCAAATAATAGACAAAGGATACAGGTTCCATTTCCACTCATTGCCAAAAAGAAAAGGCATGCCAAACCTGCCACCAAATCAGAGGGCAGAGGCTTTGAAGCAAATTACCAACTTAATGCAAATGAAAGGTACCTCTTTCAGAACAAGGCCAGGGATTTTACTCAAGATTATTCCTTGTTCCAAGAAAAGAAAATCAGTGGAGGCCTATTCTCGACTTGTCCGCACTGAATACGTACCTCATTGTGCCAAAATTCAAAATGCTGACTCTACAGCAACTCCTTCCCATGCTGGGCAAGGGGTCTTGGCTGGTGACTCTAGACCTCAAGGAGGCATACCTGCATGTCCCTGTTCGACAAAGCTGCAGAAGACACCTCAGATTTCTTGCAGGGTCAGAGCATTATCAATTCTCAGCATTGCCCTTTGGCTTATCTACTGCGCCCAGAGCATTCACAAAATGCCAGGCATCAGTAATTGCACACTGCAGACTTCAGGGATTCAAATCTACCCTTATCTGGACGACTGCCTAATACAAGCGGACAGCAAGCAAACTTTGTTAAAGGACTTGGACTATGCCATCCACCTGTTACAGGCCTTGGGATATACACTCAACATCCACAAATCAAGACTGGTTCCATCCCAAAGAATAACTTTTCTGGGTGCGGATCTAGACACAACCACCCAGATGGCTTTTCTCACAGAAGAAAAACAAGAACAGCTACCAGTTTACTTTTAGAATCTCACAAGACAAACTCAGATGACTGCAAGGAAAATCCTGCAGGCCCTGGGTTACATGGCATCTTGCATTCTTCTGATTCCACAAGCAAGGCTTCATATGAGGAAATTACAATGGTACCTAAGAAGTTTATGGACTCAGCAGTCACAGCTTAGAAGCTCTAATCCCACTCATTCTTTGCCTTCAAAAGGAATTCCTGCGGTGGGCTCAAGCCTGCCAGTCGAATAGCAGGCTGCCCTTCAGCAAGCCAAGAGCCAACCAAACCATCACCACGGACGCTTCAGACCAAGGTTGGGGAGCGCACATGGAGGACAGATGTATAACCAGGGCTATGGTCACAGAGAGCTGCACATGCACATAAACCAAAAGGAATTGCTGGCAGTGATACACGCAATCGAGGCCTTCAAACCTTTCCTTCAGCAAGGCCACCTGCTCATAAGAACAGACAACACCACAGTTTTGTGGTACATAAGCAAGGAGGCACCCATTCCTACCCTCTTTGCAGACTGACAATGAACCTATGAGAACTGGCATTGAAACTCAACATACAGCTACAGTCCCAATTCGTGCCAGGGAAAGACAACACACTGGCAGACAGCTTAAGCAGAACTACCATGGATGCACACGAATGGATGCTGCACCCAGACATCTTCTTACAAATCACACAATCATGGGGAAGGCCGGAAATAGATCTGTTCGCTTCCCCCCTAAATCAACTGAAGAAATTCTGCTCAAGGACATACCACCCACAAGCATGGAAAAAGTGTACGCTCTCTCTTTCAGCTGGAAAGCTCTAACAGTGTATGCTTTCCCCCCTCTTCCACTAATGACCAAGGTCCTACTGAAGATCAGGACAGAGCAGCCCAGAGTAATCCCGATAGCCCCAAACTGGCCAAGACAGCACTGGTACCCACTGTTAAAGAGCTTGTCACAGATGAAACCATGGCCTCTCCCCCTACGGCCACTCCTACTGACGCAGCACAATTTCAGGACTCTACACTCCAACCTGAAAACCTTGCAGCTAACTGCCTGGAGAATACCAATACTCCTCCTCAGGATAACCTATCCCAGAGAGTGAAGGATATTATGGAAGCTAAAAAAGATTTCACACCTGGAACACAGCAAAGGGCCTAGATGTGACTGTGATGAATATGGCATATATACTGGAATATTTGGCAGAATTGTCCCACCGTGGCTTGTCTTACTCTTCCATCAAGATACATGCCTCGGCAATCTCAGCAGAATACAATCTAAATCCACCTGTCTTCTCTCACCCTCTACTAAGACAGTTTCTAAGAGGAATCAAAAACATTAAACCTCCAAGGAAACCACCTCTACCTGCTTGGGACCTGAATTTCGTGTTGGAAAAACTAACACTTCCTCCCCTTTGAACCAGCAGCATCGGCAAATGTACAGTTTTTGTCTTGGAAAACTGCCTTCCTTCTGGCCATAACCTCAGCAAGAAGAGTATCTGAGCTACAAGCTTTAATGGCGGTGCAGCCATTCCTTATCTTTCATCAGGACAGAGTTTCTTTGAGGACCAATCCTACATTCATGCCAAAGGTGGTATCCAGGGTATCTTTGAACCAAGCTATTCATTTGCCTACATTCTTTCCACAGCCACAAAATAAAGGGGAGAGACTTCTGCACACCCTGGACATACACAGACAACTACGCTACTACTTGGACAGAACTAAAACTTACAGAAAGACTGACCAGTTGTTTGTAGCATATGCTGCTGGAGTACAAGGAAAAGCAATTTCCAAACAGACAGTTTCGAAATGGATAGGAAATTGCATTCGTTTTTGTTACTCCTTTCATGGAAAGACTGTGCCAGCTAACATTCAACCTCATTCTACGAGAGCCACAGCCACCACCACAGCCTTCCTAAGAGGGGTAGCTACCAAAGACATTTTAGAAGCTGCTACTTGGAGCTCCGTGCATACATTTGCCAAGCATTACATTTTGCCTTTATACTCCAGATCCAGAGCAGGTTTTGCTACAGCAGTCCTGCAGGGTATCTTAACTACACCATCCTTCACTTACTACCTCCACCTCCAGTTTGGCTATGGTATTCTACCCATATGTGATGACTGCAGATGCATCCTTGAAGGACATAGTACAGTTTTGTACCTACCATAAATGTAGATGTCCGATAGGTATGCATCTGCAGTCAGGTTTACTCTCCCTCCTACCCCTCTGTGGTATTCCTAGGGTGCTTACCCCTCTTTTAGCTAGCTGGGGGAATCTATTATGGTCTATTTGTTTGTATATACATGTATATATATATTTTTGCAAATGTTTGGAATTTTATTGCATTTACCCAAATTTAGCCTTCCTAGAGGGCACCTGGCATCTGGGGCAAGAAACTGTGGAAGATGGCGTCGGCTGATGCTTTTATACCCCAGATGCTCTGACGTCTGGGAAAGTGCGACATCAGCCGAGGCCAGACCCAGACTTTGGAATCTGGCCGACCGAAGGGCTGCCTGAGGCAGGACAACCCATATGTGATGACTGCAGATGCATACCTATCGGACATCTACATTTATGGTAGGTACAAAACTGTACTTTCTGTGACATCTGATCTCAAATTTTCAGGCAAGTACCTTGTTTGGGAACTCTTCAGTCCTACAGTTTATAGTTTGACATCCGGAAAAAAATCTTGCTGGCGACTCCCTGTTGGCCAAGACCGCATTGGTTCCACCTTCTGTATTTAAACAAGGGCAATAATCACAAGTTACCTCACAGGATGGATCTTCTCACACAGGACAAGGATTCTCTAATGCATTCTGAAATGTCAACCCTTCAAATGACACTATGGGTGCCAGGGTTTTGATCTCTTTCAAACCCAAACTTCCTGAGGATGTGCTACAAGTTCTGCAGGAGGCCAGAAAACCCAATACTAGGAAATCCTATATTTCCAAATAGAAGAGGCTTTCCATTTGGTGTCTTTCCAAAAATATACAGCCATTGTCTGTGGATATCCCAGTGGATTTTTTTGTGTTACACTGTTGTAGTCACATTTGGGTTGTCTGCCTGCAGGCAGCCCTCAAGTCGGCCCGAATACCAGAGACTTGATATTTCTGCGTCAGATGCTGTTGCTTCTTCCATGACGTCAGGTCATCAGGAACATAAAAACAGGCAGCAGACACCATTACATCAGTATTTCTTGCCGAGGAGGAGCCCGAAGCAGAAGCGGTTCGCAAGTGCCAGTCGCTACCTGAATTTTTCTTTTTCGAGTCGATTAATCCTGAAGTCTTCTAAAGCCAATTATCCTGTTGGGGATCCTTTTTTTCTTGCTCTAACCGATGTCAGAAAAAGTTAATTGTCTTGCCTGTGGAAAGCAAATACCTCAGATTTTCATTCTTCACCAGTTTAGGCCCAGACCACGACGTCCCTCGCTGTCGGTTTTGTGCCTTGTTTAACACCATTTGTCGTCGAGCTATCTTTGGCACTAAATTCTTTCACTCTTGATTTCCGTATTATGAAATGGCTTCAGTAAGCCATCAGACTACCGATCTTCCGAAAAAACAAGGATGGTCAGAGACGAACCACATAGGTCCAAAACTGCCGACGACGCTTCCGTGACGTGCCCTTGCAGCTCCTGATGCCCACCTCTGCTGAGACCCATTCAGAGTCTGGTATGCCACGAGATGCTTCGACTATGGAACTAGCAGATGTCTCTACCTTAGATGGGTCTGGAGCCGCTGTGCAGGCACTGGTTTCTGAGGGACTTTAATCCTACCGATGTTCGAATCAAAGCGACAACTTCATTTTTAGCCAAAACTACAGAGTTTCTTAGGCCCAGAGTAAGGCACTACTCCTAGAAAACCGACCAAAGCGCATGCTCAGGCATCCATGCCACAAAAACAAATGCTTAGAATGGTTGAAGACCCTATTACACTACTTAAGGGAAGCCAGCCTTCTCCTGCTAAGAGGCACAGAATCCAGTTTCCTTCAGATCAGACCAGGAGTCCGATGACTCTGACCTTTCTGATTATCAAGACATGCCCTTATCCTCCTATGAGGATTCAGATGCAGAGGAATCCATTCCATCTGCCTCCCGTCCAGTGGATTTTTCTTTCGATGAAACCTTGCATACTTTGAGAGCATTTCTTTTGGGAATGCCAAGACTATCCTCAGTCCAAAAAGAGACTCAGAATTTTTAGAGTTGCCTCAGCACAGACCTTTAGCTATACCCCCTGTCCTGGATGTTGTGGATGATGTTTTCATGGAATCTAGTTTTACTCCAGACACTTTACCTCCGGCCCCTAGGAAACCAGATTGGTACTACAGAGTACCCGATTCTCACAAGTTTCTTTTCAAGAATCCTACTGCTGATCCAGCAATCATTTCCCAGGGACCTAAAGATATTAAAGCTACTACAGCCAAAAATCCTACCCCTTCGGACAGGGATTCCAGAGCTTTAGACAGATGGGGTAAGAAGGTATATACCTCTGCAACTCTAGCTATCAGGGCATTGAATTGCCAGTTTCACATGCTGAAATACCAGCAACATATTGAACTTATTAAACAAAAAATGGTAATATTTCCAGATTGTGCAGAAAATAAAGATTTGTAAGAGCTTATGCACTCTGGAAACCAAGTTAGTAAGCATATTTTGTGGTGTGGCTTTGATGCCCTAGAAGCATCTTGCAGAGCAGCAGTCTCTGGCTCTGTACTGAGAAGACATGCTTGGCTGAAGGAGCAGACCTTGCCAGATCATGTCAAATGTAAATTACTGGACACTCCTTAAAATAAGGACTTTGTTTGGCACTAAAGCAGAAGTTCTTAAAAAGGTGGAAGAAAAAGCTAAATCTATGCAAACTGTTAAAGAATTCCTGTAAGTGCAACCACCTAGTTTCAGTAGGCATTGCCCTTCAAAGCATTGGTCCTTTCCAGCCCCCTCCAGGCCTTCCCAAACAAGACCCAGGGGGAAAGGACCACCCACACTACAGTGTCTGGTATGCAGATATCTAAGCAATGGAGTGCCCCCACCCCTAAAGCAGTGAGTTGTAAGCCACCTCCTTACAGAAAAAGTTCACAGTGACTCCTTTACTCCACTTCCAAGCCCTGCCTAATTGATTGTGCCTCTAGGAGGAAAACTGGCCCTTCATGCACAAAACTGAATGTCCATCACTCAGGACCGATGGGTCCTTAAAATTGTATCACAGGGGTACAAATTTTATTTTTATTCACTGCCAACCCCAAGCGGGTTTCCAGACCTTCCTCCCAACCAGTGGGCAGAGGCTCAAAACAAAGTACTTTCCCTTCTTAATATCAGAGCTATTCAGCCGGTTCCAGTAGAACAGAGAGGGGTCAAGGTTTCTACTCAAGACTATTCCTGGTAACCCGGAAAGAGGGCTCTTGGCACCCAATCCTGGATCTTTCAATTCTCACCACCTTCCTGGTGGTACCAAAATTCAAGATACTTAACCCTGCAACAGCTTCTCTCTATGCTAGCCAAGGATGTCTGGTTAGTCACCCTAGACTTAAAAGAAGCCTATCTGCACGTCCCTATAAGGGAGTCATGCAGGAAATATCTGCGTTACAGGGCAGTTTCTATAGGTTCATAGGTTTATACTAGGCTATCTGCCCTAAGGCATTTATAAGCCTAGCCAAAAGTTTTGTGGCTTACGCCACCCCTTATGTTAAAAAAATACTGTGCCCATTAGTTTGTTGCATCTCTGTCCAGCAGTGACACAGAGATGATTCCTGGGGTAAACCTACGATCTCCCATCCACCGGTCAAGATTTCTCTTGAACAGAGCCAGCAAGGTGCTCTGCCTCACATGGACCGGGATTTTATTCCACAGCATAGGGAGTCTCTGGGTGACAAATCTATCCCTCCAGCATGTCCTATTTATATCCGTGCTAAGGTTTAAGTCGCTTGCTCTAGTGGATCTGGTAGATTTGGATTTTTTGAGGTGGAGCATGTCAATTCCGGGTTGGACATGGCCTTGTATGTCAGGCACAGGCCACCTCTGAGCAGGCGGTATGCGACTGAATAGAGCTGGAGTTTCTTCAGTCTGGCAGCATATGACAGATTTTGGAGTCCCTTTATCCTTTTGATGAGGAATTTTTGGGGTCTCTCCAATTGCTGCAGGTGTCTGGTGAGAGACCTCCCGAATGGGGCATTGTACTCTATCATTGGTCTGATAAGTGAAGAGTACAGGGGAACAATGACCTCACTTGATCTGGATGTGAATCCCTTCTTGATCAGGTGGGCAATGTAGAAGGTCTTTCTAACCACTTTAGCAATGTGAGTGTCAAAAGAAAGGCCACT
The DNA here is from genome assembly GCF_019279795.1 of Protopterus annectens. Classification (NCBI taxonomy): domain Eukaryota; kingdom Metazoa; phylum Chordata; order Ceratodontiformes; family Protopteridae; genus Protopterus; species Protopterus annectens. The sequence continues at coordinate 797,494,554 of NC_056743.1, read as the reverse complement.
GTCAACCTGGGTCCCCAGGTCCCTGATAACCGCTTCTGTGCTTAATGGATTGCTACCTATATGGTAGCTTGGGGTTACCTTGTTTTTCCCGAAGGGTATGACTATACATTTTTTGGCGTTTAACTTCAGGCCATGGCTCTGGCACCAGCTATCAGTTTCCGTGAGACTCCTCTGAAGGATATCTGTGTCCGATGTACTTTCCACTATGGCGCCCAGTTTGCAGTCATCTGCAAACTTTGTCAGCCATAGTCCTCCTATGTTTGCCTGTACTTCTGAGAAGTAGATGCCGAACAACAGGGGGCCAAGGACTGGGCCCTGTGGGACACCACTTGTGACCGGCTTGGAGTCTGACATGGCGCCAGCAACTCTAACCCTGTGGGTTCTGTCCTTTAGCCAGTTTGCAACCCATCTTGTGACATATGGGTTTACATTTAAGCTGGTAAGTTTCTCTCAAATACCAGAGTGGGGTATTGTGTCGAAAGCTTTTGCAAGGTCAAGGTAGGCTGTATGGACTGCCTTTCCCTCATCAATGGCTTTGGTGACTGTTTCGAAGAAGTCGACCAAGTTCAAAAGGCATGAATCTGCCCTTGACAAAGCCAAACTGGGTCGGGTCCAATGTCTGCAAGTCCCCTATGTCTTTGAGTTCCATTATGATCCTCTCCATAGCTTTGCAGACCAGGCTTGTTAAGCTTATGGGGCGGTAATTACCAGGGTCCGTAGAGGCCCCGCCTTTGTGGAGTGGGACCACAGTTGCCGTACGCCACTCCTTGGGCACATATCCTGTGGTAAGGCTAAGATTAAACAGCTGCCTTATATGCGGGTTTAGTTCCTCGTTGAGTTCGTGTAGCACACAGCCGGGGACACCATCCGGTCCCATTGATGCTGTGTTTTTAGCTTTAGAGAGAGCAGCTTTCACTTGCGCATGTGAGATGTCTGGGAGGCTACACTCCGCTGGGATAGTTCTCTCCTTTTGGGGGGGGGGGAGAGGGGGTGAAGTTTGCACTGAACCTGTCTGCCAGTATGTTGGCAATGTCTGTGGGTTCAGTGATTTTTGTATCATTTTGGACTAATTCTGAGCATATCTGGGAGTTTCCACCCAGGTTTCTAACATAGCTGAAGAAGGCCTTATGATTGTCTTTTGAATCTATGGCAATTTTTTTCTCTCAAAGTTGGCCTTGGATGATTTTAGGAGTGCTCGTATTTTTTTACTAATGATCAAGGGTGTCTTCTCTCTTATGGATTTTGCTCTATCATGTAACAGCTTTCTCCTCTTATTGTAAAGTTTGTTTATGGCTGGGGTCCACCAGACTGGACGTTTGCCCTTGGTGGAAAGAGTCTTGGTTTTATTTGGGATTGCCTGATCCATGCAGTCCTGGAGGTGTTCGTAGAAGGCATTTGTAAGGGCTTCCGCAGCTTGGGTTGTGGTTTCCACTGGCTCAGGGGCCTTGAAGGATACCACACCAGTCTTGAGTAGTGTGTGAAGTTTGCTTTAGAGAAGAACTTCACTGTGGTCTTTTTTGTTTGGGGTGGGGGCGGGATGTGGATTTCCAGTGAGATTAGTTTGTGATCTGATCTCACCAATGAGGGATATACTTCCGGTGTGGAGCATTTTGTCCCCATGTTTGTGATGATGAGATCTAGTATATTTTCTCCTCTTGTGGTAACGGTGACTACTTGTTCCATGGCATTTGAATTTATGAACTCCAGGAACCTTTGGGCTAGAAAGTTGGGGCTTGAGTAATGTTCCCAGTCTATATTCGGGTAGTTGAAGTCACCCAATATAATGGTGTTTGGAGATACATTTATACCCTCCAGTGTCTTCAAGAAGGCTGTGTGGGGTTCCTGAGTTTGAGAGGGTGGCCTGTAGCATGCTACAAATTGTAGAGCAGTTTTGCCTATGGTTAATTGCACCTGGATGGTTTCCGATGCTTGGCGTTGCCACCAACCTGGAGGTGTGGGTATCCTTGATGAATATGGATACACCCCTCCTTTTGTGGTGTGGTCTGGGTTTTGGGGCGGGCATGATATGAGGTAAAACCTGATAGTGCCGGGGTGCTCTCAGGAGCCTTGAACCAGGTTTCAGTCACAGCACAGACATCGATGTTCTCCATCCTGAGAAGGGCCTCGAGTCGTGCATTTTGAGATTTAGACTTCTGGCATTGAGCAGCATTACCCTTAGTTTCTTCCCATTTTGTTTTCTAGGGTGGTAGGTTTAGAATTTGAGCCTTGCCTAAAAAGGCACTATGGGGTGGCAAGAGCCTTAGCCAATATCCGGAATCCCAGGGTGACAGGTGCAAGCCATCCCTTTAAGCAGCATGGCTTGTCAAGCATGTCATCCCAGGCAGACAGACACTGGATCCCCTTTGAATGACACCAGAAATTAAGCCAATTGTTAAAGCTAATCATCTTGTCTATGTTGTGGCATCATTCTTGGTGAAGGAAGGATACTGCTCAGGGTCAGGGTCATACCTGCCTGGGCTACATAATCAGAGAGCTCCTCTAGGTCTCTTTTCATGTAGTCCAGGGAGGTACGTCTCAGGTCGTTCACACCAGCATGGACAATGACTGTCATATTTGTACTTGGTGTGGAGTGACCCGAGTGCTTGTGTTGTGGCGGATTCTAGCGCCCGATAGGCAGCTTACTGTGACCCTCTCCTTGTTCAGCCTGGTGAGTGGGACGTCAGTGTGTCTGACTATGGAGTCACCTATGACAAGTATGTTTGGTGTTGTATTTGGCCTTTAGGGCTGTGACTCCTTTGCACTCTGATTTTGTGGTTTATGTGGTCTTTGCATTATTAGATGTCCTTCATGGATGCATCTGCAGTCATAACAAATGGGTTGTCCTGTCGTCAGGCAGCCCTTCGGTCGGCCGGATTCCAAAGTCTGGGTCCGGCTTCGGCTGATGTCGCACTTCACCCGACGTCATCTCTGCTGGTCTTCGGGTATAAAGGCATCAGCCGACGCCATTTTCCTCAGTCTTTCTTGCCGCGTGGCGCCCGAAGCAGAAGCTGTTCGCAAGTGCCGGTCGGTCAGATCCAGAGATTACTACTACCGAATACTACTTCGAAGACTTCTAAAAGCTAAGTACCCCGTTGGGGACTCTTTCTTGCCTCAGCCGATGTCAGAAAAAGTCAATAACTGTTTAACTTGTGGGAAACAAATACCTCATAAAGATTTCCACTCTTACTGTTTGCCTTGCTTAGGCCCAGATCACGACGTAGCAGCCTGTTCGGCCTGTGCTTCCTTCAACCGACGAACGCTTAGGCGTCGGTCGGAGTTTGCTGAACAGTTTTTCGGCTCAGATTTTGCGTACATTATGCCGTCGGATCCTCCGACTACCCAAATTGTTAAAAAAACGCAAAGAAAAACAGACACTCGCGGTCCGCGGTTTCGGCCGAAACCACGGTTAAGCAAGCCGCGAGTGTCTCGGTTTCGGCCGAAACCGAGAAAACTGGTCAATCTTCAACCGAATCCATGACTACTACTGAGGCTCCTGCTACCTTATCTGAATCAGCCTCAGAAATTTTGCCTACTACTGTGGTTTCTACTGATCTATCAGACACCATCCCCTTGGATATCTCTACCCCAGCACGTGGTGCTGCTAGGCCTCCTGCAGCCATGTCTATTAAGGCCTTTGCCAGGGCTAAAGCAGCCAAATCAGCTAAATCAGTGCCTGTTAAACCACCCTCACTTAGGCCCACTTCTATTTCACAAATGCTTACTCTGGCAGAAGATTTAATATCCTTAATTAGGGGATCCCAATCTCACCCAGACAGGGCCTCTCAGCCCCCAGAAAAGAGACCTAGAGCAGAGCCCCCCGAGCCTGTGTCCTCTGATGATTCTGCGGATGACTCTGACATTACAGACCAGCCAGAGGCTCCTTTTTCCAACTATGAAGATTCAGATGCTGAAGAATCCATTCCAGCTGCCTCTCCACCAGAGGAATTCTCCTTTGGGGAAACCTTACATGCCACGAGAGAACAATTCCAATGGCAGGGTCAAGATTTCTCAGATTCAAGAAAAAGGCTTAGGACTTTTCTGCACTTACCACAACATAGGCCCTTAGCTATACCTCCTGTCCTATCTGTTGTGGACGATGCATTTAATGATGTCTCCACTGCACCTGATTCTTTACCTCCAGCCCCTGCCAAACCAGATAGATTTTACAGGGTGCCAGACACTCATCACCATCTATACAAGGCCCCACTTGCAGACCCCGAAACTATATCCCAGGGCCCTAAGGCAGTAGCCTCGACCACAGCAAAAAACCCTATTCCCTCTGAAAGGGAATCCAGGTCCTTAGAGATGGGGAAAAAGTCTACACCTCTGCTACTCTCTCAGCTAGAGCTTTAAACTGTCAGTTTCACACGATCCAATACCAAGAGTTTATGCTTGATCAGTTAATTAAAAAGCTGTCCTCTGATGAATCTTTAGATAAGAAATATGTATTAGAAATGGTGAATAACATCCAACAGGTTAGTAACCATTCTTTAAAATGTGGCTATGATGCACTGGAGGCTTCATTTAGATCAGCCATGACTGGCACAGTGATAAGAAGGCATGCATGGTTGAAAGAACAGGTCTTGCGGATCATGTTAAAGCTAAGCTATTGGATGCTCCTATGGATAAGGCCAGTCTATTTGGGGAACCTGCCCAGCAGGTAATGAAGAAAATGGAAGAGAAGGCAAAATCTGTACAAACAGTTAAAGATTTCTTACAGGTTCAGCCCCCAAGGTTTAGCAGGAACTGGCCTGCCAAAAATTGGTCCTTTCCTGACTCCACAAGATCCCAAAGGGGCAGGAACAGACGCTCTAGGGGCAGAAATCAATCCAGAGGAGGTGCCTACAGAGGACGACAGTGGCAAGGCAATAACCGAGGCACAGACGCAACCACTGCCACTGCAACAGGACAATCACAGTGACTTGGCTCTGATTCCGCCTTCCAGGGAGCAAATAGCAGCACCATTAGGCGGAAAGTTAGCCTTATTCTCGAAAAATTGGCACTATATTACAAAAGACAAGTGGATTTTGCAAACCATAGACCAAGGCTACCGGTTCCACTTCCACACTTTACCAGTAAAAAGAGGAATGCCAAACCTGCCCCCAAATCAAAAAATAGAAGCCCTGCACCAGACAGCAGAATTAATAAAGATGAGAGCTGTGGAAAGGGTACCAATAACAGAACAGGGCAAAGGATTCTACTCCAGACTCTTCCTAGTACCAAGAAAAGAAAAAAACTGGAGACCTATTCTCGACCTGTCCATCTTAAACACATACATCATTGTCCCAAAATTCAAAATGCTGACCCTACAGCAACTTCTTCCCATGCTGGGCAAGGAGTGTTGGCTGGTAACTCTAGATCTCAAGGAGGCATACCTGCACGTCCCCATTCGACCAAATTGCAGAAGATACCTCAGATTTCTTGCAGGATCAGAGCATTATCAATTCTCAGCATTGCCCTTTGGCTTATCTACTGCCCAGAGTATTCACAAAATGCCTGGCATCAGTAATCGCTCACTGCAGAGTACAGGGAATCCAAATTTATCCATACCTGGACGACTGCCTGTTACAAGCGGACAACAAAAGCAAGCTGACAACAGATTTACAAAGGGTCATTTACTTGCTACAAGCCCTGGGATACACAGTCAATTTTCAAAAGTCAAGACTGATACCATCCCAGACAAGAACTTTCTTGGCTGAATTGGACACAGTAAAACAGATGGTATTCCTAACTGCAGAAAACAAAAAGAACTCCTCTTTACTTCTTGGCATTAACAAAGCAGAACAAACTAACAGCAAGAAAAGTTCTGCAGGCCTTGGGCTTCATGGCATCATGCATAATCTTGGTCCCACATGCCAGACTGCATATGAGGAAGTTACAGTGGTACCTAAAGAATTTATGGTCTCAACACAGGCACAGCTTAGAAACAGAAATACCACTAATCCCATGCTTAAAACAGGAGTTCCTATGGTGGGCTCGGGCATGCCAGTCAAACCCAGGCTTACCCTTCCACAACTTCGAGCAACCCAAACTATCACAACGGATGCCTCAGACCTAGGATGGGGGGCACACATGCTGGACAAATGCGTACAAGGACTGTGGACTCAGGACCAGCTGCGCCTGCACATAAACCAAAAAGAAATGCTGGCAGTAAAACTGGCAATCCTAAAATTCAGACCTTTCCTCAAAGAAGGCCATTTGATGATAAGGACGGACAACACCACAGTCATGTGGTACATCAACAAACAGGGGGGCACTCATTCTTACCCCCTATGCAGAATGGCTTTGGACCTTTGGAATCTGGCTCTCAGCTACAACATCCAGTTACAGGCAATATTTGTACCGGGAAAAGAGAACACCCTAGCAGACATTTTAAGCAGAACCACCTCGGATGCTCATGAATGGATGCTACACCCGGACATCTTCAAGGCCATCACAAAGAAATGAGGAATGCCACAAATAGATCTATTCGCTTCCCCACAAAATCACCAGCTCAAAAAATTCTGCACAAGGACATTCCACCCACTTGCATGGAAGGTGGACTCTCTATCCTTCAGCTGGAAAGGCCTGACAGCATATGCATTCCCACCTCTTCCCTTGATGCACAAGGTACTACTGAAAATCAGAGGAACGTCCAAGGATAATTCTGATAGCTCCGAACTGGCCAAGACAACACTGGTACCCATTGCTGAGGAGCATGTCTCGGGAGAAAATGTGGTCAATACCCTGATGCCTCTGATGTTAACTCAGAACAACTACAACATCATACATCCAAACCTAAAAACCTTGCAACTGACTGCCTGGAACATCACATAGCAGTAACTAACCCAGACCTTTCACAAAGGGTTAAAGACATTATCCTTGAAGCCCGCAGACCTTCAACAAGAAGGAACTATGCAGGAAAATGGAAAAGGTTCGTCATTTGGAGTACTGAAAGAGGAAAAGATGTGTCGAACATAGATATTGCTAACATTCTGGAGTACTTGGCAGAGCTTCTACATACAGGCCTGTCCTATTCCTCCATCAAGATACATGCATCAACTATTTCGGCAGAATACAGCTTTGATCCTCCTGTCTTTTCACATCCTCTACTCAGGCAGTTTCTCAGAGGGATCAAGAATGTAAAACCTCCTAGGAAACCACCATTACCAGCATGGGACTTGAATTTTGTACTAGAAAAGTTGACACTCCCTCCGTTTGAACCAGCAGCAACAGCAGATCTACAACACCTGTCATGGAAAACTGCTTTCCTACTGGCTATTACTTCAGCAAGGAGGGTTTCGGAACTACAGGCCTTAATGGCAGTGCAACCCTTCCTAATCTTCCATCAAGATAGGGTGTCCATGAGAACTAATCCTACATTTATGCCTAAGGTGGTATCCAGAGTGTCTTTAAACCAGGCAATCCACCTACCTACCTTCTTTCCCAATCCACAAAACAGAGGTGAAAGAATAATGCATACCTTGGATGTACACAGACAGTTACGCTACTACCTGGACAGAACCAAAGGTAACAGAAAAACTGAACAGCTCTTTGTAGCCTATGCAACAGGAAGGGAAGGAAAAGCAATTTCCAAACAGACAATCTCCAAATGGATAGGAAATTGCATAAGATTCTGTTACTCCTACCATGGAAAACCAATTCCACAGAACATAAGACCTCATTCTACAAGGGCTACAGCCACTACCACAGCTTTCTTAAGAGGAGTGGCAACCAAGGACATTATTGAGGCGGCTACTTGGACCTCCGTGCATACATTTGCCAAGCATTACAATTTACCTCTATATTCTAGATCCCGAGCAGGATTTGCCACTGCTGTACTGCAAGGGATCCTGACTACACCATAATTATTATTCCTCCTCCCCTAGTTTGGCTATGGTATTCTACCCATTTGTTATGACTGCAGATGCATCCATGAAGGACATAGTACAGTTTTGTACCTACCATAAATGTAGATGTCCGAACTGGATAGCATCTGCAGTCAGGATTACCCTCCCTCCTTCCCCTCTACGGTACTCCTAGGGTATTTAACCTCCTAATAGCTAGCTGGGGGGGGGGGGGAGTCTCTTATGGTGTATTTGTTTGTATATATGTACATACATGTTTATTTTTGTGTTTGCCTTCTACTATTTTGGAAACATTGGCATTTATCCAAAATTTAGCTTTCCAAGAGGGCAATTGGCATCTGGGGCAAGAAACACTGAGGAAAATGGCGTCGGCTGATGCCTTTATACCCGAAGACCAGCAGAGATGACGTCGGGTGAAGTGCGACATCAGCCGAAGCCGGACCCAGACTTTGGAATCCGGCCGACCGAAGGGCTGCCTGACGACAGGACAACCCATTTGTTATGACTGCAGATGCTATCCAGTTCGGACATCTACATTTATGGTAGGTACAAAACTGTACTTTCTCTGCACTTCCCTTTGGTTTATCTTCTGTGCCCAGGGTATTCACAGAATGCGTGGCTCCAGCCATTGCATACTGTTGGCAGCGAAATATCCAAATTTACCTGTACTTGGATGACTGCCTGATTCAGGCGGACAGTCAGGAATTGCTGCTCCAGCACCTGGCATTTGTAAAAAGTCTTACTTCATTGGGTACAGCATCAACGAAAAGAAATTACAACTGGTACCTGGTCAAAAGATTGTATTCCTGGGAGCAAGCTTGGACACAGATGGCATTCCTCACTTCTGAAAAATTGGTTTGAAAGACTATTTCAAACATATGGCCACCAGAACCCAGCTGTCTGCAAGAAAAATACTGCAAGCCCTAGGGTTCATGGCCTCATGTGTTCTAATTCCCATATGCAAGACTGCATATGAGGAAACTTCAATGGTACTTGTCTTTGGTGCCAACATTCTCAGGACATGGAAACAATTCCTTTCATACCTTGTCTAAGGGCAGAGTTCCTTTGGTGGGCAGAAGCATGCAACCACAACAAGGGACTGCCATTTACTCAACCCCATGCCGCCCAGACCACAGACGCATCAGACTATGCATGGGGGGCTCAAATGGCTGGCAAATGTTTTCAGGGCCCCTTGAGCCCAAGGCAAATACTCCTGCACATCAACCAAAAAGCAATGCTTAGCTGTACAGAATGCACTAACAACTTTCAGATACCTAATCCTTCCTGGACAACTGATAAAAACCGACAACACCACAGTTGTGGTACATCAACAAGCAGGGGGGAACCCATTCTTACCCACTCAGCAGGTTAGCCAGGGCCCTGTGGAACATGGCCTTGGACAACCAAGTTAATCTAGAAGCTCAGTTCTTGCCAGGCAAACAAAATTCACTGGCAGACTTGAGCAGAAATCTCCTAGACCCTCACGGGTGGAAATTGTAGTCCAGCACCTTCAACCTTCTGATCCAGAGGTGGATCTCTTTGCCTCCCCCGACAACCAACAGTTAAGCAAATTCTGCACCAGGAACCCTCACAGCAGGGCCTGGAAGGTGGATGCCCTATCCTTTTAATGGGAAAACCTCTGTCTGTGCCTTTTTCCCCTCTGCCCCTTCTCTCAAGAGTATTATTCAAGATAAAACAAGACAGGCCAAGGACAATTCTGATTGCACCAGGCTGGCCACGCCAGGACTAATACCCACTCCTGTGCAGCCTGACAATGGTGCCACCCACTCCTGTGCAGCCTGACAATGGTGCCACCCTGCCACCTACACCAGACCCCCACCCTGCTTTCTCAGCAGGAGGGACAGGTTTTGCATCCAGAATTGCAAACCCTAAATCTTGCAGCCTGGCTTATTCCTTAAGTATTCCACCAGCAACCCTAAGCAAATGGGTGCAGGACGTCATCCTTGAAGCCAGATGACCCTGTGCTAGGAAATCCTATGCTGAAAAGTAGAAAAGTTATGGTTCTTGGATTCAGTCTAAAGGAAAGGACACAGCACTGCCCTCCTTAGCTTTAATCCTGGATTACCTAGCAGAGCAACTCCACAGAGGCCTATCCTTCTCCATTAAGATCCATGCCTTTGCCGTTTTGGCTCATTACAGTACTGAGTTACCTCTATTCTCACCCTCTCATCAAACAGTTCCTGAGAGAGGCAAACCACTTAAGGCCTCCAAGGAGAGCACCCACCCCTGCTTTGGGACCTTAACTTTGGACTGGAAAAGCTCATGCTTCCCCCTTTTGAACGTGCTGCTTCAACAGAGTTAAAATTCCTCTCCTGGAAAACAGCCTTGCTTCTAGCCATCAGTTCAGCTAGAAAAGTGTCAGAGTTAAAAGCACTGATGGCTGTGGAACCCTTCAGTATTTTCCATGCTGACAGGGTTTCCCCTCGGGCCTAACCCTTCCTTTTTGCGTAAAGTGGTGTCCAGTGTGGCTCTCAACCAATCCATCCGTTTGCCAACCTTCTTTCCTAACCCTCAGAATAAAGGGGAAAGGATCCTGCACTCTGGATGTGCACAGACAGATCAGGTTCTACCTTGATAGGACTATAAAATCTGACCAGCTGCTAGTCAGCTTTGCAACAGGGGCAGAGGGCAAGGCCATTTCTAAACCATTTCCAAATGGATAACACACTGCATCAATTTCTGCTGCAAACACCATGGAAAACCAACACCTCAGGGGGTAAGAACACATTCCACTAGGGCTACTTCTACCTCTACAGCATTTCTCAGGGGAGTCCTTGCCAGGGACCTTCTGGAAGCTGCAACCTGGAGTTCTGTACACACCTTCACCAAGCATTACCACCTGCCTATCTTTTCCAAATCCAGGGCAGGATTTGCTACAGCAGTCTTGCAAGGCCTACTAGCCACCCCTAACTCTTCTTGACTGCCTCCATCCTTCATCTGCTTTGGGAATCAACCCAAGTGTGATGACTGCAACACTGAAACACTACTAAGAACATAGTACAGTTGTGTACACTTACCGTAAATGTAGATGTTTGAGTGTATTCACTGTTTGCAGTCCTGGTTTCCCTCCCTCCAGCCCCCCTGGGTTTCTCCATCTCTCCTCTCTGTGGCTGTTCCTACTGGTATTGGTAATTACTTTTTACTGGTGGTGTTTTCCCCACCATATACTAGCTCCCTGTTTGGCGGCTCATGACATTTGGGGCAAGAAAAATTGATGTAATGGCGTCAGCTGCCTGTTTTTATACCCCTGACCACCTGAAGTCATGAAAGAAGCGACAACATCCGAGACATAAATACTAAGTCTCTGGTATTCAGGCTGACTGAGGGCTACCTGCAGGCAGATAACCCAAGTGGGATGACTGCAATAGTGAATACACTCTAACATCTACATTTATGGTAAGATTACACAACTGTACTTTCTTACTTTTGTCTGTTACTGAAGACTGGGTTGTTATACTCTTCGTAAAAGCTCATCTCTCAGCCATTTCTGCCTGTCTGCCTATGAAACCCCCCTTTGGCTTCTTGGTTGGTAGTCAAAGGTTTCTTGAAAGGTGTTCTTCATATGAGACCACCAAGGGAAATCAGCTACTCCTCCATGGGATTTAAACTTTGTTTTGGAAAAACTTGCATTGCCTCCCTTTCATCCAGCAGTTTCGTCTTCCCGTCAACATTACACTTGGAAGACTGTACTTTTTGCTATCACTTCAGCCAGTAGGGTTTCAGAACTTCAGGTCCTTTTACTGTTTTTCACAAGGTTAGGGTTTCCCTACACAGTAATCCCTCCTTCATGCCTAAGGTGGTGAATGAGTTTCTCTAAATCAGTGCATTAATTTACCCACCTTCTTTCCCTCGCCACAGTGTGCTACTGAGAGGATCTTGGACACCTTGGATATGCATAGACAACTCTGATTTTATTTTGATGAAAACAAGTCTGTTAGGAAGCGTGACTGCCTTTCTTTCCTACCATCCAAGGGCTCTGAGTAGACCTGTTTCCAAACAGACAATCTCCTGCATCTCTCTGAATATTTCCTTTTATGTAGTTTATGGGAAACCCTTTGCTTCACCAGTTAAGGCTCATTTCACTACAGCTCTCAAAGTGCTTTTTTCAAGGGTCAGGATACTTCTATCTTAGAAGCAGCCACTTGGTCTTCTGTCCATAGCTTCCCAAAACATAAGTTGGAAGGTATATCTTGATCTGGAGCTGTTTTTTTAAGGGCTACTCTTCACAGGTTTGTAGGGTGTGCTACTGCCCCCTCCTACCACTCTTCTGCATGAGCTGTGGTATTCTCCCTCATGTTATGAATACTGTAACATATGAATAGGACACAGAATAGTTGTGTAAAATCTCACGATAACCATAGATGTCCTCTTCTGTATGTTGCAGTATTCTGTCCCTCCCACCTTCCGCCTGATGCTTGTTTCCTGGATGTGTATTTTCTCAGTTTTTCTCCAGCTGGTGTTCTTCTTGAGGCATTCAGTTCTGAGAATATGTGCCGACATCTGCTATATACACAGCATCACTTTGACCAATGTTGGATGGTATCATATATGCAGCGTTGTACATATCTTGCAGTAGATTTAGACTTTTATTTACTGGATGGATGTTCGGGTCAGCCTGCGGCGGACTGCCTCATGTTTTGAGTACTGCAACATATAGAAGAGAAGGACATATATGGTTATGGTAAGATTTTACACAACTATTCTTTACCTTCCTTGTTATAGGGTCCCCAAGCTTGGCGACAGCCCTTTCTATTTTCTGTTGCCAGAGTCATTGTGCTAAAGGTTTTTATGATCTACTTTTATCAGAAAAACAGATGTTTCACTGTTGCAGTCATTACATTTGGGTAATCTGCTGGCAGGTTGCCCTCAGCCTGATTAAAGTCTTGGGTCCTATCAGTTGCTGTCCCTTCTTCCATGATGTCAGGTCATCTGGGTTATAAAACATGCATCAGACGCCATTACATCGGGCACCCCCTGGCAAGAAAGACTGAAGCAGAAGCAGTTCGCAAGTGCCGGTCGGCCGACTCCTGAAATTTTCATTTTCGAGTTTCATAACCGAAGTTTAACTTAAAGCTAAGAACCCCGTTGAGGAAACTTTTTCTTGCTCTTACTGATGTCAGTAAAAGTTAATTGCATTACTTGTGGAAAGCAAATACCTCACAAAGATTTTCATTCGTAATGTATTCCTTGCCTAGGCCCTGACCACGACGTACCTTGCTGTCGGTTTTGTGCTTTATTTAATCAGCACAATTTCCATAGTCTGTACATTTTTGCCTCTAAATATTTCGGTTCTCTGTTTAATTATCCAGAAATATCGGTTAGCCATCCGACTACCGGGATTCTGAAAAAACGCAAAGATAAAGACAGACAAAACTGCCGATGACACTTCTCCAAAGCCAGTCGCCAGTTTGCCGGTACTCAGTGAGGAGCTTTCGCAGCCCCTGATACCCGCAACTTCTGATTCGCAGGCCTCTACTGAGGTCCATTTGGTATGCCACGAGAGGCTTCACCTATGGAATCTTCGGATGTCTGTACCTTGGATGGGTCCAGAGCCGTTGTGCAGGCACCGGCTTCTGAGGGTGTATTCTGGCCTACAGACTTGCATATTAAATCATTTCCAGCTTCATTGCTAAGGCCTAAATGTTGTTCTGTCTAATAAAACGACGCCCAGGCCACATTTTCGGGCCTCTATGCCTAAAAAACAAATTATCAAAATGGTGAAGATCTCATTACTCTAATAAGGGGTAGTCAACACCCCCCCCCCCCCCCCGAGGCCTAGAGCTGAGCTTGATTATGAATCTTCTGATCAGGTTTCTATTTCCTCTGATTCTTCTAATAACCTGGATTTGTCCATACCTACTTATGAGGATTCTGATGCAGAGGATTCCATTCCCTCTGCTTCCTCTCCTGAGGATTTTTCTTTTGGGGAAACTTTACATACCTTAAGGGAGCATTTCCACTGGGAAAGTCAGGAATTTTCTGATTCAAAAAAGAGGCTTGGAGATTTCCTCCTACCTCAGCATAGGCCCTTGGCTTATACCTCCTGTACTATGTGTTTTCGGAATCTGTTATGGCCCCTGATTCCCTGCCTCCGGCTCCTAGTAAACCTGACTGATACTACATGGTTCCTGAGTCCCACAAGTTCCTTTTCAAAAATCCTGTTGCAGATCCAGAAACCATTTCTCAGGGGCCCAAAGGCATTAAGGTTTCTACTGCTAAAAATCCTACCCCCTCTGATAGAGACTCCAGGGCGCTGGATAGATGAGGTAAGAAGGTTTATACTTCTGCAGCCTTTGCAATCTGGGCTTTAAACTGCCAATTTCATATGTTAAAATATCAACAGCATATTATTGGACTGCTTAAACAGAAAATGATGTTTCCTGACTGTGGAAAATAGATTTACAGGATTTATTGCATTTTGCTGAACAAGTTGGAAAACATACTTTGCAATGTGGTTTTGATTCTTGAGGCCTCCTGCAGGGCTGCTGTTACTGGGTCTATGCTTAGAAGGCATGCTTGGCTTAAGCAATCTTTGCCTGATCATGTTAAAGCAAAATTGTTGGATTCTCCTTTAAATCAGGGCAGTCTGTTTGGCAATAAGGCTGAAGAAGTTCCAAAAAAGATGGAAGATAAAGCTAAATCTATGCAAACTGTTAGATTTCTTAGAAGTGCGACCTCAAAGATTTAGTAGGCACTGGCCTACTAAGAATTGGTCTCTTCCAACCCCTTCCAGATCCTCTCAAGCCAAAACCAGACACACCAAAAGCACCAGGTTTCAGTCCCAGGGGACTCGGAACTAAGCAGTCGGGGGCCTCCACTTCCAAATCTGGAAATAATACACCCCCTATGGTAAACGGTCTCAGTGACTTCCTTTTAAAATTACCAATCACTTACCTTTTAGCTGCTCCTTTGGGGGGAAAGATTGCTCTTCATGCGTAGAACTGGGAACTCGTAACCCAGGACAAATGAGTTTTAAATAGTGTCCCAAGGATACAGATTTCATTTCCACACATTGCCAACACCAAACGGGTGGCCAGACCTGCCCCCCCAAATCAGTGGGCAGAGACTCAAAAACAAGTACTTCCCCTCTTAAACATGGGGCTATTTTGCCAGTGCCAGAAGAGGAAAAGGGACAAGGTTTCTATTCCATGCTCTTTCTGGTACCCAAAGACAAATCATGGCATCCAATTCTGGACCTGTGTACTCTAAACACTTTCTGGACTTTCCAAAATTCAAGATGCTGACTCTTTACTAGTTACTTCCTATGCTAGGCAAAGATGCCTGGTTGGCAAGTCTAGATTTAAAAGAAGCATACCTGCACATCCCAATCAGGGAATCTTGCAGAAGATACCTATGCTTCAACGCAGGCTACTTGCATTATCAGATGTTCGTGTTACACTGCTGCAGTCATTACACTTGGGTTATCCTGCCGTCAGGCGGTCCTGCAGTCGGCCAGAGTTCCAAAGTCTTGATCCGGCGTCGGTTGCTGTCGCTTCTTCCCTGATGTCAGTGTGCCAGGGGTATACAAGATGCATCCGACACCATTTTCTTCAGTCTTTCTTGCTGCGTGGTGCCCGAAGCAGAAGCAGTTCGCAAGTGCCCGTCGGACGACTCCTGAGGTTTTCAAAGTCGAATTTCAGATCCGAAGCCTTCAATAAAGCTAAGTATCCCGTTGGGGAAACTTTTTTCTTGCCTCAGACCGATGTCAGAAAAAGTTGTTAATTGTATTTCTTGTGGGAAGCAAATACCTCATAAGGACTTCCACTCTTACTGTATTCCATGCCTAGGCCCTGATCACGACGTCACTAGTTGTCGGTTTTGTGCTAGATTTAACAAACGCACTATAAAAAGACGTTTTGATTTTGCTTTGCACTACTTTGGCCGAAGGTTCAATTGTACTATGCCGTCGGATCAACCGACTATCGTAATTATGAAAAAACGCAAAGACAAGGATAAAGACAGGCATCAGAGGTCCAAAACCGACGACAAAACCTCTTCTAGGCCAGTTGCTGGTTCTCAGTGAGGCACTTTCGCAGCCCCTGACACACTACCTCAGAGCCACAGGCCGCCTCTTGTCTCCCACGTGGAGACAACTAGGCCTCTGGAAACACAAGGTATTGGGCCTACGGAAACTAATCCCTCAGATGGGTCCAGAGCCGATGAACAGGCATCGGCTTCTGAGGGTTTTCAGACCTTCACAACTTACTTTTAAAGCAACAGCCAAGACAAAAGTACCATTAAAGACAAAGAAGCAAGTACAGTATTCTCCTGGACAGTTCTCCATGCCTAAGAAACAGATGCTTAAAATGGCCGAAGACTTCATTACTCTAATCAGGGGTTCCCATCCCCCTCCTGAGAAGGCCTAGGCAGGATACTGACTGATTCCTCTGATCAGGTTTCCATCTCCTCTGATTCCTCTTCAGACCAGGGATACTCTCTACCCCCTATGAGGACTCTGATTCTGAAGAATCTATCCTTTCAGCCTCTCCTCCAGAGGATTATTCTTTTGGGGAAACTTTACATACCATGAGGGAGCATTTCCACTGGGAAAGTCAGGATGACTCAGAATCCAAGAAAAGGCTCAGGGATTTCCTTTTATTGCCTCAGCACAGGCCCCTGGCTATTCAGCCTGTGCTAGATATTGTGGATGATGTTTTCTCTGAATCCAGCTTATCTCCTGATTCTTTGCCCCCTGCACCAGCTAAGCCAGATAGGTATTGGAGTCCCTGACTCTCAAGTTTCTTTATAAAAACCCTTCTGCTGATCCAGAAACTATTTCCCAGGGTCCAAAAGGGGTTAAGGCTTCCATTGCAAAAAATCCAGTACCCTCTGACAGATTCCAGAGCTTTGGATAGATGGGGGAAGAAAGTTTACACTTCTGCAACTTTAGCAGTAAGGGCTTTAAATTGCCAGTTTCACATGCTTAAGTACCAACAATATTTAATGGCTCAGTTGAAACAGAAAATGCTTGCAAGCTCAGAAGCTCCTGACTATAAAGAAATGCAGGATTTATTGCATGCAGTTGAACAGGTGGGAAAACGCACTCTGCAATGTGGTTTTGATTCTTTAGAGGCCTCTTGTAGAGCCGCAGTTACAGGATGTTCATCGTGTTACCCTGCTGCAGTCATCACACTTGGGTTATCCTGCCGTCAGACAGTCCCGCAGTCGGCCCGAATTCCAAAGTCTTGGTCCGGCGTCTGTTGCTGTCTCTTCTTCCCTGACGCAACGAAAAAGTTGAGGTAAAAAACACACCTTTATCAAACACAAAGCTTTCAGGTACAAGACCCTTTCTCAATGATAGACACAGGTACATTAAAATCAGACATTAAATACGCCAACACATCACGTGACCCGCAGCCATGGTCATGTGACTAATACATTAAAATAATTGCATTACTTATAATTTTAAAACATAAACAAGTAAAATTAGATAAAATTCATACATACATATATTTGCTTACTTTTGTGTACTTATATTTATATGCACACATATATACGTAAATACATTACCTATGTTACTTTAACTTAGTGTGTTGTATTTTTATTAGAACAGGTTTTAAGGAAACATCAAAATTTAATCCAGGGGATGTGTTAGCTGCTAGCCTTACTATCCACTCGTATTCTTTATTATCTAAATGATTACATAAGTCCCCTCCCCTGATAGAGCTAACAACACATTCTATTACTCTAAACTTGAAACTGTGTGTAGAACCACAATTTAAAATATGCTTAGATAGAGCATTAGTCTCCACTCCCCTCCTTATACTTGATTTATGCTCTATGATGCGTTCCTTAAGTTTTCTAGTCGTCTTGCCGACATAGAAACAAGCGCATGCCTCACACGTTGCCAAATAGACAATGTTACTTGTCATACAAGTTGCATGGCACCGAAAAGTAAATGTCTTCTTAGTGACAGGATGAACAAAACTACTACCACATTCTGAAGAATCAGCTTTCTGTTTGTATATATCACTACAGTAACTGCAATTATAACAACTAAAGGTACCATTACCTAGTCCATTAAGGGAAGTAGCATTCACATATTCAAAGTCTTTGTAAGCTAGAACATTCTTAATAGTTCTCATATTTCTGTATGTGAACAAAGGAACTTCACCTGCAACTAATCTAATATCTTCCTGAGCTAATAGCACCTTCCAGTATTTCCTTATAGTTCTGACTGCATATGAAAGAGAATTGTAAGACATAATAAATCTTACATTAACCCTTTTATTTAATTTGTCCATTGGGGCAACACCATCTGTACTTGTATTCAAAAATACAGATGAATACATGGAATATCTATTAGATACTACATGTTCTCTAGCTTCTACCAGCATACCTTCTGGATAGCCACTTCTTCTAAAGTCTCCACATGCCTCATCAATTTGTTGCAAACACCTGACATTGTCAGTATTTAACCTACTAACTCTTGCCAGTTGCCCCCTTACTATACCCATAAAAATATGGGGTGCATGCATACTAGACGCATGCAAGTATCTTCCTGATGAAACTTCCTTAAAAACAGAAGTGTTAATAACATTGTTCACCTTAGTTAAAGAAATATCCAGAAAATTGACAAATGTCTTAGAATAATCAGCCTTAAAGTGTAGAAAGGAAGTAGTATTATTCAAATATATAATATAGTCTTGTAACTCACTGGATGTTCCTTTCCATAAAAGAAAGCAATCATCTACAAATCTCTGATATAAAACTATATTTTCATTCATAAAGGTAGTTCCATTACTAACATAAGATTTCTCCCATTCATAGAGAACAATGTTTGCATATGTATTTGCTACCGGGGTTCCCATAGCCACCCCCGTTTGCTGCAAATAATATTCCTTATTGAATATAAAGATATTATTTTTTAAAACTATATCCAACAACATGCAAATGTTCTCTGTGTGCCTAACAGTAAAAGTGGAAGAGTGACTTAAAAATTCCCTTATTGAATTGATGCCATATTCATTTGGTATGACAGTGAATAATGAAGTAATGTCTAACACAACCATGTATATATTCTGACAATCCATGTTAGATTGCTTAACTTTTAAATACCATGTTCTAAGTTTAATAAGAAAATCAGTGCTGTCTTTAAGGACAGTTTCACATTTACCCAAAAGTGGTTGTAACTGCCTCTGTAAGTACAAAGAGATAGGTTCTGTTATCCAACCATTTCCTGAGACAATAGGTCTCATAGGGGGATTTTCACATGATTTATGCACTTTCGGAATGCCATACAGAAATATGAGAACTATTAAGAATGTTCTAGCTTACAAAGATTTTGAATATGTGAATGTACTTCCCTTAATGGACTAGGTAATGGTACCTTTAGTTGTTATAATTGTAGTTGCTGTAGTGATATATACAAACAGAAAGCTGATTCTTCAGAATGTGGTAGTTTTGTTCATCCTGTCACTAAGAAGACATTTACTTTTCGGTGCCATGCAACTTGTATGACAAGTAACATTGTCTATTTGGCAACGTGTGAGGCATGCGCTTGTGTCTGTCGGCAAGACGACTAGAAAACTTAAGGAACGCATCATAGAGCATAAATCAAGTATAAGGAGGGGAGTGGAGACTAATGCTCTATCTAAGCATATTTTAAATTGTGGTTCTACACACAGTTTCAAGTTTAGAGTAATAGAATGTGTTGTTAGCTCTATCAGAGGAGGGGACTTATGTAATCATTTAGATAATAAAGAATACAAGTGGATAGTAAGGCTAGCAGCTAACACATCCCCTGGATTAAATTTTGATGTTTCCTTAAAACCTGTTCTAATAAAAATACAACACACTAAGTTAAAGTAACATAGGTAATGTATTTACGTATATATGTGTGCATATAAATATAAGTACACAAAAGTAAGCAAATATATGTATGTGTGAATTTTATCTAATTTTACTTGTTTATGTTTTAAAATTATAAGTAATGCAATTATTTTAATGTATTAGTCACATGACCATGGCTGTGGGTCACGTGATGTGTTGGGCGTGTATTTAATGTCTGATTTTAATGTACCTGTGTCTATCATTGAGAAAGGGTCTTGTACCTGAAAGCTTTGTGTTTGATAAAGGTGTGTTTTTTACCTCAACTTTTTCGTTGTGCTTTGTACCTTTGACTCTGCAGCAGTATATACTTGGTCTTCTTCCCTGACGTCAGTGCGCCAGGGGTATACAAGAGGCATCCAACGCCATTTTCTTCCGTCTTTCTTGCCATGCAGTACCCGAAGCAGAAGCAGTTTGCAAGTGCCGGTCGGCCGTCACCTGAAATTTTCGATTTGAATCCGAAGTCTTCAATGCTAAGTACCCCGTTGGGGAAGATTTTCATGCCTCAGTCCGATGTCAGAAAAAGTTAACAATTGCATTTCTTGTGGGAAGGAAATACCTAATAAGGACTTCCATTCCTATTGTATTCCTTGCCTAGGCCCAGACCACGACGTCACAGGTTGTCGGTTTTGCGCTAGGTTTAATAAACGAACTATCAAACGCCGTTTTGACTTCGCACGGCATTATTTTGGTACGAAATTTAATTATATCATGCTGTCGGAGCAGCCGACTACCGCCATTCATAAAAAACGCAAGGATAAGGACAGGCAGTCTAGGAATAAGCCAGACACCGAGGCCTCAGCTGGG
This sequence comes from Protopterus annectens, assembly GCF_019279795.1. NCBI lineage: Eukaryota > Metazoa > Chordata > Ceratodontiformes > Protopteridae > Protopterus > Protopterus annectens. The sequence goes on along the minus strand of NC_056743.1, from coordinate 797,474,050 downwards.
CCTGCCGCCGGTTCTCCAGTTTTCAGTGAGGCGCCTACGCAGCCCCTGACTACCGCAGAGCTGGAACCCCAGACAGCTGCAGATTCCCATGCAGAGTCTACCAGGCCGCAGCCATCTACCGACACCGGAGCAGAACTAGACACCGGTGCAACGGAAACACCTTCGGTTTCAGGTGTCTTCAGACAGACTACACTCACCATTAAATCTTATGCTAAACTTAAAACTTCTTTAAAACCAAAGAAAACTGTACATCAGTCTACAGTTCAAGACCCCATGCCTAAGAAACAGATGCTTAAGATGGCTGAAGATTTTATTACCCTTATCAGGGGCTCCCATCCCCCTCCTGATAAAAGACCAAGACGAGGAGGATTATGCATCCTCTGACCAGGTTTCTCTCTCCTCAGATTCTTCTGAGGAACAGGATTATACTTTTCCACCTTAAGATTTTGATACTGAAGACTCTGTTCCCTCAGCATTTTCCCCTGAAGACTACTCCTTTGGGGAAACTTTACATACCATGAGGGAACATTTCCACTGGGAAGGCCAGGATTAACTCTGATTCTAAGAAAAGGCTCCGAGAGTTCCTTTCACTACCCCAGCACAGACCTCTTGCTATCCCTCCTGTTCTAGATATTGTGGATGACGTTTGCTTGGAGACTAGTTTAAATCCAGACTCTTCCTCCTGCTCCAGCCAAACCAGACAGATACTACAGAGTACCTGACTTACACAAATTCCTTTATAAAAGCCCTGTAGCTGACCCAGAAACATTTCCCAGGGTCCTAAGGGAGCAAAAGCTTCTATGGCTAAAAATCCTGTGCCCTCTGAAAGGGATTCCAGAGCCCTAGATAGATGGGGAAAGAAAATATACACCTCATCTACTCTGGCTGTGAGAGCATTAGATTTCTAGTTTCACATGTTGAAATATCAACAATTCCTAATGTCTCAGTTAAAACAAAAAATGTGCACACATTCAGAACTGCCTGAATTCAAGGAAATGCAGGCTCTGTTGCATGCAGCTGAACAGGTGGGCAAACATACTTTACAATGCGGATTTGATTCATTGGAAGTTTCTTGTAGAGCAGCTGTTTCTGGCTCTGTCATACGTAGACATGCCTGGTTAAAAGAACAAACCCTCTGACCATGTTAAAGCAAAATTATTGGATGCACCTTTACAGCAGGATGTATTATTTGGTGTCAAAGCAGAAGAGGTTTTAAAGAAAATGGAGGGTAAGGCAAAGTCTATGCAAACGGTCAAGGATTTTTTGCAGGTACAACCCCCTCGTTTCAGTAGAAATTGGCCAACAAAAAACTGGTCCTTTCCAGCTTAAGACAGATCACAGAGGGGCAAATACAGAAGCCCAAGGGACAGAGGTCAGTCACAGGGCCATTACAAACCTCGCCAATGGGGTTCTGCTAACCAGAAAGGAGGAGAAGACAGGCCCCAAGCTAGCAGAAGACAAACACAATGACACTATCCTCAAACTACCAAGCAAATCTCTCCTGGCAACTCCCTTGGGAGGAAAACTAGCATTTTTTGCAGACAACTGGCACATCACAAAAGACAAATGGGTTCTAAACAGTCTCTCAAGGATACAGATTCCACTTTCATACCTTACCAAGGATCAATGGAATGCCAAACCTGCCGCCAAATCAATGGGCAGAGGCACAAAAACAAATTACAGCTCTCATGAACATGAGAGCCATTCAACAGGTGCCTACACAGGAGCAAGGACAAAGTTTTTGCTCAAGACTCTTCCTAGTCCCAAGAAAGGACAAAGCATGGAGACCCATTCTTGATCTTTCATTTCTGAACACCTGTCTGCAAGTACCAAAAGTCAAGAAGCTAACACTACAGCAGCTTCTTCCCATGCTGGGCAAGAATGCTTGGCTAGTCACTTTGGGCCTCAAGGAGGCATACCTGCATGTCCCTATCAGACAAAATTGCAGAAGATACCTCTGCTTCATTGCAGGTTCAACGCATTATCAATTCTCTGCACTGCCCTTTGGCTTATCTACTGCACCCAGGGTCTTCACAAAATGCCTGGCACCAGTAATTGCATACTGCAGACAGAGGAATTCAAATATACCCATACCTGGACGACTGCCTTATTCAAGCAGAAAGCAAAGGCATTCTTTTAAAGCATCTGGCATTTGTCAAACACCTAAGTTGCCTAGGGTACACAGTAAACGAAAAGAAATCAAAAATAGTGCCCTCACAACACATAATATTCCTGGGTGCCAGCTTGAATACAACGGCCCAGATGGCTTCTCACACCAGACAAACGACAGCTGTTTCAATATTTCAAAATGGCAACAAAGACCCAACTCCCTGCAAGAAAAATTCTGCAGGCCTTGGGATTCATGGCATCTTGCATACTACTAATACCATTTACAAAACTGCATATGAGGAAATTACAATGGTACCTGAAAAGTGTATGGACTCAGCACAGCCACAGCTTGGAAACAATGATACCACTCATTCCCTGCCTTCAACAGGAGTTTCTATGGTGGGCACAGGCATGTCACCTCAACAAAAGCCAGCCTTTCACCTTACCCTCAGCCAGGCAAACTATGACAACAGATGCATTGGACTATGCCTGGGGAGCACACATGGCAGGGCAGTGCATTCAGGGCAAATGGACTACAGATCAGAGGCATCTGCATATCAATCAAAAAGAAATGCTGGCAGTACAGAATGCCCTAACAGCTTTCAAGGACCCTCTACACCTAGGACAACTAATAATAAAGACGGACAATACCATAGTCATGTGGTATATAAGCAAAGGGGCACACATTCCTACCCTCTATGCAGGCAAGCAATGACCTTGTGGAACACTGCACTGTCTTACCAGGTTCAATTACAAGCACAATTCCTGCCAGGAAAGAACACATTGGCAGATGACCTAAGCAGAAACATCATGGATCCACACGAATAGGAACTATATCCACAAGTACTTGCAATGATAGCTCAAAAATGGGGACGCCCAGACATAGATCTGTTTGCAAGCCCCCACAACCACCAACTTAAAAATTTTGCACAAGGACCTTCCATCCACTAGCTTGGAAAGTGGACGCCCTCTCATTCAGTTGGAAAACAGTAACAGTGTATGCCTTCCCTCCACTATTTCTTCTAGCAAAGGTACTGCTGAAAGTCAGATTAGAGAGGCCACAAATGATACTCGTTCCACCAGACTGGCCATGCCAGCATTGGTACCCAATTTTAAGGAACATGGCCTACGACCCACCATGGATTTTGCCACAAATTCCTCACCTGCTGACCCAGCAAGACCATCAGATTCTACACAGCCAGCTCAAGACTTTAAACCTGGCTGCATGGCAAATTACCTAAACAACCAGCCAACACCTTTATCCAAAGCTGTTATGGATGTCATTCTGGAGGCCAGGAGACCTAGCACCAGGAAAACCTATTCAGACAAATGGAAAAGATTTTGCGCCTGGAACCAGGCTAAAGGCCTAAACCCCCTTGATCCAAACATCCCTCAGATTCTACAATATTTAACTGAGTTGTTACACAAAGGACTTTCTTTTTCATCTATTAAGATCTACACCTCAGCAATTTCAGCTCATTACAGCACGGATCCTCCTTTATTCTCACATCCACTCCTAAAACATTTCCTCAGAGGGGCTAAGAACTTAAGACCACCAAGGAGAGCTCCAACACCTACTTGGGATCTCAATTTTGTTCTGGAAAAGCTTACACTGCCGCCCTTTGAACCAGCTTTTTCAGCTGACTTAAAATTTCTTTCATGGAAAACTGTCCTACTAGCAATAACCTCAGCTAGAAGAGTCTCAGAGCTACAGGTACTAATGGCAGTGGAACCTTTCATTATTTTCCATTAAGGCAGAGTCTCTCTCTGAACTAATCCTTCCTTTATGCCAAAGGTGGTATCCAGTGTGGCCCTAAACCAAACCATTCACTTGCCCACCTTCTTCCCAAATCCCCAGAACAAAGGAGAAAGACTCATGCACTCTTTGGACATTCACAGGCAATTACGTTACTACTTGGATAAAACTAAGGTTTTCAGAAAAACTGACCAGCTTTTTGTAGCCTATGCTACAGGATCGCAAGGAAAAGCTATCTCAAAACAGACCATTTCAAAATGGATAGGGCATTGCATACGTTTTTGCTACATACATCATGGGAAATCAGTACCTGCTAACATTAGGTCCCACTCACCAGGGCTACAGCTAAATCGGCAGCCTTTCTCAGGGGTGTGCCAACCAAAGATATTCTGGAAGCTGCTACTTGGAGTTCAGTGCACACCTTCACCAAACACCATCACTTACCTCTATATTCTTAAGACTAGAGCTGGTTTTGCCACTGCAGTTTTGCAGGGCTTACTAGCTTCTTCTAACCCTGACTGACTCCACCTCCCATCCTTAGCTTTGGGATTCAACCCAAGTGTGATGACTGCAGCAGGGTAACACGATGAACATAGTACAGTTTTGTACCTACCATAAATGTAGATGTTAGAGTGTTCACCCTGCTGCAGTCCAGGTTACCCTCCCTCCATCCTCTCTGAACTAGCTGGACTTACCTATACTTTTCTATGCTGTACAACCTTTGTGGTGTATTTGCTTGTAACTGAAATTATTGTTTTTTATTTTATATGTATATTTTTTACTAGCAATATGTATTGCCTACCTACTTGGAGGCACCTGACATCTGGGGCAAGAAAAACTGAAGAAAATGACGTTGGATGCATCTTGTATACCCCTGGCGCACTGACGTCAGGGAAGAAGCGACAGCAACCGACGCCGGACCAAGACTTTGGAACTCTGGCCGACTGCGGGACCGCATGATGGCAGGATAACCCTAGTGTAATGACTGCAGCAGTGTGAACACTCAACATCTACATTTATGGTAGGTACAAAACTGTACTTTCTGTGCACTGCCCTTTGGCCTGTCTACTTCGCCCAGGGTAGTCACAAAGTGCCTGGCTCCAGTTGCATTTTGCAGACAAAGAAATATTCAAATATATCCATACCTGGATGATTGTCTAATTCAGGCAGAAAACCAGGGCATACTTCTAAATCATCTGGCGTTTGTAAAAGGGTTTTAACTTGTCTGGGGTACACCATAAATAAAAAGAAATCACAACTGATACCCTCTCAACAGATTGCATTCCTGGGTGCAAGCTTCAGTACAACTGCCCAGATGGCTTTCCTCATGCCAGAGAAGCAAATTCATTTGGTAACTTACTTTAAACAAGTGGCCACAAAAACCCTGCTGTCTGCAAGACAAATACTGCAAGCCTTGGGGTTCATGGCCTTTTGCATTCCTCTCATTCCATATACAAGACTGCATATGAGGAAACTATAATGGTACTTAAGTCTATGGAGTAAACTTTGTCACAGCCTGGAAACAATGATTCCTATCATACCTTGCCTAAGCATCTGCAACAGGAGTTTTGAAAAGTAACTTGTGGGATTCAGGAATCCTGTAGTATCTGTCAGGTTTACTAGGAGCCGGAGACGGAGAATCGGTTGCCAAACTGGATTCCGAAAACACATCAACATGTGTAGTACAGCAGGTATAGTCAAGGGCCTATGCTGAGGTAGAAGGAAATTCCTAAGCTTCTCTTTTGATTCAGAAATTTCCCGACTTTCCCAGTGGAAATGCTCCCTTAAGGTATGTAAAGTTTCCCCAAAAGAAAAATCCTCAGGAGGGGAAGCATAGGGAAAGGAATCCTCTGCATCAGAATCCTCATTGGTAGGTATGGACAAATCGAGGTCATTAGACTATTCAGAAGAAACCGAAACCTGATCAGAAGATTCATAATCAAGCTCAGCCCTAGGCCTCTTGGGGGGGGGGGGGGGTTGACTACACCTGATTAGAGTAATGAGATCTTCAGCCATACGAGGAAACTACAGTGCTACTTAATTCTATGGAGTCAACATTGTCACAGCCTGGAAACAGTGATTCCTATCATAACCTTGCCTACTCCTGGAATTCCTATGGTGGGCAGAGGCCTGCCACCAGAACAAGGGACTGCCATTCACACTACCCCCTGCCGCCCAAACCCTAACTAACAGCTGCATCAAACTATGCATGGGGAGCTCACCTGGCAGGGAAGTGCATTCAGGGCAAATGGAACCCAAATCAAATGCACCTACATATCAATCAAAAAGAAATGTTAGCTGTACAGAATGCTCTGACAGCCTTCAAGGACTACATTCTTCCAGGACAAGTAATGGTAAAGATGGACAACACCACTGTTATGTGGTACATAAACAAGCAGGGGGGTACACATTCTTACCCCCTCTGCAGACTAGCCATGGCATTGTGGAACACAGCCTTGAGCTACCAAGTGCACCTACAAGCTCAATTCCTGCCAGGAAAATTGAATACACTGGCAGGCAGACTAAGCAGAAATCTCATGGACCCACACGAGTGGAAACTGGAACCATGGATTTTTAACATGTTGACAAGCAAATGGGGGAGCCCAGACATAGATCTATTTACCTCCCCCCCAGAACTACCAGTTGGACAAGTTTTGCACTAGGACTCCCCGCAAAGAAGCCTGGAAAGTGGATGCTCTGTCCTTCAGCTGGAAAAACCTGTCGGTCTACACCTTTCCCACTTTCTCACTCTGCATCTGCTCTCCAAAGTTCTGCTGAAAGTCTAACCGGACAAACCAAGAATGATTTTGGTTGCTCCAGACTGGCCACGCCAACACTGGTACCCACTCCTGCGCAGTGTGTTACAAATATCTCCATGGCACCTGCCTCAGACCCCTTCCTTGCTGTCTCAGCAGGAGAGCAAAATTCTGCACCCTCAGCTTCCAACATTAAACCTTGCTGCCTGGCTAATCACTTAAGTTCACTCTTATCTCTCAGCAAACCTGTGATGCATGTCATCTTGGAGGCGAGAAGACCTAGTACTAGAGAATGTTATGCTGAGAAATGGAAAAGGTTCTGTTCCTGGAACCAGCCTTTAGGGATGAGCACAGCAGCACCCAATTTACCTCAGATTGTGCAATACTTAACTGAGATGCTTCACAAGGGCCTGTCTTTTTTTCCTCTCTTGAAATCCACGCTTCAGCTATTTCAGCTCACTATAACACAGAACCACCCCTCTTCTCTCATCACCTGCTCAAGCAGTATCTCAGAGGGCCAAAGAACTTGAGACCACCCAGGAAAGCTGCTAGCCCTGCCTGGGACCTTAACTTTGTATTGAAGAAGCTCACTCTACCTCCTTTCGAGCCAGCTGCTACTGCAGACTTAAAATTTCTTTCTTGCAAAACGGCCTTTCTTTTAGCAATCACTTCAGCTAGAAGGATATCTGAATTTTACAGGCCCTTATGGCAGTGGAGTCTTTCATCATCTTTCATGCGGACAGGGTATCTCTGAGGACCAATCCATCCTTCATGCCCAAGGTGGTTTACATTGTGGCTCTTAATCGGTCCATTCATTTGCCAACCTTCTTTCCCAATCCACAGAACAAAGGGGGAACGGATTCTGCATTCCTTGGATGTGCACATACAACTTAGTTTCTTCTTGGACAGGACTAAATCTGGAGGAAAATCTGAACAATTGCTGGTAGCATTTGCTGCAGGGGCAGAGGGGAAGGCTATTTCAAAAAACACATTTCTAATTGGATAAGCCATTGCATTAATTTCTGCTATAAGCACCATGGAAAAACCTATCCCCTAGGGGATCAGATCTCACTCCACCAGGGCTGCACCTTCTTCTGCAACCTTTCTCAGAGGTGTTCCTAACAGGGATGCTCTAGAAGCTGCTACCTGGGGTTCTGTACATTCACCATATATGATCATTTACCAATTTTCTCTAAATCCAGAGCTGGTTTTGCTACTGCTGTCTTGCAGGGCCTTATAGTTGGCCCTAGTCTTGTATGAACTCCTCTTCCCAGCCATAGCTTTGGGAATCTACCCAAATGTAATGACTGCAACAGTGAAACACGAACATAGTACAGTTGTGTACACTATAAATGTAGATGTTCGAGTGTATTCACTGTTGCAGTCCTGGTTACCCTCCTTCCAGTCCCCCTACTTTTCTCTGGCTATACCTCTACTTTTTTTTTACTATGCTTAAAAGCCTTTTTGGTGTATTTGCTTTTGGCTGGAGGTATATTGCTGTGTTAATTTTATTTGCTCCCCATTAGGGGGGCACCTGACATCTGGGGGCAAGAAAAACTGATGTAATGGCATCAGATGCATGTTTTATACCCCTGACGACCAGACATCATGGAAGAAGGGACAGCAACTGACAGGACCCAAGACTTTAATCAGGCCGACTGAGGGCAACCTGCCAGCAGATTACCTAAATGTAATGACTGCAACAGTGAATACACTCTAACATGTACAGTTATGGTTAGTGTACACAACTGTACTTTGCTTAACAGCAGTCTTTCTAAACTCATGCATATTATTGAGGTAATCCCTTATTTGTGCTTAGCATTCTGCAGTTGATACACTTATTGTTCTGTGAGATTTCCTCTATTCTGCAGAACTTTAACATTTGTGAGTCCCTCTAAAATCTTGTTACTTCTTAACCGTAGCTCCTTTTGTTTTATTTCCACCCTATTTTTAAACTAAACCTGTATTTTTTCCCACTCCCTAGCTGATTTCTCTCATTTCTAATGGCTTCTGAATAATCTCCACTATCCATTCCTTAAATTCCTCTTTTCAACATGTGGGAAAGTGGCAGTTTGTCATTTTTATTTCATTACCTGTTGTTTTTGTTTTAGTTATTATTGGAGCATGATGTGAAATAGTTGTGCATCAAGACCTTCAGTTAAATGCACTTGTTCCTGTGATCTGTAAATTGTCTAGTCTAGCCCAGTTTTTATAACTTGGGGAAATATGTAAGTTTACTTTGAACTCCTGTTAGTGAATTCACATCTTCCATGCCAAGTTTTTTCTTAAATTTCTTCAAAAGTCTACCTTCCCTTGTTATACTTTGCCTTCTGGAACCCCCAGACATCTCTCTTGCAAATGACATTCCATTCACCACCTGTAAGTAGTAATCCTGTCTGAAAACTGATTATTTCTACCAGAATTTTCTTAAGCTTCATTATCGCAGTTTTAGGTGGAATATAAATACATATGGCAGTGTAACCTCCTCCCTTGCCATTAGCCTCTTAGCACTACAAATCTGCCATTATCTTTTTTATCCTCTGCTGCCACTGTTGGAGCTCCTTTGCAGTTAGTTACGTACTCCTTTTTTTCTCTGTCTTGTGTGTTCTGCTGAATAACCATCCTGAAAACCTTTTTTTGTCAGTTCCACATGTTCAGTTCTTTCCAAGTGCGTCTCCTGTAACACAGCTGTTTGCACTCTACACTTTAATATAGTTCTACTTTCATTTTTTGTATTATCTGTAAGACCGTTGATATTTAAAGACATTACAGAAAGCATCATTGCATTAAAACATTTTTCCCACCTTTTATGTAAAACACGTTTAATTCCCGCTTTTGTGTTACATGCATACTGTTTAACAGGTTGAACCTTCATATAGTTTCATATCCATTTGAGCCTATGTCACATCTTACAAAACTTAATTTTATTGAAAGCCCTCAAAAAAAAAAAAACACCACACCCTAAAACCTGTTAACTTAACACAGCTATGTACATCTTCAAATACTGAAGTTTTACCCTCATAATAGGAACAAAAGTCCCAAACTGGCAGTTGCACTCAGACTTGTGTTGACATAAAAGAAACGTTAAACTTAGTAAGACGCATGGTGTGTTCTGTGTTTCTACTAAGTGGTAATTTGGTATTCTTCTTTTGTAGCTCTCCCATTTGGAAAACCCCCTAAATGCTTTCAGAGAACATTATGACCTAGCCTATTTCTCATCTCAGGTTTTTCTTCAGCTAATCACTCTGCACCAGCCTGTGGTCAGCTTCTCTTTATCAGATTGTCTGCATGGAGACACGAGAACCAGGCAGCCAGTTTATCAGATCGTTTCCATGGAAACATGAAGACCAGCCGCAGAATTGCTACTGAGCATACATGTAACTGCTAAAAAAAGCCTCATAATATTAAATATTCTTTTTCATTTACTTGCTTACTCCGTTATCCAGTCACTTCCCAATGCAAGATTGTGAAAAAACATTATTTTATTTTGTCATGCTCTTAACCAGGCCTTTTTTTCATTGCATTGTCTACATTTCTTGAAACTGAACAAGAGGGAGAAAGAAAAGGGAAAAAAAACCCAGCAGCACCACCTATTTAAAATTCCCATTAGACTTAAAAAAAAAAAAAAAACTGAAACCTTTACTGTATAGCATGCAAAGAAAACAATACACCTTAAAAACAGTGCTAGTCTACCCCCCCCCCAAGTCCAATGAATTCTGAAAAAGCCCAGTATTTTTGGATTTTCTTCTGTAACATTTCACACACCATTATTGCATTGTAGTCGCACTTTGTTACTGGTTTTATTACTGTTCATCTCCATCTCCCAAATCCTGTCTTCATTTCCAACGTACTCTGTAGTTTGTCAGCTTTCGTGCTCCCTTCCTTTTTCCAACGTTTCAACGGAAATTGCTGTAGTAACGTTTCACAGGTAGTCTCTCCCTGTGGTCTTTATTACCAGAAGAGTGAGAAGCAGAATCTGTTTCACAGCTCACTTTTTGTTGGACAAACTTTTTTGTAGCTCCTCCTTAGCATGCACTTCATCAAAAAGTGATTGTGCCCTTCCAGGGAAGAATACTTTGAAGACAGCTGGGTACAGCAATTTGAATCTCACACCTGCATCTTAACATTCCATAAATAGTGAAATAAATTTGCTTCTCTTCTGTTTTGTGTACAATGAGTAATCATTCTCCACGCACACACACTGCTGTCTCCCCTTTTAGTACTTTGTCCTCCTGCCACAGTTTTGTCAAAATCAACTCCTCCTTGCTGGTAGGATTGTATCTTTAGTATTTAAGGTCTAGGTTGCTTTCTCGTAGCTAAATTTGGAGCATATACACGATGTGCCCTTTCAGCTTACTACAACTGTTGTGGGATACCAGTCCATTTGCTTATATGCTTTCATAAAATGAATGCAGTTTGTTCCTTCCAGCTTTTCTGGTATAGCTAAAAATAATCAGGTTTTCCCTATGTGCTGTGTCCTCTAATTATTTTTTTGAAACCTCTCTTCCTGAGCAGTCTCTTATTCAGCCAGCCTTTTCTTGATTTGACCTATGACATTTGCCAACTTTATCATCTCATCTGAATATTTGTTTAAAGCTTTTTCCATTTTTCCAGACTTCTGTTTGTGTTGATCTAAACAAAACACTGCATATTTTAACCAGGTCTGTTTGAAGTTGTCTTGTATCTTGCTGTAGGTTACTGGAATTCATGTCTGGAGGTTTCATTGCTTTTTGCTGAACAGCTGCAGAACTTTTCGCAGTTGGTGTTTCTTCCTCACTTTTTGTAGCTGATTTTTTTTAGGTCTTCTGTATTTCTTTTCCTGGCATCCAGGCAGTACACTTAATAGCCAGTTACTAAAATTTACCCATAAACACAAGCCTACTGGCTTTCTGTTTCTGTTCACACGAGGAGAACTAGAATTAAGCTGATGTTCATCGTGCATACAGCTGCAGTAATCACAGATGGGTTCTCTGCCGTCAGACGGTTCCTCGGTCGGCCAAATTCCAAAGTCTAGGTCCGGCGTCGGTTGCTGTCGCCTTCTTTCCTGACGTCAGTGCGACAGGGGTATACAAGACACAGCCGACTCCATTTTCTTCAGTCTTTTTTGCCGCGCGGTGCCCAAAGCAGAAGCAGTTCGCAAGTGCCGGTCGGCCAGCTCCTGAAATTACAAAAATTTGGAAACCGAAGTCTTCTTTAAAGCTAAGTACCCCGTTGGGGAAACTTTTCTTGCCTCAGACCGATGTCAAAGTTAACAATTGTATTTCTTGTGGGAAGCAAATACCGCATAAGGATTTCCATTCCCTCTGCATACCTTGTTTAGGCCCAGACCACGACGTCTCTGGCTGTCACTTTTGCGCTACTTTCAATAAACGCACTATTAAGCGTCGGGCGGAGTTCGCCCAGCACTTTTTTGGTAAAGCTTTTGATTATAAAATGTCTGAGACCACGACTACCGTTTTGTCCAAAAAACGCAGGGACAAAGACCGACACGTGAGGGCCGCGGTCTCCACCGACACCACGTCAAAACCAGCTACATGTGGTCCGGTTCTCAGCGAGGCGCCTGACTACTGACGACACTTCTCTGGCAGTGTCTTCTGTAACAGAGACCGCAGGTGCCTCGGCCCATACCCAGACTACAGTTACCGAAGCCACTGTGAGTGTTGAGCCTCCTAATGTGGACAGGTCCACTTCCACCCATGGTGTCTTTAGACCCTCATCTTCCTTTTCCATAAAGGCATTTACTAAGTCCAAATCAGCCATGCATCCCAAGAGGCCTGTTGCACAGGGCCCATCTCCAGGCCCCATGCCTAAAAAGCAGATGCTAAAAATGGCTGAGGATTTAATTACTCTTATCAGGGGTTCCCACCCCCCTCCGGACAAGAGAACAAGAGTGGAGGAAGATTCTCCCTCTTCTGACCAGGGCTCCATTATTTCAGAACATTCTGTTGAGGAACACTCGTACTCCCCTTTTGAAGATTCTGATGCAGAGCAGTCCATTCCTTCGGTATCTCCCCCAGAGGATTTTTCTTTTGGGGAAACCTTGCATACCTTGAGGGAACACTTCCATTGGGAAGGCCAAGACTTTTCTGATTCCAAGAAAAGACTTGGGGAATTCCTGTTGCTACCTCAGCACAGACCTCTGGCGATACCTCCTGTCTTGGACATGATGTTTACTCGGAGGGTTGCCTTAATCCGGATTCCCTGCCTCCTGCCCCAGTCAAGCCTGATAGGTACTACAGAGTTCCTAACTCTCACCAATTTCTTTACAAAATCCATAATGCTGACCCTGAAACCATTTCTCAAGGCCCCAGGGGAATGAAGGCCTCTACTGCTAAGAATCCACTACCTTCCGAAAGAGAGTCTAGATCCTTAGAAAGGTGGGGAAAAAAGGTATATACCTCGGCCACCCTAGCCATGAGGGCCTTAAATTGTCAGTTCCATATGCTTAAATATCAGCAGTTTATCACAATTAAGGAATAAAATGTCACAACCTGAACAACCAGATTTGAAGGAGTGCAGGATATGATGCATAGTGCAGAACAAGTGGGTAAACACACCTTACAATGGGGCTATGATGCTCTAGAGGCCTCAAGTAGAGCTGCTGTTACAGGATCAGTCATTCGTAGACATGCCTGGCTTAGGGAACAAACCTTGCCTGATCGTGTTAAAGCTAAACTACTAGATGCTCCTTTACAAAAGGATGTATTTGGTACTAATGCTGAGGAGATACTATGGAAAATGGAAGAAAAAGCTAAATCTATGCAAACTGTCAAAGCTTTTCTACAGGTTCAACCACCACGTTTTAGCAGAAATTGGCCTTCAAAAAACTGGTCCTTTCCAGCCACGGACAAACCCCAAAGATGTAGATACAGGCGCACAAGGGGCAGAGGACAATCTCAAGGATCATATAGAGGCAGACAATGGCAAACTCCAGCACCAAGAGGTGGCAAAGACAGAGCACAATACAGGAAACAAAACCAATGACTTTCCCCTTTTCATGCCAAGCAAGTCTCAGTTGGCAGCACCCTTGGGAGGAAAGCTGGCATTATTTACAAGAAATTGGCATATCACAACAGACAAATGGATCCTGGACATCATAAACAGAGGCTACAGATTTCATTTTCACACTCTTCCAAAAATGAGAGGCATGCTGAACCTCCCACACAAAGGGCAGAGGCTCAAATACAAATTTCAAAGCTCATGGACATGAAAGCTATTCAAGAGGTACCTACTCACGAACAAGGTCAAGGTTTTTATTCCAGACTATTCCTGGTACCAAGGAAAGGAACCGACTGGAGACCCATTTTGGACTTATCCATCCTAAACACATTTCTACTCGTACCAAAGTTCAAGATGCTCACCTTACAGCAGCTTCTTCCCATGCTGGGCAAGGAGTTTTGGCTGGTAACATTGGACCTCAAGGAGGCATACCTGCATGTCCCAATCAGACAAAGCTGCAGAAGATACCTCAGATTTCTTGCAGGTTCAATCCACTATCAATTCTCTGCATTGCCCTTTGGCTTATCTACTGCGCCCAGAGTATTCACGAAATGCCTGGCATCAGTAATTGCCTACTGCAGACTTCAAGGGATGCAAATTTACCCTTATTTGGACGATTGCCTGATCCAAGCGGACAGCAAACGCATACTTCTGGAACATCTGGCTTATGTAACACGGTTATTGAATTCTCTGGGATACACAGTCAACAAAGAGAATTCCAGGCTAACACCATCTCAGAAAATAACTTTCCTGGTTGCCAACTTGGACACAAACACCCAGATGGCCTATCTTGCGCCAGAAAAACAGGGGCAACTAACTCAGTACTTCAAAATACTAGCAAATTGTACCAGGCTAACTGCAAGGAAAATCCTGCAGGCTCTGGGCTTCATGGCATCTTGCATTCTTCTAATCCCATGTGCAAAGTTGCGTATGAGGAAACTTCAATGGTACCTAAAAAAACCTATGGTCTCAACACAGCCACAGTTTGGAAACAATAATACCAATAATCCCATGTTTGCAACAGGAATTTCTATGGTGGGCCCAAGCATGCCAAACACAGGTCTACCATTCTGCAAGCCTCAAGCAAATCAAGTCATCACAACAGACACCTCAGACTACGCCTGGGGGCACACATGACAGACAGGTGCATTCAGGGCAAATGGTCCCAAAAGGAAAAGCACCTTCACATCAATCAAAAGGAAATGCTAGCAGTGGTAAATGCATTTACAGCTTTCAAGGACCTCCTGCATCCTGGGCAATTATTGATAAGAACAGACAACACCACAGTAATGTGGTACATAAACAAACAAGGAGGAACACATTCATACCCCCTGTGCAGGCTAGCCATGTCACTTTGGAACTTGGCTCTGGAATGGCAAATCGAACTTCAAGCACAGTACCTGCCAGAATTGGAAAACACGCTGGCAGACAATCTAAGCAGAAATATGACAGACCCACACGAATGGAAGTTTGCATCCTCACGTGTTTACAAAGATAATCCAAGCGTGGGGAAGGCCAGACATAGATCTCTTTACCTCCCACAGGAATCACCAATTGACAAAGTTCTGCTCAAGGACCTTCCATCCAAAGGCCTGGAGAGTGGACGCCCTTTCTTTCAGTTGTGCAGCACGGACAGTTTACGCCTTCCCACCTTTGCCTCTTCTGCCCAAGGTGCTCTTGAAAGCAAGAGCAGACAGACCGAAGATGATACTGATTGCTCCAGATTGGCCAAGACAACACTGGTAACCCACTCCTGAGGAGCCTAACACATACTTCTCCCTGGACCCTACCTCTAATGCCTCTTCTACTGACTCAGCACAGCTACAAAACTCTTCAGTCAGCTGAAAACACTCAATCTGGCTGCATGGAAAATTCCTTAACACCACAACAGACCCTACTCTCCAAAGAGGTACAGGATGTCATTTTGGAGGCCAGAAGGCCATCTACTAGAAAGGCTTACTCCGCAAAATGGAAACTGTTTTGCGCTTGGAATGAGAAAAAAGGCCAGGATCCTAGAAAACTGAATTTGCCTCAGACATTACAGTATCTAGCTGAGCTGTTGAACAGTGGACTTTCATTTTCCTCCATCAAAATTCATGCCTCAGCCATTTCTGCAGAATACAAAACTGATCCACCCTTATTTTCTTACCCACTCTTAAGACAGTTCCTCAGAGGGGCTAAGAATATAAGACCTCCAAGGAAGCAACCAATACCAGCCTGGGATCTTAATTACATTCTAGAAAAATTAACATTACCCCCCTTTGAACCAGCTGCCTCAACAGATTTGCAGTATTTGTCCTGGAAAACAGCTTTCCTTCTGGCCATTACCTCAGCTCGTAGGGTTTCGGAACTACAAGCCCTCATGGCTGTGCAGCCCTTTCTCATCTTCCATCAGGACAGGGTTTCCCTACGAACCAACCCGTCATTTATGCCTAAGGTAGTATCCAGGGTAGCTTTAAATCAGGCCATACGCTTATCTACCTTTTACCCCAATCCTCAAAACAAAGGGGAAAGGCTGCTACATTCCTTAGACATCCATAGACAGCTACGTTGCTATTTGGACAGAACAAAGCCTTTCAGGAAATCAGAACAACTGTTTGTGTCCTATGCTGTAGGAGCTCAAGGGAAGCCAATTTCCAAACAGACAATTTCAAAATGGATAGGCCAGTGCATACGGTTTTGTTACTCTCTTCATGGCAAATCTGTTCCTACAGGCATCAGATCCCACTCCACAAGGGCCACAGCTACCTCTACAGCCTTCCTCAGAGGAGTCCCTACCAAAGATATTTTGGAGGCAGCCACTTGGAGTTCTGTGCATACCTTCACAAAACACTACCACCTGCCTTTATACTCCAAAACTAGAGCAGGCTTTGCCACTGCTGTTGCAGGGCATTCTGGCTCTTCCCAGTTCCACCTAGTGCCTACCATCCTGTGCGTAGCTTTGGGATTCTACCCATCTGTGATTACTGCAGCTGTATGCACGATGAACATAGTACAGTTTTGTACCTACCATAAATGTAGATGTTAGAGTGCTAATACAGCTGCAGTACAGGCCTCCCTCCCTCCTTCCCCTCTTGGTAAAGGCCTAGTGGCTAAAACCTCCTCATACAACCTGATTGGGTTATCCTTCTATGGTGTATTTGGTTGCAACTACTGATTTTTGATTGTATTGCATTGCATGATTATATATATAATTTATGTATTGCCTTCCTTCTGGGGGCACCTGACATCTGGGGCAAGAAAGACTGAAGAAAATGGCGTCGGCTGTGTCTTGTATACCCCTGTCACACTGACGTCAGGAAAGAAGGCGACGGCAACAGACGCCGGACCTAGACTTTGGAATTCGGCCGACCGAGGACCCGCCTGATGGCAGAGAACCCATCTGTGATTACTGCAGCTGTATTAGCACTCGAACATCTACATTTATGGTAGGTACAAAACTGTACTGTACTCAGTGTGCAGCCATCTTGGAAGTCTAAATGTACCAATAGTTTTAAAAGAATTTTCTTCTTCCCTGTCTCCTGAAGGTAGGTCTTTGAATCATATTGTTGATAACTTGTTTCAGGTTTCTAAACATACCTTAAGTGTGTATGATTGTACCGGTACTGTTTCCAGGGCTTCTGCTTCCGCTACAGTTTTGAAGATCTGTCTAGGTATGTAATCAAAATTTATCAGGTGATTTAGTCAGACATTTTGAGTTCCCCTAGGGAGGTTTTTTTAGGCCCTCTGCCTTGCAGGTACTCGTGTAATGGGATGAGAGAGGTAAATTAATGAAGGGAGTTTCTGTTTTTTTTTTTTTCAGGTCCACAAGATATTCATTATATTGATCACCACTGCAGTTACCTTAGTTATATAGGTTATATTCTGACAAGAGTAATGCAGCAGGACAGCTTCCAAAGCTACTTCTGTGCAGTCAGTCAGCTTGAGTCAAGTTGACTAAAAAGACAGGTTTGGGTGCCAAGCCCCAGAGCTTTCCTGCTGTTGAGTGCTCCTATGGACTTTCGAGGATTGATGGTCAGTTTGTGCTTTCCCTTTGCTGGACAGAAGTTCCCTTTGAGGAAAAACCTTCTACGTTTAAAATGTTTTATTGTACTTTATTTTTAAGTTTTTCTTTTTAATGGGCTGTCAGAGGAGATTTGAATGCATTTTTAAATGGTAGTGCACTTTTTCTGGTCAGTTTAAAAGTTGTTTAAAGTAATTGAAAACCATTTTTTTCTGTACAGAAATTTTTACTTTTTGGGGCTGACAGTGTTGGAGATTTTTACTGTTTTATGTGAAAAAAGTGACTTTTACTGTTAATTTTTTTACTGGCTTTTGATGCTTGTTTTCCCTCGGAAAGAGGCGACATTTTTTGGCTTGACCATGGAACAAACTGCCAGTCCCATGGTCATTTTTTCTTCAACATAAGCAAATGTTAAGCAAACAGCCTTTGCCACCACAGCAGGTTATCATTTGCCTCAGCTGCAGTTAGGTGACTGCTGTAGCAATGGTTTGTTCCGCAGACTGCTCATGTTTTACCCCAGATCCCTCTGGTCTAGAACCTATAATGCAGTATGGATTGGGTGTTGGCAACATGCTGTGTGGCTGTCTGTGTCCCCTGTGGGCAAGGGAGAGCCACTGTTTTTGATCCTGGGAGAGGGCACAGGAAAAACTTCCTTGTCTACTTTGCTTTCTACGGAGACCCTATTGGAGGCTGGTATGGCTTTTGAGGTTTTGCAGAATACTAATACGTTCAGCAATCCAACATAAATAGTTCCATCAGTTGGCCAGTATTTTTTCCAAAATTTACCAACTAAGGAGAATGCATTTACTGGATGTTCATAGAAGGTGGCATTTCTCTTTGTATAGAACAGAAAAAAATTAGGAAAGCAGACCAATTGTTTATTTCCTTCTCTGGCCCAAAATTGGGAAAAAGTTTCTAAAATTTCTTTATCAAAATGGTTGACAAATTGCTTCTCCTTTGTCTATAATTGGGCGTTCCTCTCGTGCATCCTTTGAAAGCGCACTCCACTAGATATGTGGCTACTTCCACAATTTTCCAATCTTGGATGTCTGCGGATATTTGTGCAGCAGCAACTTGGGCAACTCTTTCTACCTTTATTACTAATTACAAATTGGATTTGGTCTTCAGAGGTAGGGCATCATTTGGTTCTGTGATGCTCAAGAATATCCTTTTTTGAGTCCATCCTGGATTCAAGTAGCTAGGGACACTGTCCCTTTTGTGAGGATAGAATGAAGATTGACAACAGTTAAAGAAGTTACATACTTACCATAACGTTCCATCTGTGTTATCTATCTTCTCACCCCTTCCCACCTACCCCAGTCCATGACTTCTGGAAGAAGCAGTTGCATGGCCTGAATGGATACATTTATATGTTTACATGACTTTGGATATGGCTTCCCATATTTGTCTGTCTTTTTTATATCTTATAGCAGCAAACAAGAACTGAGGTGTTTGGCAAGGTACACTGTGGGTAAGGCAGAAGCTCAAGAGATCTGGTAGCGGCAAGCTGTAGCATCAGCAGGGTTGGGTCTGACAGATTGGATCCAGACCCATTTTTGAGGAAAGAATGAAGAGCGGCAACACAGATGGAACATTATGGTAAGTACGTAACTTTTCTTTCTACCTAATCTTTTACTTAATTTCACTTGAGTCCAGAAAAGGATAATGCCTTGAGGTTGCCCTAGAACTCCGATAAGCAGAACCAGGCACACCATACACTTTCTCAATTGGCAGCTGCTGAGTTAACTTCCAGTTCTTCCCCAAATGAGTCTTGCTGGTTGTGTCATTCATGAATTTTGAATATCTACTGCATGTTTTTATCTTCTCGGCTTATGTTTTAAATCCAGGTTTTATTTCTGTAGCTGCAAGAATATTCACTGCTGTTTTGGAGGTACTTTGTGCTCTGATTTTGTAAATATTGTCTAGTAGCATGTGGGCATTTTCAACAAACGTTTGTTTTCTAGTAAATTTATCTAAGGAACTTGTCAGTGCATTTGTTTTATTTAATAGCTGTTCTGTCTGACCTTTTTGTTTTCTACCAGTCATTAAAAGTTAAGGACTCGTACGTAACTGGTTTGTCTTGCTGAATCAGTACAACATTTCCACATTGACTGGTATCTGCTTAGGATGTGACTGAGTTAATTGCATCAAAATATTGCAGCATGGGCATCTTAGTGTTTTGCAGTTCCAGTCTCTCTTGTTGTTTACTTTTTTTTTATACTGTTCCGCATATTTCAGTTGGGGAAATGCTGAAAAACTAACCTTATAACGTGGAATAAACCTTTTGCAAGTTAATACATCATACCCAAAACTTCATCCTGAGGAGGCATTTGTATTACAGTATTAATGTTTCTCATTAATTAATAAAAGATAGAGAACATGCTGGAGGGTAACAGATTGAGTTATTTGCCATGGATGACATAAAAAGAGCATATGATTTATGGAACACTAATCTCACCACATTATGGGAAGAAAAACTTATCCCTGAAAATCTTTATTTATGGAGCCCATGCCCATGTTTATCTTACTTTTTTGGAATACCAAAGCCACACGAACAGAGAAGACCCACCTTATAGACCGGTGGTAGCAAGTGGAGGTTCCCTTACTGAAGCCACAGCCATTTACCTTGATTACTTGCTGAAACCTCTAGCAGAAAAGAATAAGTCATACATAAGAGATTCGATGGATTTTTGAAGAAAATAAAAAACATTACAGTGGAAGCGGACAGTATTTTGGTAACTATTGATGTGGAATCCTTGTACACAGTGCTCCCTCACAATTACTGTAGAACAGCAGCTACAGAGTCTTTTAAGAAACATAATCAGGGTACACAGGCACAACTGCAAAAGTTAAGCAAGCCCATTAATCTTGTACTGGACTTCAATTTCTTTACTTTCAATGGCAAACACTACAAACAAAAAACTGGTATAGCAATGGGGGCTGCCTTGGCTCCCAGCATAGCTAACATAGCCCTGGGCAAATGGGAGGAGGACTTTGTGTTAAACACAGACTACATGCAGCATATCACATGCTATTTACGTTTTATTGGCTATGTCTTTATTGTGTGGGAAGGTGACACCTTGCAGCTTGGAGATTTTATCACTTACATCAAACAACCCCCCCTTCCTGAAGTTTACCTCTTCACATAGCTGTACTTCAACCACTTTCTTAGATATAGAAACAGACAACTGGTGCCAGAGCCATGGCCTCAAGCTAAATGCCAAAAAGTGTATAGTCATCCCCTTTGGCAAAAACAAAGTGCCCAAAAATTACCACATAGGTGGTAATCCATTAAGTACAGAAGAAGTAATTAGGAACCTGGGGACCCAAGTTGATAGCAGTCTCTCATTTGACAACCACGTGGCCAAAGTGGTTAAAAAAACATTTTATATAACCCACCTAATCATGAAGGGATTCACATCTAGATCAGGGGAGGTCATCGTGCCTCTTTACTCATCCCTCATCAGGCCCATAATTGAGTACAATGCCCCTTTTGGGATGTATCTTACCAGACACCTGCAGCAACTGGAAAGACCCCAAAAGTACCTCACCAAGAGGATCAAAGGGCTCAAACAGATGCCATATGCTGCCCGGTTAAAGAAACTCCAGCTCTACTCAGTGGCATACAGCCTGTTCAGAGGCGATCTGTGCCTGACGTATAAAGTCATGTCCAACCCAAAATTAATGGACATGCACCTCAGAAAATCCATATCCCATCGAGCTACGCACTTGAGTGACTTGAACCTCAGCACTGAAATAAATAGCACATGCTGGAGGGACAGATTCATAACCCAGAGGCTCCCTTCACTCGAATAAAATCCCAGTCCAGGTTAGGCAGAGTCCCTCATTTCCTCTCTTCAAGAGGAATCTTGATGAATGGATGGGCGATTGTAGGTTTACCCCGGGTATCACTTCTGTGTCAATGTTAGACAGCGGCACAGTATACTAACCTCGAAAAAGGGCATAGCAAAATAAATTTAAAATGGGTGGCGAAAGCCAAACACATTCTGGCTAGGCTTATAAATGCCCTAGGGCAGATAGCCTAGTATGAACCTATGAACCTATATGCAGATTTCCAAGGACACCAACAATAACAGAATCACCACTGATCTATGCAGAAACCAACGAGGGTTAACGTATTACTCCACAGTAAAATCTACATCCTACAAAAAACAAGTATAATGTAGTGAAATCCCAAGGCTCTAGATTAGCTCGAATTACCACAGAGATGGAACCATTTTTGAGAAATCTGAACAATTTAGAGAATGATTTTCTAGTGAGGCTGTGAAATTCAGATGTTAAAAAGCATCCTGGAACCCATTATAGAACTGAAAAGGACTGAAGCACCTTCACTCAACCTCCCAAGTAGAAAAATGTTAAGTAATCCTACAGAGAATAACAAATGCAAAAATAGCTGCATCTAGACATACACTTTGGATTATCACAGTATCAAAAATATTATTGAAGAATACTGGGACATTGTCACAGGAAGCCCTTTTCTGATTAAAATCTTAGGTGAAGCCCCATCATTTGTTTATAGGAAGACAAGGAATATTAGAAGTTTTGTTGAATTTAAACCTAGACCATGTGAGAAAAGCACTAAAAAGATGTGAAACTAATTGTACATTTTGTATATTTTATACAGCAAGGTGATAGTTTTTATTGCCCTTATTTAAAGAAGATCATTAAAACCAGTGCAGGGGGTGACTGTAACACTAAAAAAGTAATTTACAGGGCACAGTGCAATGAATGTGGTGCATTCTATGTGGGCAAGACTGTAAATAAACTCAAGCGAAGGATTTCATGTCATATGTCAGAAATCCGCTCTGGATGTAAAAATAATGCACTAGCCAAACACCTTTCTCCTCAGAAAAGACAGGTTTTAAGTTCCAGATCCTGGATCGCATAGACATGGGTGATCTTGAAGGAGACATCCCGAATATTCTGGAGAAACATGAACTCATGTGGCAATTAAAGCTGAACTCTTAGAAAGCCTGGACTAAACTACTACTGTTCAATTAAAAGTGCACTGGAAATTAGAAAATTGCCACATTGTTTACATGACTAATTGTATTTTTTTTTATTTTTTTCTACAAATTGGTTTTAAATACCATTTTAAATCATTTGAAATTTAAGTGTATATTTTGTTTCCATCATCATACATATATATATATTTTTTTTTTTGGTTCTCTTTTTTCCACTTTATTCAAAATGATGGTAATAACAATACTAACTAATTATACAATTATATAGGTTTTTAAGGTTCTTGTACACAGACCTGAAGAAGTCTAGAAGGACGAAAGCGATCTTTAACAATAGGTTATGAAAATAGAAACTGATTTTTACATGCAAAATGTGTATATATATTTATATATAATTTTTGATCGCAAAATGAAATAAGGTTGATATATTTCCAGCCATGTAGTATATTGCCTTGTATAAAATCACAGACTTAATAATCTGCTTAATTTGGTTAAATAAGATGTACCAGTAAAGTACATTAGGGCTATATATTATGACAGCTACTAGGTAGGGCAGGACCAGCTCGAATGTCACACTGACGGGGGAAGGGATGTCAATCTAACATGTGTACCAATAACACTTTGTTTTACAGCACAATAAACCACTCCCATGCCTGATAAAAAGTATATATATATTTAGAAAGCTTGTGAGGAAATTACTCTATTTTTGTTTTACTTGGATCGCTTGTCTGTGTACTTAAAGGATTTTCGACTGGAAACAGACTGCCTGCCTTGCTTGGATTACTTTCGAATACTTAGTAATGCTGTAGAATTATATATTTTCTATCATTACTTTTTGACTTGAGTTTACGTTCGCTACTTCTACTATTGTCTGATCTGATTAATGTACAGTGATTAACTAGAAATATATGGACTGAAAATCTTCCACACAAGTTTCTTACACTGTTTTTGTTTTTAGACCCACTGCACTTTAGTGGGTTGTTTTGAGACTTCGGGGATACCACGGAGATTGCTTTTATATATATATATATATATATATATATATATATATATATATATATATATATATATATATACAGTATTAATGTTTCAAACATTCAAATGTTATTTATGGACATGATCCATATATCTGAACTCTTTAACTGTAAATGTTATACTGTCACTCACCTTGAGGTAGTTTTCTCAGATTTTTCTGTAACTGTGTATTTCCATATGGTCACATTCCAGTATGAGTAATATTAGATAACACTGTCGAGCTGTGTAGTGTCACACCTCTAGTAGTCTATGCATATCCTTAGCTTAGCACATTAGACCAAGCATGTAGATAAGTGAACAGTGTATGCTGTTAAACATACAAATGGGTAGGTTATCAGTAAAAAAAAAAAGTAGTCTTCACAGTAAGTGCATTTGGTTTTCACATCAGTAATATATTATAATGCATTCAAGCCAATAGTTTTCGTAAAATTTTACAAACCAATTTTCTTATTTTGAAAAAACGTACAGCCTTTATATACTGTCCCCCCCCCCAAAAAAAAAAAAAAAAAAAAACTCAGAAGTATTGTAAATGTTCTGTATTGTATCCCTTTGATATGTAGAAACATTTACTTTTTGTGGCTTCTTGATAAATTACTCTACTTGTTTACGATTTCTGATTACTCCTACTTCTGAATACAAAGTGTTAGCAGTTAAGACATGAGATTGCATGCTGCCAGTTTTTATCAGTATTTCTCAGACAATGTGATACAAATGTAAACTTGTGATACAGGATAAAAATGCCGCTGTTTTCTAAGTTGTATATTTTACTGTCCATTTGGTTAACACCGTTTGCTAAATAAGGGTGTAAAAGGTTTTGACCATTGTGTACACACACAGGATCCATATGTTAGCATAGTAGTAGAGCTAATAGGATAATAAATTTAAGAAGGGTGAAGGAAAACAGAGTATATCAAAACTGGGGAGTATGAGCTTTTGGCCACCAACCACCCCTCATCAGAAGATGTGAAGCCATGGCATGTATCATTGAGGAATGTCCTCTTCCCAGATGTTCTTCGTGTTTCACAGTTGCAGTCATTACATTTGGGCTGTCTGCTTGCAGGTAGCCCTCAGTCGGCCTGATTAACAGTTTTGGGTCCTGCATCGGTTGCTGTCCCTTCTTCCATGATGTCAGGTCGTCACGGGTATAAAGCATGCAGCCGACGCCATTACATCAGTCTGTCTTGCCGTGCGGTGCCTGAAGCAGAAGCAGTTCACAAGTGCTGGTCGGCCGACTCCTGAAATTCTCATTTTCGAGTTTCAGAACCGAAGACTTAAACTAAAGCCAAGTACCCCATTGGGGAAACTTTTTTTTTTACAGATGTCAGTAAACGTTAATTGCATTACTTGTGGAAAACAAATTCTTCAAAGATTTTCTTTCATACTGTATTCCTTGCCTAGGCCCTGACCAACAACGTACCTTGCTGTCAGTTTTGTGCTTGATTTAATCAGCGCACTATCAGTCTGTATATTTTCGCCTCTGTTTCAGTTCTCTGTTTAATTATCCAGAAATGCCAGTTAGCCATCCAGTTACCAGATTTCTGAAAAAACGCAAAGATAAAGACAGAGACAGGCCGTCTGGGCCCAAAACTGCCTACGACGCTTCTCCTAAGCCAGTCGCCAGTTTGCCAGTACTCAGTGAGGTACTTTCGCAGCCCCTGATACCTGCTACTTCTGATTCGCAGGCCTCTACCAAGACCCATTCTGAGTCCGGTATGCCGTGAGAGGCTTCAACTATGGAACCCGCAGATGTCTCTACCTTGGATGGGTCCGGAGCCGCTTTGCAGGCACTGGCTTCTGAGGGTGTATTCAGGCCTACGGACTGTCATATTAAATCACAAAGCAGGCTGGTGTTACAAGAAACAAGGATAAAATTTATTCTTAAGCTCTTGCGTCACAGATTACAGTTTACTTCTGAAAAGTGTGCCTCCACCCCACTCCTTAAATACTCATTACAAACACATTTCAAACCAATTTGTAAAAAAAAAAAAAAAAGGGCATTTAAAGGTACAGACTCCCTGTTTGTTCTACAATTATACATGCAAGATAAAAACTAACTAAAACATGATTCAACATGTACTTTAAACTTAGTATTTTGACGAAATATAAAGTGAACAATTGAATAAAAAAATCAACAATTAGATGAAAAAATCAACAATTAGATATAAATTCAGCTTTTAACCTCAAAAAGTTGGTTATTGAAACCATTTCATTCAACCCTGGAAAAATATTGGTGTTGACCCTGAATTGCCTTAACAGTTCTTTGTATTCAAGCCAGTAAATCCATAGGACATCCTCTCTCATCCATAGTCAGCTGTTCAAGAACTGTGAATTTAAAATTGTGACCTGGGTGGGTATTGACGTGCTTGGCCAGTAAATTTTTTAGGTTCATTTTCCTAATGTCATATAAATGCTGGTAAATACGTGTATGAAAGGCATTTTTGGTCTTGCCTATATAAAAACAGGCACACTTCTGACAAGTACCAGCATATACGACATTCTTACTGTTAGTTGTATTTATACTGAAATTTCACCCATCCATATCCATCAAGAAAAACACCGTCACCTTCCAAAATATACTTGCAGTGAGTACACTGCTTGCATTTGGACATTCTCCCTAATGCTCCAGCCGTATTGACACCTTTCCTCCTCTCTGATATTTTTAACACTGGTGTCCTTTCTGAAAACTACCACAGGGGCTTTCCCTACTCTCTGTTATGGCATTGTCTCCTGCCAAAATAAACCAGTTCTTGTAGACAATGTCCCGAATCAGTGGGAACTGAGGGGTGTAAGTTAATATAAAACCATGGCGAAAACGACCAGAGGATGAATCCCTGCTCTGCAAAGGAGCACACAGTCTGGAGATGTCAGTCCCTAGTAAGGGATAAAAATGTCCCTAAAGTCTCTTCCTAGTCATTTCATCAAGAAGAGGTAACACAAATTGCTCAGGATAACCTCTTTGTACCAACATATTCAATAAAGCTTCCCTTTCTGCATAAAAATTGATCCTGCTAGTCATGCGAGCCAACCTCACTCCCTGCCCCTTAACCAGGGAGCGTTTGATGTACAGGATGCCTGCTCTCATAATGAAGGGAGTTTGAATAGGTTGGTTTTCTATATATGGTAGAATAAAATTGTGCAAAGGTATAATCCTTGCTAATCTTGATGTCCAGGTAATTGATGGAATCGACATGAGTTTCCATAGTGAATTCCAGAAATGTAGTGCTAGAATTGAGGAACAAACAAAATCATCCAACTGGTCGTGGTTACCTTTCCATAAAATCAGGATGTCATCAAGGTAACGTCCATAAAACTTAAACCATGACATCCCTGTAGATGGAAAAACTATGGAAAGTTCCCACTGAGTCAGGACTATTGGCAAAAACTGGGGCACAAGCTGCACCCATAGCCACATCTGTACTCTGAACAATTGACCCTCCTAGATTACAAAACTGTTCTCCAAAACAAGTTCCATCAAATTTCTGAGAGTCAAAATTTTGGTATGTGAAAAAGTGGTATGCTGACATAAAAAATCATAAAACATATCCACTCTTGTGTGAGGTATTACAGTAAATAAATCCTTCACGTCTATAGTGGAAAAAATGTCATTGCCAAAGTATTCTGTTTTATTTTTTTGAGACAATCCTAGGAGTCCCCGATATGTGAAAAAGAACTTAAACAGTTCTTTAACAGTATGTCTAAGAACTTAGCTATTGGGAGTGTCTTGGATCCTTTTGCATCCACAATTGGTCTTAAGGGTGGGTGCGAGATATTCTTGTGGATCTTAGGGATCCCAGAAATAGTGGGAATCCTCGGGTGCTTTTGCGTACAGTAGTTGAATTCTACTTCTGAAATTTGGTTGCTCAAAAGTAAATGCATGAGGGCCATACAAACATGACTATGCAATATTAAGCTCATTCTGGGGAAACCTGCTGGTACCCTTCCCCCAATAAGTGACAACATACTGTTAGAGTATCTCTCTTGGTCCATAACCACTAATCATCCCCCTTTGTCTGGTTTCATGACCCGGATGGTTTTGTTTGATATACTATTGAATAAGGAGGGTTTCCTTCTGAGTAAGGTTATGTGGTATGGTGCAAGATTTTTTTCCTAGCGTCTCTGATGTCATTCGAGCATATACTTTGAAATGGCTGAATTGAAGGACATAAAGGGGATTTGCTACACTGGCTTTTCTACATGTCTCAGCAGTATTGTATACCTGATTGCCGTCACCCAGAGTCTCATTAAAATTCAATTTCCTGGTAAACAGCATTAAGTCAAGCAATGTTTTTTTCTAAATTAAATTTCTTCAAAGGCACAAAATTAAGGCCCTTCTGAAAGAGGTTGGCCCATTCTTTAGTAACCAGGGTTCTGCTCAAATTGTAAATTTTGAAGTCATGATGGTCATTTCCAATGATTTCCACTTTGCCATTCTTACTATCAGATGACAAACTGGTATTCAGTGCCAGTTCTCCCGTCTCCAGATAGTATGAATATTTTTCCAGGGTTGAATGAAATGGTTTCAATAACCAACTTTTTGAGGTTAAAAGCTGATTTTTTTTTTATCTAATTGTTGATTTTTTTCATCTAATTGTTGATTTTTTTTTAATTCAATTGTTCACTTTATATTTCGTCAAAATACTAAGTTTAAAGTACATGTTGAATCATGTTTTATAGTTTATTTTGCATGTATAATTGTGGAGCAAACTGAGTCTGTACCTTTAAATGCCTATGTTTTTTTTACAAATTGGTTTGGAATGTGTTTGTAATGAGTATTTAAGGAGTGGGGTCGAGGCACTCTGTTTTTTTTCTGAAGTCAACTGTAATCTGACACGAAGGCGCTTAAGAATAAATTTTATCCTTGTTTCTTGTAACACCAGCCTGCTTTGTGATTTCTCAGTTTGTGTTACTTGGTGGACTCGTATTAAACAGACGCCTCCTTCACTTAGGCCTAAATCTCGAACCATGCCTAAAAAAATGACGCCTAGGCCACATGCTCAGGCCTCTATGCCTAAAAAACAAAGAATGGCTGAAGATTTAATAGCTCTAATCAGGGGTAGCCAAACCCCCCCCCCCCCCTTTCTAAGAGGCCTAGGAAGCCAACCCCCCTTTCTAAGAGGCCTAGGACTTAAGTTGTTTATGAATCTTCTGACCAGTAGTCTATTTTTTCTGATTCTTCTGATCTGGATTTGCCCTTATCTACTTATGAGGATTTTGATACATAGTACTCCATTCCCTCTGCTTCCCCTCCAGAGGATTTTACTTTTGGGGAAACCTCGCATACTCTATGGGAGCATTTCCACAGGGAAAGCCAGGATTTTTCTGATTCAAAAAAGAGGCTTGGGGATTTCTAACTCCTACCTCAGCATAGGCCTTTAGCTATTCCTGCTGCACAGGACATTGTTCATGATGCTTTTTCGGAATCTAGTTTGGCCCCTGATTCCTTTCCTCCTGTTCCCAGAAAACCTGACTGATATTACAGGGTCCCTGAGTCACACAAGTTCCTTTTTAAAACTCCTGTTACGGATCCATATACTATTTCACAGGGGCCCAAGGGCATTAAGGCTTCTACTGCTAAAACTCCTACCCCTTCTGATAGAGACTCTTAGGACGTTGGATAGATGGGGTAAGAAGGTTTACACTTCTGCATCCTTGGCCATTGGGGCTTTAAACCGCCAGTTTCATATGTTAAAGTATCCGCAACACGTTATGGGATTGCTTAAACAGAAAATTATGTTGATTCCTAACTGTGTGGAAAATAAAGAATTACAGGATTTAATGCATTCTGCTGAACAAGTTGGAAAGCATACTTTGCAATGTGGTTTTGATTCATTAGAGGCCTCTTGCAGGGCTGCTGTTACTGGGTCTGTGCTCAGAAGGTATGCTTGGCTAAAGGAGCAATCCTTGTCTGATCATGTTAAAGCTCAATTGTTGGATGCTCCCTGAAATCAGGACCGCCTGTTTGGCAACAAGGCTGAGGAAGTTCTTAAGATGGAAGATGAAGCTAAATCTATGCAAACTGTTAATTTCTTACAAGTTCAGCCTCCTAGATTTAGTAGGCACTGGCCCTCTAAGAATTTGTCCTTTCCAGCCCCTTCCAGGTCTTAAGCCAAACCCAGACACAGCAAAAGCCCCAGGCTTGTGTCTCAGGGGACACACAGGACTAAGCAGTGGGGGGGGGGCTCCACTTCCAAATCTGGGAGTAATAAGACCCCCCCCCCATGGTAAACTGTCTCAGTGACTTCCATTTAAAATTTCCAAGTACTTATTTATTAACTGACTGCCCCTTTGGGGGGGGGGGGGTAGAGATTGCTCTTCATGCAAAGAACTGGGAACTCATTACTCAAGACAGATGGGTTTTAAATAGTGTCCCAGGGATACAGATTTCACTTCCACACGTTGCCAACACCAAGCGGGTGGCCGGACCTACCCCCAAATCAGTGGGCAGAGGCCCAAAAACAAGTATTTTCTCTCAAGCATGGGGGGCTATTCAACAGGTACCGGAAGAGGAAAAGGGACAAGGTTTCTACTAGAGACCTTTCCTGGTACCCAGAAAAAACAATTCATGGCGTGCTATTCTGGACCTGTCTACTCTAAACACCTTTTTGGAAATTCCAAAATTCAAGATTCTGACACTCCAGTTACTTCCTATGCTAGGCAAAGATGCCTGGTTGGCAACGCTCGATTTAAAAGCATACCTGCACATCCCATTCGGGGAATCTTGCAGAAAATACCTACGCTTCAACGCAGGCTACACGGACCATTAGTTCTCTGCACTGCCCGTTGGCTTATCTACTGCACCCAGGGTATTCACAAAGTGCCTAGCTCCAGTTGCATTTTGCAGGCAAAGAAATTTTCAAGTATACCCATACCTGGACGATTGCCTAATTCAGGCAGAAAGCCAGGACATACTTTTGAATTGTCTGGCCTTTGTGCAAAGGGTTCTAACTTGTCTGGAGTACACCATAAAAAAAATAAATTACACCTGGTACCCTGCCAACAAATTATATTCCTGGGAGCAAGCTTGAATACAACTTCCCAGGTGGCTTAACTCACACCAGAGAAACAAATTCATTTGACAACCTACTTCAAGTGGCCACAAAAAACGTGCTATCTGCAAGGCAAATTCTGCAAGCCTTGGGGTTCATGGCTTCCTGCATTCTTCTAATTCCATATTCAAGACTGCATATGAGGAAACTACAGTGGTATCTAAAAAGCCTATGGTGTCAAAATTCTCAAGATCTAGAAGCAATGATTCCTATCTTACCTTGCCTACGCCTAGAATTCCTTCGGTGGGCAGAGGCCTGCCACCAAAACAAGGGACTACCTTTCACACCACCCTCTGCCGCCCAAACCCTAACAGAAGCATCAGACTATGCATGGGGAGGGCTCACCTGTTAGGGAAGTGTATTCAGGGCAAATGGAACCCAAGTCAAATGCACCTGCATATCAATCAAAAGAAATGTTAGCTGTAAAGAATGCTCTGACAACCTTCAAGGACCGCATTCTTCCAGGACAACTTATGGTAAAGACTGACAACACCACTGTTGTGTGGTACATAAACAAGCATGGGGGCACACATTCTTACCCCCTCTGCAGACTAGCCATGGCATTGTGGAACACAGCCTTGAGCTACCAAGTGCACCTACAAGCTCAATTCCTGCCAGGAAAGTTTAAATACACTGGCAGACGGACTAAGCAGAAATCTCATGGACCCACACGAGTGGAAACTGGAACCAAGGATTTTCAACATGTTGACAAGCAAATGGGGAAGCCCAGATATAGACCTGTTTGCCTCTCCCCAGAACTACTAATTGGACAGATTTTGCACAAGGGCTCCCCCACATGCAAGCTTGGAAAATGGATGCTCTGTCCTTCAGCTGGAAAAACCTATCAGTATATTCCCCCCGCCTCTGCTTTCCAAAGTACTACTAAAAAAATCAAACAAGGCAAACGAAGGATGATTTTGATTGCTCCAGACTGGCCATGCCAATACTGGTACCCCCTCCTGCGCAGTGTATCATGGTTATCCACATGGCACCTGCCTCAGACTCATTCCCTGTTGTGTCAGCAGGAAAACCAGATTCTGCACCCTCCGCTTTTAACACTGAACCTTGAAGCCTGACTAATTACATAATCTCTCCTCTACCATCCCTTGGTAAACCTGTGATGGATATTTCAGAGGCAAGGAGGCCTAGTACTAGAAAATCTTATGCTGAAAAATGGAAAAGATTCTGTGCCTGGAACCAGTTTCAAGGGATGAGCACAGCAGCGCCCAATTTGCCTCAGATTTTACAATACTTAACTGAGATGCTTCACAAGGGCCTGTCTTTCCTCCATTAAAATCCACGCCTCAGCCATTTCAGCTCATTGTAGCACATAACCTCCCATCTTCTCTCATCCACTGTTCAAGCAGTTCCTCAGAGGGGCCAAAAATTTGAGACCACCCAGGACAGCTCCAACCCCAGCCTGGGACCTTAACTTTGTTTTGGAGAAACCCATTCTACCTCCTTTTGAGCCAGCTGCTACTGCAGACTTAAAATTTATTTCTTGGAAAACTGCTTTCCTTTTAGCAATCACTTCAACTAGAAGGGTATCTGAATTACAGGCCCTTATGGCAGTGGAGTCTTTCATGCGAACAGGATGTCCCTCAGAATCAATCCATCCTTCATGCCCAAGGTGGTATCCAGTGCGTCTTTTATTCAGTCTATTCATTTGTCAACCTTCTTTCCCAATCCACAGAACAAAGGGGAAACGGATACTGCATTCCTTAGATGTTCACAGACAACTTAGATTGGACAGGACTAAACTTCAAAGGAAATCTGAACTGCTGGTGGCATTTGCTGCAGGGGCAGAGGGGGGGGTTATTTCAAAGCAAACTGTTTCTAAATGGATAGGCCGTTGCATTAATTTCTGCTATAAGCACCATGGAAAACCTATCCTGCAGGGGATTAGACCTCACTCCACCAGGGCTGCATCTACCTCTACAGCCTTTCTCAGAGGCGTCCCTACCAGGGACATCCTAGAAGCTGCTACCTGGAGTTCTGTGCATACTTTCACCAAGCATTATCATTTGCCAATTTTCTCTAAATCCAGATCTGGCTTTGCCACTGCAGTCTTGCAGGGCCTTATAGCTGGTCCTAATACTATCTAAATTCCTTCTCCCAACCATAGCTTTGGGTATCTACCCAAATGTAATGACTGCAACAGTGAAACCCTAAGAACATAGTACAGTTGTGTACACTTACCATAAATGTAGATGTTGGTGTATTCACTGTTGCAGTCCTGGTTGCCCTCCCTCCAGCCCCAGAACGTCTTGGCTATACCTCTATTTTCCTTTAGTATGCTGAAGTCTTTTTGGTGTATTTGCTTTTTTTGTTGGAGGTATATCTTTGTACTTTTATATTTAATTGCTCCCCTTTAGGGGGGCACATGACATCTGGGGCAAGAAAAAATTATGTAATTCCATCGGCTGCATATTTTTTGCCCCTTACGACCTGACGTAATGGAAGAAGGGACAGCAATCGACGCAGGACCCAAGTCTTTGTTAATCAGACCGACTGAGGGCTACCTGCTAGCAGATAACACAAATGTAATGACTGCAACAGTGAATATACTCTAACATCTACATTTATGGTAAGTGTACACAACTGTACACTGTGGGAGTTGGGGAACTTTATAACACTCTACAGAGTAGCCTTTAAAGAAAATACAGTTCTCTCATTTTTGAGGGCTCAAACAAATTTCACATGATGTGGCAGGTTCTCATGTAGTTGCAGTATCAAATAGGCGCAGTATCGAAGGCGGCAGCCTTCCTCATCACCAGTGTGGGGGGGGCCATATACTGACCAGAGAGATCATTCATGCTCAAAGCGTGGGAGCTTGAGCTTTTATAAAGTGCCATTTGAGAAGTTGTAAGAGGCATGCACCAATACATTTCATCTTTAAAGGCAGGTTTATAAAGCGAGTTGAGGCTTATCGATAGTTGTGGCTGTAAATCTGTGTGATATTCTTTGTGGTATAAATGTTTGTAGCTATCAATAACAGCATCATGGTGTTTTAAATGATTTTATTTGTGTTGTAGTTACTATAGCACCCAATGGAACTATCCAGCTTGCAACTCCGGGCACTGAAGCAGTGCAGGGTCTTCAGGCATTAACGATGACAAATGCTGGCAGCAATCAGCAAGGAACTACAATTCTGCAGTATGCACAGACTGCTGATGGACAGCAGATACTGGTACCCAGTAATCAGGTTGTTGTACAGAGTAAGTTCATGTTTTGCAGCTATTGCAGATTCATCTTTTCAGTAGTCAGTTGTTAACTAGCTTGAAATTCCATATGTTACACTGAATACAAGAAAAATTTTGTGAAAATGTTTCCTTGTATGTCTAAAAAGTGAAATGGTGAAAATGAAATGGTGACAGGTAAATTTATTTTTAATGTGCTAGATTTATATTTTTAAAATGGGGAGGGGGTTATATTGTTTGAATATCTAAATTGTGAATATATCTAATCTGCATGTTCTCAGTAGTTGTAGATATTTTTGTGGGTTAAAATTAGGGGTTTGTTTGCAGACATGGTAACTGCTATAAATGTGCAGTGCATTGATAAATACTGAATTTATAGATGGCAGCAGAACAGGACTGAGGGATTGACTTTTTATTGTGCATTAGGTAAGCAGATGGTGTGCATCTTGTACAGATAGGTTACACATCATAAGCATTTTAATATTGATGTAATCTGCAGCTGTGTGACAGTGTAGTTAACTGATATTGTTTACTTGGTTGAAGCCTGTGCAGTGTTCTTACATTATACTGACTGAATCTAGTATTGCCAGAGTGTTCACAACCTGTATATGCGTGTTTAATTCACTTGCTTAAGTGTCTTAAACTAGGGGATTTTTTGTTTTGTTTATATTTGCCCCAACTGTCTAATGATCAGCCCTTTCCCAACCATTTGGCCCATTTGTTTCCCTGTTTGACTGCCTGTGGGCAGAACATGCAGTGTGTATCGGCTCTTAGTATCCTTCACGTCCGCAAGGGGACTTTGTCAACAGGAAACAACTTGCCCACACCGAGGATATACTGTATATTCCTGTGGTTTCCATCAGGGTAATCAGCTGCTCACTTGATTTTTCATATCTATCACTGCTGCAATACTCTTAGCAATATGGGTTATATTCTGCCAAGGATT
This sequence comes from Protopterus annectens, assembly GCF_019279795.1. Classification (NCBI taxonomy): domain Eukaryota; kingdom Metazoa; phylum Chordata; order Ceratodontiformes; family Protopteridae; genus Protopterus; species Protopterus annectens. The sequence continues at coordinate 797,439,218 of NC_056743.1, read as the reverse complement.
TAACAGCCAGCCTAGTTCTAAAGCTTCAGGGCACTTTCCATTTACCCAAACTGTCAGGCAGCTCGAGCTAAGCTGATTAACAAGTTTGGATGCAAAGTCCTTCTGAACTTTACTGTCAACAAAGAGTAGGTTTCTCTGAGGCTTTCCAGGGATAGACTGTCTGCTTGTGCTTTCCTTTGTTGGGCAGATAAGTTCCCTTTGGGGGGAACCCTCTAATCTGATGTCAGCTCAGTCTTCACCAAACCTGTGGGTCTCTGTTCCGAGCTCGGAACTGACATAGCCGTCAGCAAGCTTAGGATCTGAAGCTAGAGCTCCTCCCACCCTACTCATACTGCCTACCTCCTCTGAGAAACCTCCGATCTTGTTTACTGCGCTCCACTAAAGCATCGATATCCTTGTGCTAGTGGTCATCGAGACTCTGTTCTGTTCTCCCTCTCTCTCCTTTCTCACCATGTCAGAGAAAACTGACAATCCAGTAGGTTTTAAAAACATGCACTTCCTGTGGGCCCAAATCCCTGTGTCTGACACCCACAGGGAAGTGCGTCTTACTGTTTGGGTCTTGCCTGCTTTCAAGTAATTTACGGTCTGCAAGGCCTTTCTCCCTCGGGCCTTTGCAGATAGATGCAATAACCTTGTTCTCAGGGGTCTTATCTCTCTCCTTCTGCAATTGCTCCTGTTTCAGGGACTCAACCCCCCACCAAGAAATCTTGGCAGGTCAGGGACCATAAGAATAGGTCTCCGGACCCCTCCGTGTCATTGGAGTCAGAGCATCCTAAGAAGGAGCAGACACCATCTGAGCACAGTTCCCCAGCTCCAATACCGGTCTGTCTCTGCCTTATGCCACTGCCCCACCTTCGGGGCTGGAACCATCAGAACCAAGATTGTCCCCTAGGGTCATTTCATCCAGGCACCATTCCAGACCCTCCTTGGTATACTCCTCTGTTAGGTCCTCTGAGCCTGTTGGAGAATGGGGTGGGCAGATTGAGAAGTTTCTTCATACTCTGATCCAGATGGGGTTCCTCCCACCTCCATCCCTGGTGAAATCTGCAAGCAGAGCCTCTCCCTGTAGGATTCTCCTCTTTTCTGATCCAGCCTACTGCTTCAGAGCTCCCGGATCCTTCAGTCCGTGGTGCCAGTACGTCACCCCTGTTAGTTCTGTCTGCTTTGAGTCCGACTGCTTCCTTGACTCGCTCTGTTCTGACCATGACTGGGCTGAGTGCATCTCTGAGCCCGAAGCCTCGGTGTCGAGTCCGGGGGTGTTTACTTCCACTCCGAAGTTTTTGGAGATGTCACTTCCACTCGGTGCCTCAGCATTTGACAGCTTGGCGCAGACTCCCCCGCTGAGTGGAGGGCTTTTGGTGACTGGGGACGACTTTCTCATAATCCCTCTGGACAGAGCAGTCTTCCTTGAGAGACTGCCCATCCTGCCTTTGAGGTGGTGGAGAGGGTCCTCTTCGCCCCGAGAGACCTCTGGCACCAACAGTTTTGGATCCACCCCTTTCCATCTTGGGCTCTGTCGGAGACTTCTCCTTTGCCACTGGGACAGCTGGTTCCGCAGAGCCTCCAGGCTCTTCCACCCAGGGAAGCGCAGACCTCTTCAGACACCTCCCAGGAGCATCCCACCGTGAAGGTTCCTCAGAAGAGAAGGTGCAAAAGGAATCACCCATATTCCCCATCAGTCTCATGTTGGACACAGACTTCAATAAAGGGGAGGGGTCCCCCAGATTTCCGCCTGATTCTCATTTGGAGACATATTAGAGATTCTTCACCAGAGAGGTGGTTGGTCATCCCCAAATCCCACTATGGATGAGTCTGTGTTCTTGGAGGCCTTCGGGACTGGCCCATCTACATCTTGGGTGTTCCTTGGTGCCATGGGTGGATGTGGTTATGTGATTTTGCAGAAGCCTTTAAGGCGTCCTTTTGTCAGTTCCTCACTTTCTGGACTGACTAAGTGACACACTCCCGCAGCGAGAAAGGTGGAAAGACCCTGTCTGCTGTCTTTATCTGCTTTTCTACCCTGCAAAAGGTCCTTCTCCAGGAATACACACAGGGGAGAAGTTGTGGTATAGAAAATCCCAGGATGCCCAGGGAGATTTTTCCCCCAGTGACAGAGGGGGGAATAATTCCAGTGGAAGATTCCACCCTCTGGGCTGAGGGGGCTAGCTGAATCAGGGGCCTCGTTATCTCCTTCAGAGAAATCCTCGCAGCATCTGAGGTGCTGCCTGACTGTCCCTCTTTGGAGGCAGTCTGGGGACGATGCTCATTCTATCTAGATGTATGGTTTACTATCCTGAACAACCAGTGGGTGCAAGGTGTATCCAAAGGTTACTCAATTACTTTTTTAAACCACCCCCCCAAACCCAAACAACTCCCCAGTGTCCCACCCAGTCAGAGGGAGGCAGCAACTTTAGAAATCTCAAAGTTGCTCCAAAAAAGAGTCCTCCAGGCGGTCCCCTCAGACCAACACTGATCAGGAATTTACTCATTCTTTTTAGTTCCAAATAAAACAGAGGACCCCAGTCCCATACTGGACTTGACTTACCTGAGCAAATCTGAGACAGTTCAGGATGGTCACAGTTCAGTCCATCCTTCCCTTTTTTACAGGTGGACGATTGGATGTGCTTGATAGACCTGATGGATGCATACCATCACATCAAAATGAACAGACACTCCAGAAGGTATCTCAACTTCAGGCAGGACTACCACTTCTGCAAGTTTCCATTTGGTCTCACCACAGCCCCCAGGGTAGTCACAAAATGAATGATAGTGGTCACAGCTCACCTCAGACTGCACAGATTCCACATTTCCTTACCTGGACGATTGGCTCCTAGTCGCATCAACCAGGCATCTACTGATTCAGGCCAAGAAGTTTGTCCTTTAAGTAGCCCCTACCTTGGGGATCACCATAAACCTCCAGAAGTTGGTTACAACCTGTGCAAATGATAGATTTTATAGGGGCCTGCTTGGACACAACCAAAACCCTGGCTTTTCTTCCACAGGACAGGATTCTCTTTGCGGACGGGTATTAAATATGCGGTACCAGTCCCTAAAGCAAGTCTGGTTCTCAGGGCTCTCTGGGTTCAGTCAGCAACAGTTACCTTATTACCAACAGCTTCCTTACATATGAGAATTCTCCAGTGGATGTCTGTCCAATGGTCCCTTCTGCAGCACCCCCTCAATCATCCTGTGAAACTGTCAGGTGTTCAGTAAGTCTTTTATGATGGCTTCACGATTCAGAAGCATCTCAGGGTTGACCTTTCATTTTTCCCATTCCCGTCACCATGTTGACTGACGCCTCCCAGCTTGGGGGGAGGGGCATTACCTGGGATGGGCATTCCAGGGTACGTGGACTCCCCAGGAGACCTATGTGCATGTCAGTGTCCTAGAGATGAGGGCGGTTTTTCTAGTATTGTAAGCCCTTCACTCCCTTTTGGTGACAATAGCGATTCAAACAGACATGTCTATTGTGTGGTATCTCAACAAACGAGTTGGAACCATGTCCTACCTCCCTTTGTTGGGAAGTGATGAGAGTGGCAATGAGCTCTCTCTACCAACCACTTTCTAGTTGTGACGCACATTTTGGGGGAGCACAACATATTGGCAGACAGGCTCAGCAGGGTTCTCCTGATGCCTCCCTAGTGGTCTCTGAATTGGTCAGTAGCCTCACTAGTGGTCTCTGAATTGGTCAGTAGCCTCACTAGTGGTCTCTGAATTGGTCAGTAGCAGACCAGATCCTCATATAGGGTCAACCCTGCTACAACCTTTTTGCATCCTCTTACAAGTGTAGCAAGTACTTTACCCGATCCCTTCACAGGAACAGTCCCCAAGAGATGTTCTAGTCTGTGCTTGGCCTCCCGGTCTACTTTGTCTTTTCTCCTGTCCCCCTAATTCCCAAATTTCTTCAGAAGGCACACAAGTTGAAGAGTAAAGTGATTCTCATTGCCCCTTTTAGGGCCTTCACAGTTTGGTTCTCCTCCTTTTGGTCTCTCCAAATTTGCCTTCTGTCAACCTTGGAACCATGTCTGGACATTGCCTCACACTTCAGGGCAAATTCACCCAGATCTTCACAGTTTACGACTAACCATATGGTTTCTCCAGTTCTGATGATGGCTAGACAGTCAAGGGTTTTTCTGCCCCTGTTGAGAAGATTATCATTTCTTCTTGTAAGTCTTCTATCCAAAAAAATTTGTAAAGGTGGAAAAGGTTTTCTATCTGGGCCCAACAGGATTACACTGATCTGCTTATGGGGCCCATTTTGGCAGTCGTGAATTTTCTGGCTGGTCTTTTTCATTTGGATGCCCAATTTCTGTACCGTTAAAGTTCAGTTGGCAGCCATTTCGAATTTTCACATTGGAGAGAATGATGCTTTGGCTTCTTCCAGACTTTGCCAAGCCTTTCTCAAAGGTACTTTCCTTCATCGACCTACTAAGGATCCTACTCCTTTGTGTGATCTTGCATTAGTTCTACAAGCCTTGACCCCTTTGAGCCTGCTGTTAAGGCTGAATTGAAATTCCTGTCCTGGAGAACAGCCTTTCTAGTAGCCATTACTTCAGCCAAGAGGATTTCTGAACTCCATAAAGACAGTTACTTGATGTACTTAATCCCTCTTTCTTACCAGTTTGCTTCGGCCGATGCTATTAATCAGTTTATTAATCTCCCTGTATTTTTTTCTGATCTTTCAAAATAAGATTGAATTTACGTTGCATCTTTTGGACGTCCATAGACAATTGCAGTTCTATCTATATAGGACAAAAACTTTCTGGAAGTCTGATCATTTGTCACTTTCACAGAATCCAGAAAAGGGAAAGCGGTTGTTAAAACTACTGTTGCTAGTCTAACAAGCTGCATCATTCATGTGTATTCTTTGAATAATGTTCCCCTACCCAAACCAGTCAGAGCTCATTCCACGAGATCTGTTGCCACTTCCCAGGCTTTCTGGTCTATGGTTTCTTTAACAGATATTTGTGCAACTAAGTCATGGGCAAACTCCCATGCTTTCATTTCACATTACATGCTTGATATCCTCTCTAGGAACAGGACTGCCTTTGGTTCTGCAGTGCTACAAAATATCCTACCATAACACCCAGATATTTGTAGCGGAGGACTCTGTCCCACAGATTTGATGAAGACTGAGCAGACATCAGATAAAGAAGTTGTGTACTCACCATAATGTTCCATCTGTGTTGTCTTAGGTCTTCATCAACCACCCCCCCCCCCTTCCTCCTCCCTTATTTCTGAAGAACCTGGCAGATTTTACTGGGAACCTTTGTTCCTCTGAGCTCCTTAGCAGCTTTTTTGCTCTGTTTTCTACTTGGAATGTAGTTTATTTATAGAAAATTGGCAGCAATCTGAGGTATTTCCAGAGGAGATGGACAGTATGGATAGGGTGGGCAAAGCTCTCTTCGGATCCCAAGCTTGCTGACAGCTCTGTCAGTTCCATGCTCGGAACAGACCCACATGTTTGAAGACTGAAGCAGACAACATAGATGGAATGTTATGTTGAGTACATAACTTTTTTTTCTTAATTTTCTTGATGTTTTATTACTTTCCTTCTCAAAGTAATTTGTTAAGCTAGGAGTGATGTTTTAATGGACTATTTTGACTGTCTTGAGACTGCAACATTCTTTTAAACAGAGCACTTGTTTTTTCTTTCAGTTTAAAATGGTGTAAAGTAACTGAAAACATTTTCCGTGGAGAAATTGTGTTTATTTTACTTTTGTTGGGCTGGCATTGTTTTAAATTGCGTTTTACTGGGTTTTTCTGTCAAAGTAACTTTTGTGAACTGGTAGTGTTTACCAGCAATTGCTCCTCCTCTTCCCTGGAAAAGAGCCACCACTTTCGGCGTGACCATGGAACAGACTGCCAGTCCTACAGTCAGTCCTCCTTGCAGCCACAAAAAGAAAAAAAATTAAGCAAACAGCCTTTACCATAACAGCAGGCTTGTGTTATGCCTCAACTGCAGGTGGGTGACTCTGATGTGGCCATTTGTTATATCTGAGTACTCGTGCGTTAACTGTGGTCTAGCACCTACAGCTAGTATGGACCAAAGGTTACCTGTTTCCTCTGTGTCTGTTAGGGTCCCCTCAGTGGGCAAGGGAGAGCCACTCCTGTTGGCCTTGGAAGAGGGAACAGGAAAAGTTTCCCTGTTTTGTTATAATGCTTTACTCATCCCAGTGAAAGCTGCTGCTGCCATTAGTAACATGGTTGGCCTCATTTTTCTCGCCAGAAAGAAACCGAAAACCAAGCATGTCTACTTTAATTTTCTTTGGATAATAGTATCGCGTTTAAGCTATTGAGCCTTCCTATAAAGTAGATGTTCGTGTTTCATTGTTGTCCTTACAAAATGGGTTGTCCAGCTCCCGGTAGCCCACAGTCGGCCAGAATACCAAAGTCCTTGGTACATGTCGGCTGCCTTCGGTTTAAGCCTGATGTCAGGTACAAAGGAAGGCAACCAATGCCACTTCCTCAGTCTTGCCGCGGAGCCCGAAGCAGAAGCATTTTGCACTAGTACCGGTTGGCCAAGTACCTTTTTTTTGTATTCAGACTGCTTGGTTGAAGACATCCTCAGATAAGTATCCCGTTGGGGACCCTCTTTCCTTGCTTTATTGAATGTCCGCGAAAGTTAACTGTCTTGCCTGTGGGAAACAGATTCCGCACCATGATTTTCACTCCTATTGTATCACTTGTTTGGACCTTGAGCACGATGTCCCTAATTCTGTTCTCTGTGCTTCTTTCAACCCGCGTACCATTTGTTGTAGAGCTAGGATCTTGTTCAAGCATTTCGGAGTTACGTCTGCAGTCCGCAGATGTTCAGCAGCAGGCATCTGCAGAGACCTTTTCTGAGTCCTCCATACCGCAGGCTTCCACTTCGTCTTCGGGCCCTCTGCCAGTCACCACCTCTGGATCCGGAGCCACTAAGCAGGTGCCGGCTTCTGAGGCCTGTTTTCTCCGACCGGAGACCAGATCCAGACCAACAATCTCTGTTCCGACTTCTGCAGTGGCTAGGCCTCCTGAGTCCCTCCAGCTTTCTAGCAAGCCTTCCAGCCAAAAATGTACTCCAAAGCAGGCACTGGCCTCACCTCAAATGCCTCCATCTCAGATTAAGATGGCTAGTGATCGCTTGACCCTTACCAGGAGCCATCAGCCATCTCCTTCCAAGAGGGCTAGGGAATTGTCCCCAGAAGTTGTCTTCCTCAGACTGAGGTTTCCAGCACCCCTGCTGATGAAGAGGGAAGCTCTCAGCTTTTTTCTGGTTTTGAGGATTCTGATGCAGAAGATTCCATCCCTTCTGCCTCCCCTGCAGAAGATTTTTCTTCTGGAGATGCACTGAATACTCAGGGAACATTTCAAATGAGAGTTAGGACTACCCTCAGTCTAAGAAACTGGTTAGGGAATTTGGCTGTCCCTCTGATTTTGGAAGTTGATGTTTTCATAGAGAATTCTTTGACTCCTAATTCTGTTCCTCCTGCTCCCAGAAAGCCTGACTGGTATTAGACTTCCTGATTCTCATCAGTTCCTTTTCAAGAATCCTACTGCTGATCAGAGATAATTTCTCAGGGCCATGCAAGATTTATTGAATTCTGCCAATGTTGTCACTAAAAATTCTCTACATTGTGGTTTTGACTCTTTGGAGGCTTCTTGCAGGGCAGCGGCTACTGGTTCTGTTATTAGAAGACATGCTTGGCTCGGGGAACAGCTCCTTTCTGAACCTGTCAAATCTAAATTGCTGGATGTGCCCTTGCACAAGGACAATCTTTTTTTTGGTAGCAAAGCAGAAGAGTTTTTGAAAAAGTTGGAGGATAAGGCTAAATCTATGCAAACTGTTAAGGAATTTCTGCAAGTTAAGCAGCTTCGTTTTAGTAGGCATTACCCTTTTAATAATTGGACTCTTCTGACCCTAGTAAACAGGGTCGCACTAGGCCTAGGGGTTATAAGTCTTCTAGGGGACAGACTTCCAGCCCTCAAAAGGCTAAGCACTGGCAGTCTTCCTCTTCAAAATTAAGGAGTTCTAAGCAAACTTCCCAAAGCAAGCATTCCCAATGACTCCTGCCTTCCCCTGCTTGCCTCTGTGGGCCCAGGGTTTTCTTTGGGGGGAAGGTTAGCCATTTTTGCAGATGTCTGGCGCACTATCATTGACTACAAATGGGTTCTCAAAATAGTATCCCAAGGATACAAGTTCTCCTTTCACACCTTCCCGGTCCTCCAAGGATACCCAGATATGCCCCCCACTTCAAAGGGCAGAAGCAGAAAAACAAGCTTCTTTGCTAAACCTTGGAGCAATAGAGCCATTTCCTACACTACAGATAGGCCAGGGTTTCTACTCGGGACTTTTCTTGGTTCCCAAAAAAGGGGGCACCTGGCACTCTATTCTGGATTTGTCCATTCTAAACACTTTTCTGGTGATTTTCCAGGTTCAAAATGCTCACTCTTCAGCAGTTGGTTCCAGTGCTGGCCAAGGATTCCTGGCTGGTGACTTTGGATCTCAAAGCTTACCTGCACATCCCAATAAGGGAAAGCTGCAGGTAGATTTACTCTTACTTGGACGATTGTCTTCAGGCAATCTCTCCAGAGCAACTTCTAAAGGATTTGGTCTTTGTAAAGAACCTTTTTACCTCTTTGGGCTCCACTATCAATGAAAAGAAGTAGAAATTGGTACCCATCAGGAAGATTGTATTCCTGGGAGCGAGTCCGAACACAGCCGCCCAGATGGTATCCCTCCCTCAAGAGAAACAAATGGATCTTTTGAATGAATTCAAGAATTTGGCAAGCATGACCCAGCTCTCTGCAAGGCAATTCCTACAAGCCCTGGGATTCATGGCTTCATGTATTCTGATGATTCCATATGCCAGACTGCATATGAGGAAAATACAATGGTACCCCAAAAATCTTTGGTGTCAACACACTCAGACTTGATTCTTCCTTGGATTCCCTGCCTGCAGACAGAGTCCCTTTGGTGGGCAACGGCCTGTGCACAGAACAAAGGCCTGCCTTTCTATCCTCCTGCCTGCCAGACTCTCTCACCACAGGTTCCACGGACTACGCTTGGGGAGCACATAGAGGACAGATGCATTCAGGGGACTTGGAGCTATCAACAAGCTCATTTGCACATAATCTGAAGGAATTGATGGCAGTCCAGCAGGCCTTGATGTCTTTCAAGCGTCTTCTCTCTCCTGGTACTCTTCTAGTCAGGACAGACAACACCACAATCATGTGGTACATCAACAAGCAGGGAAGGACTCACTCTTACCCCCTGTGCAGACAAAGCATGATAACATGGTCCAGGGCAGCTTCCATGGGCATTCATCTGATAGCTCAGTTTCTTCCAGGAAGGCTCGACACCTTGGTGGACCGGTTGAGCAGGCAGGTCCTGGATTCTCACGAGTGGCAACTAAAGACCATCTTCTATCGCATCATTCAGCGTTGGGGCACTCCCAAGGTGGATCTCTTCTCATCTCTGACCAACCACCTTCTTCCAACCTTTTGCACTAAAGATAATCACAACAAAGCTTGGAAAGTGGATGCTCTGTCCTTCCTCTGGACACAGCTATCAATCTATGCATTCCCTCCTCTGCCTCTTCTTTCCAGAGTGGTGATAAAGATAAGGAACGAAAAACCAAGGGCCATCATCGCTCCAGATTGACTCAAGCAACATTGGTATCAACTTCTTCGCTGTCTCTCCCAGTCTCAGCCTCTCCCAGTCTCAGCCTTGGCATCTTCCCCTGATACCAGATCTCTTGGTTCGGGGGGGGGGGATTCTGCATCCTCACCTTCAGACTGCATTTGGCAGCCTGGCTCATAATTTAAACCTTTCCCAACAGGTAGTTGAGGTCCTTTGTGAGGCCAGGAGGCCTAACACTAGGTAATCTTATACAGATGTGGAAAAGATTCATTTGGATGCAGACTAGAGGGGAAGACCCTTCAACCTACTCTTATTCTTAACTATCTGGCAGGCTTGCTTAATGGTGGACTTTCCTTTTCTTCCATCAAGATTCATGCTTCAGCTATTTCTGCTTATTGTTCCTTTGAGCAGCCCATTTTCTCTCATCCCTTGACTAAACAGTTCCTCAGGGGAGCTAGTAATTTAAAGCTTCCCAGGAGGGCACCTACTTCTGCTTGGGATCTTAATTTTGTACTTGAGAAACTTACTTTGCCTCCCTTTGAACCAGCTGCTTCAGCAGATTTGAAGTTTCTCTCCTGGAAAACAGCCTTTTTCTTCGCCATTACTTCAGCTAGAAGAGTGTTTGAGCTGCAGGCTTTAATGGCAGTAGAGCCTTTTATCACCTTCCATGTGGATCGGGTTTCTCTTCGAACTAACCCCTCTTTTATGCCTAAGGTGGTTTTTAGCCTGACTCTTAACTCTCCACCTGCCTACCTTCTTTCCTAATCTTCAGAATAGAGGAGAGAGGTTTCTGCATTCCATGGATGTGCATAGACAACCTAGATTTTACCTGGACAGGAATAAACCTTTTCGAAAGTCAGATCAGTTGTTGGTCAGTTTTGCTCCTGGAGCTCGGGGCAAAGCTGTTTCTAAACAGGCTATTTCTAAGTGGATTGCTCATTGTATTCACCTTTGTTACTTAGAGCATGGCAAGGTTCCTCCACTGAGTATTGGGACCCATTCTGCTAGAGCAACCTCTACCTCAGCAGTTTAAGAGGTGTACCTACTAAGGACATCCTGGAAGCAGCTACCTGGACTTCTGTCCACACTTTCACTAAACATTATAATTTACCCTTGTTTTCTAAGTCCAGGGCTGATTTTGCCACTGCGGTGTTGCAGGGCAGCCTTACCAACCCTTAATCAGTGGATGTTCCTCCTCCCACCTTTTTTTTTTTCCTGGGCTTTGGGAATCAACCCATTTTATAAGGACTGCAACAGTGAAACACTGAACATAATACAGTTGTGTACACTTACCATAAATGTAGATGTTGGAGTGTATTCACTGTTGCATTCCTGGTCTCCCCCCCCCCCCCTTCCATCCCCCTTTTTTCCTAGGGCACAGACTGGATTTTTCTTTTCCTGGTCTAACCTTTTTTGGGGGCGCCTGACAGTTAAGGCAAGAAAAACTGAGGAAATGGCATCGGCTGCCTTCCTTTGTAACGGACGTCAGACTTAAACCGAAGGCAGCTGACTTCCTATACCAAGGACTTTGGTATTCTGGCCAACTGTGGGCTACCGGCAGCCGGATAACCCATTTTGTAAGGACTGCAACAGTGAGTACACTCTAACATCTACATTTATGGTAAGTGTACACATCTGTTTTTTTCTGATAAAGGAAAGGGGGATTCCTCTTGTTGAGGAGATTTTAGATTCTGAAAGATTCTAAATCTGAATGGGAAGAGACAGTATGTAGACCATCTTTGGTCAGATTTCTAATTCAGACTGAGGAGAGCTCAATTTCTGATTCTCCCTGTGGGGGTTTCTCTTCTCTGAGGCTGTTGCTAGAATGTGCCACTGTTTCCAGTGGGAGAACACAGTTCTTCTGTCCCTTAGAAAATATGAGTGGTTACAGAAGGATTTTCAGAACCTCAAGCCATTTCTCCTGTTTTGTTTGCTTTATAGGGTGTGTGTATTTAACTGCCTGCAGTTTTCCTGATACTTGGCCAGCAATCCTTAAAAAGGCAGATAGGATGTATAAATTTCCTCTTTTTTTTTTTTTAATTTTTATATACTTTACCAAACTTGTCTTGAGCTAGCTCAGTGGCATTCTGTAGATCACCAAATATGCTTTTGATGAGTATCTAGCTTTATGGTATAGAAGGATAAAGCCATGACTGTGGTGCAGGTGACCGGAGTTCAACTGCTTGGTTGTCTGTAGCAACTGAATGGAGAGAATGAGTGAACAGTGCTGCTGACTGTCCCATCCTGGGTGGAGGAAGGCAGCACCAGATTGCCGTACAGATGACACCTAGTGAAGTATATGCTAAGTTCACACTGTTAGTAGTACATTCAGCTTGCAGAGGCATGCTTCTCTTTGGAAGACTGACTGTGTGTGCACAAAGCCTCACTGGTAAGATGTCTGCCTTTCAGCTCCAGAGTCCTGAGTTCATATCTGACCCTAGGTCAGTCTCTTCTGTCGTTGCTGAGGGTGCTTCCAAAGTGAGAGGGTTAGCTCCTCCTGCAGGACCAGCAAACTGGCCTGCTGTCTGTCATCTGACTTGAGCAGGGAATGTAGTGTTCGGGATTCCTAGGCAGTGTTATTCGGGATTCCTAGGCAGTAATGAACAGCTGTCTCCTAGCTCAGGAATGCCTGTCTCCTCTACACCCTCTAAGAATGAATGAGCCCAGTTTGGTGCCCTTAGAGATGTCAGGCAGGGTCCTTGAATATGGCTTTTATGAGGGAGACCTCTTCGATTAATTGCACAGATAGCATCTGTTAGTTTTATAAATGGGTATAATACCATTAGTGTATGTTGGATGTGGGCCATTAGGTTGCAATGTTATTCTGTAGCTGCCATAAAACTAACTTCATTGTTATTTTGGCAATTACTTTCCAGTTGAAAATGGGACTAGTATGTGTATGCCTTTGGTAAAAGTATAGTTGCAGCATGCTTTAATAGTTGAGTAACTTGCCAGTTTTTAATAAGATTGCCAATATGAGCAAGGGATTTTGAAGCAACAGAGACCGCTCACTTTAGCTGCAGTTCATTGTATGAGCCACTATGTTTAGGATACAGCTTCTGAAGTAACTTGCCAGCTACTATAAATTGAAAGATGAGTCTTAAACAGGTCAACAAGGTGTTGGTGAATTTAGGCCACCAATTATGGTGGCAGCTGATGATCTTTCTTTGGGGTTGCAGATATTCAAATGACTGGCGAGCTGTGAATAAATAGTATTTGTGGTAAGTACATAGCATAGATGTTGGCATATTTCATCTTTGAAAATGTTATGCTTATGATGGGGTTTTCATTGAAGTACAGGCTTTCAGCAAGTTCTATTTATTATTTGTGCTTTTTATATTTGTGAAAGTTTAAAAGCCTTGTTTGCTTATTGTGGCAGTATTTTTTGTTTGTAAGTTCAGAAGCTGTGAAGTCATATTTATGCTACTGTTTTGGGCTGATGCTATATTTTTTGTTACCTGATCAAAGTAGTTGCAGCAGTACCGAAAATCAACTGAGGAAGCCATTCCTCTACCTTTAAGTGCTAACGTAAGTGCATTCTAATGGCATAGATTAGCCATTGCAACATCTTTATAGACACCAGCGCTGTTCATGTATAGTTGGCATGAGTTTGTGAATCATATTCTGTGAACCATTGAATTTGGTCCCAAATTTCATAAATCAACTGATTGATGCCTCTCTGGTCAAAACTCTTCACTCTCATCCTCTGCACATCCCCAGTGTACTGCAAATGCATCTTAAAAAAAGATGCAATGTTTTCTTTTCTATCTGGATTCAAAATGTGAATTATATGACTTTGATGAGGCCGTCCATATTCTCAAGACTACACCTTTTCCTGCTCTGCCTCTTCTACCCACAATCCCTTGCTCCTTAGTACTACCTCAGATCTTGTTTGTTGCCATTCCTGGATAACAACATGGTCAAGTGCTCCAGGTTTTGTGCATTCTTTTTGGATGTTTAACCTTGTTTTTCTAGTGTTTTTTCCTCTACCCTTGTATTAATTTTAGTAGGTTGTTTATAGTGTATTACATAGTTTTTTCAGGTTGTATGTTGACTGTTAGGTTGGCAGGTAGAGCACCCCCCCCCCCGGCTCTTTATTGTTGTAGTTTTAGTGAGTTGGTTCCTTTTATTAGTCATTTGAGGTTGCCATTTCTAGTACTTTGACTAGGTCAGTTCAAAGTTTGTATTGTGTTGTTGGTATGGCAAAGGGGTTTAAAAAGTGCTTGGTTTGTGAGCATAAGCTTCCCTCTCAGGATGCACATGATTTGTGTATTTAGGGGCTGCCCTCTTGGACTCCTTTTGCCATCTGCGAGTCATTCTGCTCCTGTCTCATTAATGAGAGGAGCGCCAAGTTAGTTTTTAAGAGGTTTCTTCTGGCTGGTGAGTCCCCCTTTCTCCTCTAGCAAAGCAGATATGTCTCACTGAAGCTCCAAGGACTCCAAGGTTGCCAAGGGGGATCGAAAGCACTCTACTCCCCCTTTGGGTTTCGTTGCTCCAGATCTGAAGGCCCTTTGCTTCCCTGACTGCTTTGACTCTAATCCCTCAAAACCGATCTCCTTCAACGCCAGTAGCGGGGAAGGATCCACCCCCCCCCCACCTTCAGTGTCTTGAGCCCCTTCCTTTCAAAGGGTGCCTTATTGGGAAGAAATTTTTAACCCTTTTCTCCCTCCAACCCACTGGTGTCTTCATCTGAGTTTTCCTCTTCTCTGCCCCAGGTCTAAGCACTTCTGGTTTGGATCCAGTCTTTGGAGCCCCTGTCTAGTAGGCGAGTCTCCTAGCCTTGTCCTGTGGCTTCATCAGCTCTATTGTCCATATCATTTGGGAGTTTAGAGCCCGCAGAGTTGGAACAGTTGATGAGGTGGCTTTTACAAACACAAATGCAATTAAGGCTTATTCCATGTGCTTCGGGTTCTCCACCAGAAGTTTTGGCTCTTACCATGATTTCCTCCCTTGGGCCCATCAGCTGAGGTTGTGGGAGCCAGTTCCCTTACCTTTAGGTTTGGATCCAAAGGCTTGGCTCATTCTTGGTACTGACCTGTACTTTGCACTGATGTAGCTAGAGTCAAGGAAACCAGAGTGGGCCCCAAAGGCAGGAGATTGAGGCAGGTGTGTCTGGTTTGGATTTGACTATTCCTGTTTGAGTTGTCCCTCCCAGTCGGGGCTTCTTTTGTAGATAGTTCTGCTTTGGTCTGTGCAGTGGGGCAGGCTGGAGTGGCTGCTGGGTATGGCATGTCCTAAAGGTATTTGGATCATAGGTTTGCTGGCTCCAGTAGGCCTGCATTGACCATTGCCTTCATTGTAGAGAGGGCGTTTGCCCATCAGGAGGAGTGGACAGGTTCAGCTGGTTGTAACCCACCCACACACACACACACCTGATGTTCTTCATGTTTCACTGTTGCAGTCATTACATTTGGGTTATCTGCCTGCAGGTAGCCCTCAGTTGGCCTGATTAAGTTTTGGGTCCTGCGTCGGTTGCTGTCCCTTCCATGATGTCAGGTCGTCAGGGGTATAAAACATTCAGCTGATGCCATTGCATCAGTCTTTCTTGCCATGCGGTGCCCGAAGCAGAAGCAGTTTGTAAGTGCTGGTTGGCAGACTCCTGAAATTTTCGTTTTCGAGTTTCAGAACCAAAGTCTAAAACTAAAACCAATTACCCCATTGGGGAAACTTTTCTTGCTCCTTACCGATGTCACTAAAAGTAAGTAATTGCATTACTTGTGGAAAGCAAATACCTCAAAGATTTTCATTCGTACTATATTCCTTGCTTAGGCCCTGACCACGACGTACCTTGCTGTCTGTTTTGTGCTTTATTTAATCAGTGCACTATCCGTCCGTATATTTTCACCTCTAAATATTTCGGTTCTCTGTTTAATTATACAGAAATGTCAGATGTTCATCGTGCATACAGCTGCAGTAATCACATATGGGTTCTCTGCTGTCAGGCGGTCCCTCGGTCGGCCGAATTCCAAAGTCTTGGTCCGGCATCGGTTGTTGTCGCTTTCTTTCCTGACGTCAGTGCGACAGGGGTATATAAGACACAGCCGACGCCATATTCTCCAGTCTTTTTTGCAGCGCGGTGCCCGAAGCAGAAGCAGTTCGCAAGTGCCGGTCGGCCAGCTCCTGAATTTACGAAAAATTGGAACCCGAAGTCTTCTTTAAAGCTAATTCCCCCTTTGGGGAAACTTTTCTTGCCTCAGACCGATGTCAGACAAAGTTAACAATTGTATTAATTGTGGGAAGCAAATACCGCATAAGGATTTCCATTCCCTCTGCATACCTTGTTTAGGCCCAGACCACGATGTCTCGGGCTGTCGCTTTTGTGCTACTTTCAATAAACGCACTATTAAGTGTCGGGCGGAGTTCGCCCAACATTATTTTGGTAAAGCCTTTGATTATAAAATGTCGTCGGAGACTCGGACTACCGTTTTGTCCAAAACACGCAAGGACTAGGACAGACACCACGCCAAAACCGACTGCACATGGTCCGGTTCTCAGCGAGACGCCTTTGCAGTCCCTGACTACCGACTACACTTCTTTGGCGGTGTCTTCTGTACCCGAGACCGCAGGTGCCTCTGTCCTTACTCAGACTACAACCACCAAAGCCAGTGTGAGTGAGTCTCCTAATGTGGACAGGTCCACTTCCACCCAGGGTGTCTTTAGGCCCTCATCTTCCTTTTCCATTGAGGCCTTTACTAAGTCCAAATCAACTATGCATTCCAAGAGGCCTGTTGCTCAGGGCCCATCCCCAGGCCCCATGCCTAAAAAGCAGATGCTTAAAATGGCTGAGGATTTGATTACCCTTATCAAGGGGTTCCCAACCCCCCTTCAGACAAGAGACCCAGAGTGGAGGAAGATTCTCCCTCTTCTGAACAGGGCTCCATTTTCTCAGAACATTCTGATGTAGAGGAGCACTCGTACTCCCCTTATGAAGATTTGGATGCAGAACAGTCCATCCCTTCTGCATCTCCCCTAGAGGATTTCTCTTTTGGGGAAACCTTGCACACCTTGTGGGAGCACTTCCACTGGGAAGGCCAAGACTCTTCTGATTCTAAGAAAAGGCTTAGGGAATTTCTTTCGTTACCTCAACACAGACCGCTGGCTATACCTCCTATCTTGGACATACTTGATGATGTTTACTCGGAGGCTTGTCTTAGTCCGGATTCCATGCCTCCTGCTCCAGTCAAACCTGATGGGTACTACAGAGTTCCTAACTCTCACCAATTTCTTTTCAAAAGCCATAATGCTGACCCTGAAACCATTTCTCAAGGCCCCAAGGGAATGAAGGACTCTACTGCCAAGAATCCACTACCTTCCGAAAGAGAATCTAGATCCTTAGAAAGGTGGGGGGAAAAGGTATACACCTCGGCCACCCTAGCCATGAGGGCCTTAAATTGTCAGTTCCATATGCTTGAATACCAGCAGTTTCTGTTATCTCAATTAAGAAATAAAATGTCTCAACCTGATCAACCAGATTTGAAGGAATTGCAGGATATGATGCATAGTGCAGAACAAGTGGGTAAACGCACCTTACAATGTGGCTATGATGCCTTAGAAGCCTCAAGTAGAGCTGCTGTTACAGGATCAGTCATTCGTAGACATGCTTGCCTGATCATGTTAAAGCTAAACTACTAGATGCTCCTTTACAAAAGGATGTACTATTTGGTACTAATGCTGAGGAGATACTACGTAAAATGGAAGAAAAAGCTAAATCTTTGCAAACTGTCAAGGCTTTTCTACAGGTACAACCACCTCGTTTTAGCAGAAATTGGCCTTCTAAAAGCTGGTCCTTTCCAGCCACGGACAAGCCCCGAAGAGGTAGATACAGACGCACAAGGGGCAGAGGACAATCTCAAGGATCGTATAGAGGCAGACAGTGGCAAACACCAGCACCAAGAGGTGGCGAAGATGGTGCACAACAATACAGAAAACAAACCCAATTACTTCCTCCTTTTCATGCCAAGCAAGTCTCAGCTGGCAGCTCCCTTGGGAGGAAAGCTGGCATTATTTACAGAAAATTGGCATATTATCACAACAGACAAATGGATCCTGGACATTATAAACAGAGGCTACAGATTTCATTTTTACACTCTTCCAAAAATGAGAGGCATGCCAAACCTGCCGCACAATCAAAGGGCAGAGGCACAAATACAAATTTCAAAACTCATGGACATGAAAGCTATTCGAGGTACCTACTCACGAACAAGGTCAAGGTTTTTATTCCAGATTATTCATGGTACCAAGGAAAGGAACCAACTGGAGACCCATTTTGGACTAATCCATCCTAAATACATTTCTACTCTTACCAAAATTCAAGATGCTCACATTACAGCAGCTTCTACCCATGCTGGGCAACGGGTTTTGGCTGGTAACATTGGACCTCGAGGAGGCATACCTGCATGTCCCAATCAGACAAAGCTGCAGAAGATACCTCAGATTTCTTGCAGGTTCAATCCACTATCAATTCTCTGCATTGCCCTTTGGCTTATCTACTGCGCTCAGAGTATTCACGAAATGCCTGGCATCAGTAATCGCCTACTGCAGACTTCAAGGGATACAAATTTACCCTTATTTGGACGACTGCCTGATCCAAGCGGACAGCAAGCACAAACTTCTGGAACATCTGGTTTATGCAATACGGTTACTGAATTCTCTGGGATACACAGTCAACAAAGAGAAATCCAGGCTAACACCATCTCAAAATAACTTTCCTAGGTGCCAACTTGGACACAAACACCCAGAAGGCCTACCTTACGCCAGAAAAACAGGGGCAACTAACTCAGTACTTCAAAATACTAGCAAATTGTACCAGGCTTACTGCAAGGAAAATCCTGCAGGCTCTGGGCTTCATGGCATCTTGCATTCTTTTAATCCCATGTGCAAAGTTGCATATGAGAGAACTTCAGTGGTACCTAAAAAAACCTATGGTCTCAGCACAGCCACAATTTGGAAACATTAATACCAATAATTCCATGTTTGCAAAAGGAATTTCTATGGTGGGCCCAAGCATGTCAAACAAACACAGGTCTCCCATTCTGCAAGCCTCAAGCAAATCAAATCATCACAACAGACGCCTCAGATTACGCCTGGGGGGCGCACATGACAGACAGGTGCATTCAGGGCAAATGGTCCCAAAAGGAAAAGCACCTTCACATCAACCAAAAAGAAATGCTAGCAGTGATAAATGCAATTACAGCATTCAAGGACCTCCTGCATCCAGGACAATTATTGATAAGAACAGACAACACCACAGTAATGTGGTACATAAACAAACAAGGAGGAACACATTCATACCCCCTGTGCAGACTAGCCATGACACTTTGGAACTTGGCTCTGGAATGGCAAATCGAACTTCAAGCACAGTACTTGCCAGGTTTGGAAAACACACTGGCAGACAGTCTAAGCAGAAATATGACAGATCCGCACGAATGGAAGCTGCATCCTCAGGTGTTTACACAGATAATCCAAGCGTGGGGAAGGCCAGACCTAGATCTCTTCGCTTCCCACAGGAATCCTCAATTGGAAAAGTTTTGTTCAAGGACCTTCCATCCAAAGGCCTGGAGAGTGGACGCCCTTTCATTCAGTTGGACAGCATGGACAGTGTACGCTTTCCCACCTCTGCTTCTGCCCAAGGTGCTCTTGAAAGCAAGAGCAGACAGACCAAAGATGATACTGATTGCTCCAGACTGGCCAAGACAGCACTGGTACCCACTCCTGAGGAGCCTAACACATACTTCTCCCTGGTTTCTACCTCTAAAGCCTCTTCTGCTGACTCAGCACAGCTACAAAACTCTTCAGTCAGCTGAAAACACTCAATCTCGCTGCATGGAAAATTCCTTAACACCACAACAGATCCTACTCCCCAAAGAGGTGCAGGACGTCATTCTGGAGGCCAGAAGGCCATCAACTAGAAAGGCCTACTCCGCAAAATGGAAATGGTTTTGCTCCTGGAATGAGAAAAAAGGCCAGGATCCTATAAAACTAAATTTGCCTCGGGTATTACAGTAGCTGAGCTGCTGAACAGTGGGCTTTCATTTTCCTCCATAAAAATCCATGCCTCAGCCATTTCTGCAGAATTCAACACTGATCCACCGTTATTCTCACCCACTTTTAAGACAGTTCCTCAGAGGGGCTAAGAATATAAGACCAAGGAAACAACCAGTGCCAGCCTGGGATCTTAATTACATTCTAGAAAAATTAACATTGCCTCCCTTTGAACCAGCTGCCTCAACAGATTTGCAATATTTGTCCTGGAAAACCGCTTTCCTTCTGGCCATTGCCTCAGCTCATAGGGTTTCGGAGCTACAAGCCCTCATGGCTGTGCAACCCTTTCTCGTCTTCCATCAGGACAGGGTTTCCCTTCGAACCAATCCGTCATTTATGCCTAAAGTGGTATCCAGGGTAGCTTTGAATCAAGCCATACACTTACCTACCTTTTACCCCAATCCTCAAAACAAAGGGGAAAGGCTGCTACATTCTTTAGACATCCATAGGCAGCTACATTACTATTTGGACAGAACAAAGCCTTTCAGGAAATCAGAACAGCTTTTTGTGTCCTATGCTGTAGGAGCTCAAGGGAAGCCTGTTACCAAACAGACAATTTCAAAATGGATAGGCCACTGCATACGATTTTGTTACTCCTATCATGGGAAATCTGTCCCTACAGGCATCGGATCCCACTCCACCAGGGCCACAGCTACCTCTACAGCCTTCCTCAGAGGAGTTCCTACCAAAGATATTTTGGAGGCATCCACTTGGAGTTCTGTGCATACCTTCACAAAACACTACCACCTGCCTTTATATTCCAAAACTAGAGCAGGCTTTGCCACTGCTGTATTGCAGGGCATTCTGGCTCATCCCAGTTCCACCTAGTGCCTACCACCCTGTGCGTAGCTTTGGGATTCTTCCCATATGTGATTACTGCAGCTGTATGCACAATGAACATAGTACAGTTTTGTACCTACCATAAATGTAGATGTTCGAGTGCTAATACAGCTGCAGTACAGGTTTCCCTCCCTCCCCTCTTGGTAAAGGACTAGTGGCTAACACCTCCTCTTACAACCTAATTGGGTTATCCTCCTATGGTGTATTTGCTTGCAACTACTGTTTTTTGATTACATTGCATTGCTTGAATATATTTTTATATATGATTTATGTATTGCCTTCCTTCTGGGGGCACCTGACATCTGGGGCAAGAAAAGACTAAAGAATGTGGCGTCGGCTGTGTCTTTTATATATCCCTGTCGCACTGACGTCAGGAAAGAAAGCGACAACAACCGACGCCGGACCAAGACTTTGGAATTCGGCCGACCGAGGGACCGCCTGACGGCAGAGAACCCATATGTGATTACTGCAGCTGTATTAGCACTCGAACATCTACATTTATGGTAGGTACAAAACTGTACTTTAGCCATCAGACTACCAGGATTCCGAAAAAAAACGCAAAGATAGACAGGCCACCGAGGTCCACAACTGATGACGCTTCTCCTAAGCCAGTCGCCGGTACTCAGTGAGGTGCTTTCGCAGCCCCTGATACCCGCTACTTCTGATTAGCAGGCCTTTACTGAGACCCATTCGGAGTCTGGTATGCCGCGAGATGCTTCAACTATTGAACCCGCGGATGTCTCTACTGTGGATGGGTCCGGAGCCGCTTTGCAGGCACTGGCTTCTGAGGGTGTATTCAGGCCTACGGACTTGCATATTAAACAGATGCCTCCTTCTTTACTTAGCCCTAAATTTTGATCCATGCCTAAAAAAAACGGTGACCAGGCCACATGGTCAGGCCTCTGCTTAAAAAATAAATAAGAATGGCTAAAGATCTAATGACTCTAATCAGGGGTAGACAACCCCCCCCCCCCCCTTCTAAGAAGCCTAGGAATGAAGCTGGTTATGAATCTTCTGATCAGGATTCTGTTTTTTCTGATTCTTCTGATCTGGATTTGCCCTTATCTACTTATGTAGATTCTGATGCAGAGGACTCCATTCCCTCTGCTTCCCCTCCTGAGGATTTTTCTTTTGGGGAAACCTTGCATACTCTAATGGAGCATTTCCACTGGGAAAGCCAGGATTTTTCTGATTCAAAAAAGAGGCTTAGGGATTTCCTTCTAAGTCAGCATAGGCCTTTAGCTATTCCTCCTGTACTAGACATTGTTGATGCTTTTTCGGAATCTAGTTTGGCCCCTGATTCCCTGCCTCCTGCTCCCAGAAAACCTAACTGGTACTATACAGGGTCCCTGAGTCCCCCAAGTTCCTTTTTAAAAATCCTATTGTAGATCCAGAGGCGCTTTCACAGGTGCCCATGGGCATTAAGGCTTCTACTGCTAAAAATCCTACCCCTTCTGATAGACTCCAGGGCGCTGGATAGATGGGGTAAGAAGGTTTACACTTCTGCAACCTTGGCCATTAAGGCTTTAAACTGCCTGTTTCATATGTTAAAGAATCAGCAACATGTTATTGGACTGCTTAAACAGAAAATGATGTTGATTCTTGACCGTGTGGAAAAATAATTACAGGATTTAATGCATTCTGCTGAACAAGTTGGAAAACATACTTTGCAATGTGGTTTTGATTCTTGAGGCCTCTTGAAGGGCTGCTGTCATTGGGTCCTGTGCTCAGAAGGCATACTTGGCTTAAGGAGCAATCTTTGCCTGATCAAGTTAAAGCTAAATTGTTGGATGCTCCTTTAAATCAGGACTGCCTGTTTGGCAACAAGGTTGAGGAAGTTCTTAAAAAGATGGAAGATGAAGCTAAATCTATGCAGACTGTTAAAGATTTTTTTTACAAGTTCAGCCTCCTAGATTTAGTAGGCACTGGCCCTCTAAGAATTGGTCCTTTCCAGCCCCTTCCAGGTCTTCTCAAGCCAAACCCAGACACAGCAAAAAAAACCCCCCAGGTTTCAGCCCCAGTGGGGACACAACTAAGCAGTGGGGGGCCTCCACTTCCAAATCTGGAAATAAGACTCCCCCCTATGGTAAACTGTCTCCATGAGTTTCTTTTAAAATTTCCAAGCATGTATCAAATGGCTGCCCCTTTGGGGGGAAAGTTTGCTCTTCATGCAAATAATTGGGCACTCATTACCCAGGACAAATGGGTTTTAAATATAGTTTCCCAGGGATGCAGATTTCACTTCCACATGTTGCCAACACCAAGCGGGTGGCCGGACCTACCACCAAATCAGTAGTCAGAGGCCCAAAACCAAGCACTTTCTCTCTCAAGCATGGGGGCTATTCAACTGGTACCAGAAGAGGAAAAGGGGCAAGTTTTCTTCTAGAGACTTTTCGTGGTACCCAGAAAAGACTATTCATGGCATCCTGTCCTGGACATGTCTACTCTAAGCGCCTTTTTGGAGATTCCAAAATTCAAGATGCTGACTCTTCAGTTACTTCCTATGCTAGGCAAAGATGCCTGGTTGGCAACTCTTAGGTTTAAAAGAAGCATACCTGCACATCCTAATCAGGGAGTCTTGCAGAAGATACCTACGCTTTAAAGCAGGCTACACACTTATCAGTTCTCTGCCTGCCCTTTGGCTTATCTACTGGGCCCAGGGTATTCACAAAGTGTCTTACTCCAGTTATTGCATTTTGCAGGCAAAGAAATATTCAAATATACCCATACCTGGACGATTGTCTAATTCAGGCAGAAAGCCAGGACATACTTTTGAATTATCTGGCTTTTGTACAAAGGGTTCTGACTTGTTTGGGTTGCACCATAAATGAAAAGAAGTCACACCTGGTACCCTGTCAACAAATTATATTCCTGGAAGCAAGCTTGAATACAACTTCCCAGATGGCTTACCTCACGCCAGAGAAAAAACCATTTGACAACCTACTTCAAACAAGTGGCCACAACAACCCTGCTATCTGCAAGACGATTACTGCAAGCCTTGGGGTTCATGGCCTCCTGCATTCTTCTAATTCCATGTGAGGAAACTACAGTGGTATCTAAAAAGCATATGGAGTCAACATTCTCAGGATCTAGAAACAATGATTCCTATCATACCTTGCCTACTCCTAGAGTTTCTTTGGTGGGCAGAGGCTTGCAACCAAACAAGGGACTACTTTCACACCACCCCCTGCCGCCCAAACCTTAACTGACTACTCAGACTATGCATGGGGGGCTCACCTGGCAGGTAAGTGCATTCAGGGCAAATGGAATCCAAGTCAAATGCACCTGCATATCAATCAAAAAGAAATGTTAGCTGTACAGAATGCTCTTGACAGCCTTCAAGGACCATATTATTCCAGGACAACTAATGGTAAAGATGGACAACACCACTGTTATGTGGTACATAAACAAGCCGGGGGGTACACATTCTTACCCCCTCTGCAGACTAGCCATGGCATTGTCGAACACTGCCTTGAGCTATCAAGTGCACCTACAAGCTCAATTCCTGCCAGGAAAATTAGATACACTGGCAGACGGACTAAGCAAAAACCTCATGGACCCACACGAGTGGAAACTGGAATCAAGGATTTTCAACATGTTGACAAGCAAATGGGGGAGCCCAGATATAGACCTGTTTGCCTCTCCCCAGAACTACCAATTGGACAAATTGTGCACAAGGACTCCCCACAAACAAGCCTGGAAAGTGGATGCTCTGTCCTTCAGCTGGAAAAACCTTTCAGTCTTTGCCCCCCCCGCTCTCCAAAATACTACTAAAAATCAAACGGGACAAGCCAAGGATGATTTTGATTGCTCCAGACTGGCCGTGCCAACACTGGTACCCCCTTCTGCGCAGTGACAGTTATCCCCATTGCACCGGCCTCTGACTCCTTCCTTGTCTCAACAGGAGAACCAGATTCTGCACCCTCAGCTTCTAACACTGAACCTTGCAGCCGGGCTAATTACATAATCTCCTTTACCATCCCTCCAGTAAGCCTGTGATGGATATCATTTGAGGCAAGGAGGTCTAGTACTAGAAAATCTTATATTTAAAACTGGAAGAGATTCTTTATCTCAAGAGATGAGTTCAGCAGCGCCCAGTTTACCTCCGATTTTACAGTACTTAACTGAGATGCTTCACAGGGGCCTGTCTCTTCCCTCCATTAAAATCCACGCCTCAGCCATTTCAGCTCATAACACAGAACCTCCTCTCTTCTCTTCTCTCATCCACTGCTCAAGCATTTCCTCAGAGGGGCCAAAAATTTGAGACCACCCAGGAGAGCTCCAACTCCAGCCTGGGACCTTAACTTTCTCTTGGAGAAACACACTCTACCTTCTTTTGAGCCAGCTGCTACTGCAGACTTAAAATTTCTTTCTTGGAAAACTGCTTTCCTTTTAGCAATCACTTCAGCTAGAAGGGTATCTGAATTGCAGGCCCTTATGGAAGTGGAGCCTTTCATCCTCTTTCATGCGGACAGGGTGTCCCTCAGAACCAATCCATCCTTCATGCCCAAGGGTTTTATCCAGTGTGGCTCTTAATCAGTCCATTCATTTGCCAACCTTCTTTCCCAATCCACAGAATAAAGGGGAAGGCATTCCTTAGATGTGCGCAGACAACTTAGATTCTACTTGGACAGGACTAAACCTCAAAGGAAATTTTAACTGCTGGTGGCATTTGCTGCAGGGGCAGAGGGTAAGGTATTTCAAAGCAAACCATTTTTTACATTAAGAAGGTTTGTGGTCTGCACTCTTGTGGGAGAAGAGGCTGGACTCTGCCCTTCTGAGCTGGGAATTTCCGGTTAAAGGTTTATAGTGCCTGAATATTTGAACTGTATCTTAATGAAATTGGTACACCTTGTTTGCTGTAGCATACACTAGGTCCAGGCCTGCTGAATCTAGCTTTGTTTATATGCTTGTTGTTTGCTTATTTCCCTGGAACGCTAATTCCACCTAATACGCGGCTTCTCATCGCTTCTGTGGATCACTAGTGATATCTGCATTGCTTGCTGTACTTATTTCCTTGTTTCACTTGAAAGAAAGTTACTGTTTGTCGTTTTTGCATTTAAGTTACCTGTAACACATTGCAATTGTTACCTGGCACTTGCTCACTAAAGCAATTATATAAGTCAGCACTAAAAATTAAAAGCACTACACCCTCACTCCCCACTGGCCCTGGTTTTCAATTATTAAGGAACTCCCAATATTATTTTAGCATGTCCAAAGGTCAGTTGTCAATCTCCTCTCCGGTCCAGCTGGTGAATCTGGGAATCTTGAGGCAATGTTACAACTGCCTCATGTACACAGACAACCCTCTCCTCCTCCCAACAAATTCCAACACATGTGAGAGATGCAACCATATAGCCAAACTGGAGGCTAAGCTCTCTCAACTCAATACTGGCATAACCAGTCAGGAGGAGAAGGAAACCACACTCACTACAATTCCAGTCTCGCATAGACGTACCACGACAGCAAACCAAACACATAATCACACAAAAACATACTCGGAGGCTCTAAATAAAGATCTGCCGAAGCAGCAGAGACCTCCAAAGCAGTCACCCAAGCAGTCGCTACCCCAAACAAAACACGTGCAACAAGTATCTCACAAAGCCAGTGTGCCAAACAGTCACAGCCCTTAAGACTAAACAACACACCTGATACACTTGTAATAGGTGACTCTATCGTCAGGCACACTGACGTCCCGCTCACCAGGCTGAACAAGGAGAGGGTCACGGTGAGCAGCCTGTCTGGCGCTAGGATCCGCCACATAACACAAGCACTCGGGTCACTCCAAGGCAAGTACAAATATGACTCTGTCATTGTCCATGCTGGTGTGAATGACCTGAGACGTACCTCCCTGGACTACATGAAAAGAGACCTAAAGGAGCTCTCTGAGCATGTAGCCCAGGCCGGTATGACCCTGACCTTGAGTAGCATCTTACCCTCACCAAGAATGATGCCACAATATGAAGACAAGATGATCAATTTCAACAATTGTCTTAAGTACTGGTGTCATTCAAAGGGGATCCAATGCCTGTCCGCTTGGGATGATATGCTCGACAAGCCACGATGCTTCGCAAGGGACGGCTTGCACCTGTCACCCCTGGGCTTTCGGATATTGGCAAAGGCTCTTGCTACCCCCATAGTGCCTTTTTTAGGCAAGGCTCAAAAGACAAACCCACCTCCATAGGTATCACAAGGGATAAGAAACTAAGAGTAATGCTACTCAATGCCAGAAGTCTGAACCTCAAGATGCACGCACTCGAAACTCTCCTTCGCATGGAGAACATCGATATCTGTGCAGTAACAGAAACCTGGTTCAGGGCTCCCGAGAGCACCCCAGCACTACCAGGTTATACCCCATACCATGCTTTTCGGCCCCAAAACTTGGACCGAACCACAAAAGGAGGGGGAGTATCGATATTCATCAAAGATACCCACACCTCCAGGTTGGTGGCAAAGCACGAAGCATCAGAGACTATCCATGTGCAACTAACAGTGGGTAAAACTGCCTTCCAGTTTATAGCCTGCTACAGGCCGCCCTCCCAAACCCAGGAACCCCACTCTGCCTTCCTGAGAACACTGGAAAATATGAAGGTCTCTCCAAACACCATTATATTGGGCGACTTAAACTACCCAAACATAGACTGGGAGCATTACTCTAGCTCCAACACCCTAGCCCAAAGGTTCCTAGAATTTATAAACTCCAATGCTATGGAACAACTTGTTACCACTCCCACAAGAGGGGAAAACATACTGGACCTGATCATCACCAACATGGGGACTCTGCTCCAGACCAGAAGTGTATCCCTCACTAGTAAGATCAGACCATAAACTAATCTCACTGGATATTCACATCCCGACCCCACCCCCTGCCCAGAAAACCACAGTGAAAAACTTCTCTTAAGCAAATTTCACACTCCTCAAAACTGAGGTGGAATCCTTTAAAGCCCCCGGGCCTGTGGAAAATACGGCCCAGACCGCAGAATCCTTTATAAATGCATTCTATGAACACCTTCAGGAATGCACGGATCATGCGATCCCAAATAAAACCAAGACCCAATCCTCCAAAGGCAGATGTCCTGTCTGGTGGACCCCAGCCATAAACAAAACTATACAGTAGAAGGAGGAAGCTACTAAATGATAGAGCAAAATCCCAAAAAGGGAAGGCATCACTTATCAGTATTAGCAAATAACTACGGGCACACACACAATTGTCTAAGGCCAGCTTCGAGAGAAAAATTGCACAGGACACTAAGGATAATCGCAAGGCTTTCTTTAGTTATGTTAGGAACCTGGGTGGTAATTCCCAGATATGCTCAGAATTAGTCCAAAATGACAAAAAATACACCGAACCCACAGACATTGCCAACATCCTAGCTGACCGGTTCAGCGCAACCCCCCCCCCACCCCACCAAAAGGGCAGATATCTATCCCAGCAGAGTGCTGCCCCCCTGACATCTCATATGCTCAGGTAAGAGCCGCCCTCTCCAAAGCAAAAAACACAGCATCAATGGGACCAGATGGTGTCCCGGGCTGCGTCCTACATGAACTCCAAGAAGAGCTAAACCCAAACGTAAAACTACTGTTCAATCTCAGCCTTACTACAGGATATGTGCCCAAAGAGTGGCGTACAGCAACAGTGGTCCCTCTCCGTAAAGGTGGTGCCTCAACGGATCCTGGAAACTATCGCCCCATAAGCCTGACTAGCTTGGTCTGCAAAGCTATGGAAAGGATCATTATGGACCTCATAAATAAAGTTATTGGGGACCTACAAACACTGGATCCTACCCAGTTCAGCTTTAAGGGCAGATCCTGCCTCTTAAACCTGGTTGATTTATTTGAAACGATCACCAAGGCCATTGACTAGGGGAAGGTGGTCCACACAGCCTACCTGGACCTCGCAAAAGCCTTAGATACAATACCCCACTCGGGCATTATAGATAAGCTCACCAGCTTAAATATAAACCCCTATGTCACTAGATGGATTGCAAACTGGCTCAAGGACAGAACCCACATGGTTAGAATTGCTGGAGCCATGTCAGACTCCAAACCATTTACAAGTGGTGTCCCACAAGGCTCAGTCCTGGGACCTCTCTTGTTCGGTATATATTTCTCGTTGGTACAGGCCAACACGGAAGGACTGTGGCTGACCAAGTTCGCAGATGACTGCAAACTGGGCGCCATAATCGACTCTCCAGCCGACACAAGCATCCTCCAAAAGGGCCTCATAGAAACAGACAACTGGTGCCAGAGCCATGGCCTCAAGCTAAATGCCAAAAAGTGTATAGTCATCCCTTTGAAAAACAGTGCCCACAAATTACCACATAGGTGGTAATCCATTAAGTTCAGAAGAAGTAATTAGGGACCTGGGGACCCAAGTTGATAGCAATCTCTCATTTGACAACCACGTGGCCAAAGTGGTTAGAAAACATTTTATATAGCCCACCTAATCATGAAGGGATTCACATCTAGATCAGGGAGGTCATCGTGCCTCTTTACTCATCCCTCATCAGGCCCATAATTGAGTACAATGCCCTTTGGGATGTACCTTACCAGACACCTGCAGCAACTGGAAAGACCCCAAAAGTACCTCACCAAGAGGATCAAAGGGCTCAAACAGATGCCATATGCTGCCCGGTTAAAGAAACTCCAGCTCTACTCAGTGGCATACTGCCTGTTCAGAGGCGATCTGTGCCTGACGTATAAAGCCATGTCCAACCAGGAATTAATGGACATGCTGCACCTCAGAAAATCCAAATCCCATCGAGCTACGTGCTCGAGAGACTTGAACCTCAGCACTGAAATAAATAGGACATGCTGGAGGGACAGATTCATAACCAAGAGGCTCCCTTCACTCTGGAATAAAATCGCAGTCCAGGTTAGGCAGAGTCAGTCATTGACTCTCCAAGAGGAATCTTGATGAGTGGATGGGAGATCGTAGGTTTACCCCAGGTATCACTTCTGTGTCACTGTTAGACAGAGGCACAGTATACTAACCTTGAAAAAGGGCATAGCAAAATAAATTTAAAATGGGTGGCGAAAGCCAAACACATTCTGGCTAGGCTTATAAATGCCCTAGGGCAGATAGCCTAGTATGAACCTATAAGCCATTGCATTCATTTCTGCTATAAGCACCATGGAAAACCTATCCCCCAGGGGATCAGACCTCACTCCACCAGGGTTGCATCTACCTCTATAGCTTTTCTCATAGGCGTCCCTACCAGGGACATCCTAGAAGCTGCTACCTGGAGTTCTGTACATACTTTCACCAAGCATTATTATTTGCCAATTTTCTCTAAATCCAGAGCTGGCTTTGCTGCTGCAGTTTTGCAGGGCCTTCTAGCTGGCCCTAATGCTATCTAAATTCCTTCTCCCAACCATAGCTTTGGGAATCTACCCAAATGTAATGACTGCAACAGTGAAACACGAAGAATATAGTACAGTTGTGTACACTTACCATAAATGTAGATGTTAGAGTGTATTCACTGTTGCAGTCTTGGTTACCCTTCCTCCGGCCCCCTAACTTCTTTTGGCTATACTTCTACTTTCCTTTACTGTGCTTAAAAGCCTTTTTGGTGTATTTGCTTTTTTGATGGAGGTATATCGTTGTACTTTTATATTTATTTGCTTCCCATTAGGGGGGCACCTGACATCTGGGGCAAGAAAAACTGATGTAATGGGTGTTGGCTGCATGTTTTATACCCCCGACGACCTGACGTCATGGAAGAAGGGACAGCAACTGACGCAGGACCCAAGACTGTAGTCAGCCCGATTTTGAGGGCTACCTGCAAACAGATAACCCAAATGTAATGATTGCAACAGTGAATACACACTAACATCTACATTTATGCTAAGTGCACACAGCCGTTCTTTCT
Source organism: Protopterus annectens (assembly GCF_019279795.1). Classification (NCBI taxonomy): domain Eukaryota; kingdom Metazoa; phylum Chordata; order Ceratodontiformes; family Protopteridae; genus Protopterus; species Protopterus annectens. Next base: position 797,408,846 of record NC_056743.1, on the reverse strand, counting down.
TGGACACAATTCAACCTCTTCTGGGATAGCTCACTCCAGTCTGCATTTCCTTTAGGGCCCCTGGGTGCTGATGCTTCACCTCCAGATTCCCCAGACCAGGAGGGTTTTTTTCTAGAGGCCTTAGGGTTGGGCACATCCTGAGTGATTCCTCCTCTGGACGCTTTTCTTGTACTGCTACCCCAGAAGCCATGGAAGGAGTCTGATTTGATGGAACCGATCTCCAAGAAGCTAGATAAGAACCCCCCCCCCAAAGGACTGGAGTAAGGGTATGGCTGTAGATGCTGTTGTGGTGGCAAGCAGTCACTAAGGAGGAGCTCTCTGAAGAGAGCTCCTTGGTTCATTCCCCAAATAGGGAGTCTTTGGTGTTGGACTGACTGAAGAAATGTTCTTATGCCCCAGCCTCTTGCACTGAGGGCATTGAACTATTAGCCTACTTGACCAGACTTCAGACATCTCAGAAGTGTTGAGAGCAAGTGAAATACTCCAGACACTGGAGGCTTGGAAGACCTTGGTGACTCAGATGTCCATGCTACAGTCCATTGCGAATGTGTTTTTTGTCCATTGCAGCTGATAACATGTCCTGAGCTGCTGGCACTGGCATTTCATCACTCTTTGATAAGACTGTGTAACTTTGTGAATTGCTTCAAGACAGCCTTTTATTAATGCCGCCTTCAGATCTTCTCTTTTTGGGCCCATGGTTAACGATACACTGACTAGGAGTGAGCAGGACAGGAAGACACTGTCTGCTATTGTGTGTTCTGCTACCCCTCAACGAACCTTTTTTTAGGAACCAGAAGGGGAGAAAAATATCTTATTTAGGAAAGTGCAGGAGTCATTCCAGAAATTTCCTCCTGAGGGTTACCACCATGGCAGAGGTGGTAATCACAGTGGACGCCATCCACTTGGTGGTGGGGGTCTACAAAATCAGGTTTCGCAGAGGTTTCTCCTGGAAGTCTTAAGCAGCCTTTAAGGGTTGCTCTACTGCCTCTGGAGGCAGCCAGGGAGTTGCTTGGCTCTAAACCCAAAAGCTTGCGAGGGCAATCCCCTTGGATGTTTGGATGTTGAGTCTTTTCCAGAGGCTGTACAATTACATGTGTAGATACTCCAAAGTTGAAATTTGAAACCCCTTCCAGACATACCCACCTCATCAGAGAGAGGGTGGGACTATCAAAATCCAAAGGTTAGAAAATAGTCCTCCAAGAAGTCTCAACTGACCAACATGGGTTTGGAGTCTATTTTAAGATTCTTTTTGGCTCTAAAGGACGTCAGGCCAGTTTTGGATTTGAGCAGGCTGAACCACTTCGTAAAGCAGACCAAATTCTGAATGGTCACAGTGCAGTCCATTCTACCTCTTTTGAGGCAGGGTGATTTGGATGTGTTCAGTCAACTTCAAGGAAGCTTACCATCATATAAATATTGCAGGGTGACCCAGAACGTTTCTAAGCTTTTGGCTGGGAGACTATATCAGTATTGGTTCTGAGCGCTGAACTTTGGGCTCGCCACTGACTCCACCCCTGGGTGTTCAAATGTTTTGCAGTAGTGGTTTCAGGTTTTTTTCTTTAGTTGGACAATTGGCTCCTAATTACTGCCACAAGATTGTTGATCAGTTTATCGTAGGTTGCCACTTGAACACAGTTTCCCAGATCACAAGTAACCGTTTCCAAAAGTGTCAGCCCTGTGGGGTCTTGCTTTTGCATTACTATCATGTCCGAATCCCCGTGGCTCATCTGGTTCTCAGGCTGTTGGGGCACATGACAACTACATTTGCCTGGTTCCCCTTGCAAAGTGTTGCATGACAGTTCTGCAGTGGATGTTGATGCAGTGGTCTTCTCTGAAGCACTCTTGAGTTTCCAGTTATATTGCCGGAGATTTGTCTATGGGAAATCAGGTGGTGGTTAGAGTCTCCCTTGGTTTCTGCCGATAGACCCTTTGTTGATCCCCCTCCATTTTGCACATTCACAGTGGACTCCTTTCTTCTAGGTGGGGAGGGGCATTTTGAGGGTAGGATTATCCAATGGACCTGATCCAGTGCAGAGACCAGTCTTCAGATCAATGTTCTGGAGATGAGGGTGGTCCTCTTGTCATTACAGGCACTTCAGGATGACTTCCCCATGGTGATTTCACTTCAGACCAACAGCATGTCTGTGGTGTGGTAGTTGAACAAGGGGAAACCTGTTCATATCCTCTTTGTTGGGAGGCCATGAGTTTGAAGTGAGCGATTTCATCTCAACCGTTTCTTGTAATGCACATCCCGGAGTGACACAGCACATTAGCAGACAGTTTGAGCAGGGGCATACTTTTTCCACAAGAGTGGTCTCTGAATCCAAGAATGGTTGCTAAGATTTTTTGTTGCTGGGGCACTCTCTTAGTCTTATTTGCATCCCCTTGTAAGTGCTGCAGCTATTATGCATTGGTCCCTCCCCATGGATTCTTGGCCCCCATATCTTCTCTACACCCATTCCCTGACTGCTGATAACATTTCTTCAGAAGGCATCCCATTGCAGATTGACTATAGTCCTCAGTGCCCCCTTTTGGCCCCGTCTGGTGTGGTACCCCTTCATTTGGCCTTTTCTGAAGTACTCTCCTTTGGTATTGGATCTCATTCCAGATCTGCTTCCTCACCTGGCGGACCTGCATATCCTTCAGTTCCTAAAGTTGACCTCATGGTTCCTCCAGTTCTCTTGATGGCCAGAAATCTGAAGCATTCTGATAGTGATGCATATTTTTGTCCTTCTCTTGGAAGATGTCTACACATAGTGTATGCTTGAAAGTAGAAAAATTTCGATTGATGGGTTGCCTCTAAGGGGCTGGATCCCTTTTCAACCCCCCTCCCCTATTAAGGTGCAGTTGGCAGCCAGTTCTATTTTCCACATTGATAGAGGCAGTATACCTTTAGCTGTTGTCACACTTTCCAAGGCTTTCCTCAGGGGCACATTTTTGTTACATCCTCTTGTTAGGGAGCCTGCATCTTAAGATTTGTCTGTCATGCTTCAGGTTTTGGCTGCTTCTAAGTTTGACCTTCTGCTATGGTTGATTTGAAGTCATCTTGTAATACCTTGCTTTTGGTAGCGGTTACCTCTACCAAACTAATTTGAGTTGCAAGCCTCGTCTTCAGTACTTCTGTACCTGTTTTGTAGTTCTAGACCCAGTACTGCTTCAGGCATGGTAGTAAACAGTAATGTTATTGCCAAGTACTAATTCATCTAATTTTTTTGCCAAATCCTGTAACCAGAGTGGGAATTCTAGAGCACGAGGTAAGAATTGTGGTCATGGACAGGGGCAATGGAGATAAATCTTCACTGACCCCTTTTCAGTTTAAGTACTTTTTCTTTGAAAGAGTCTCATTAATTTTGTTTAAATAAAGGATTCTCATTTATTACTCTTTTAAGACCATTTTTAAGAGATTTGTTTTTGTTCGTAAATTTAATTTGCGTTATATTTTAAAGGATATTAATAATTTTCAATTAGACAGCACTGTGTATGAAGAAGAGCACTTTTAATCCTGTTTTGACATCTACATTAAAATATTTTTAAAAATGTGCAGATCTGATTTTAGGAGTCTTGATTAAAAAGGGTAAATGTAAGTGGTTAATATTACACAGCCTGTAAGAATAGCTTTGTACTACTAAATGAATAATTTTGAATAATGAAAACAGATAAAGGGACAGGTATGGTTATTCTAGGTTTAGATAAATGTAATAAATTTAGCAATTATCACTTGTGACACAAGTACAGTTGCATTTTTATATACAAGTAATCAAACTTTAAGTTAAAATTAACAATGTTAAGTTGTCAATCTCGCCTTCATTCTTGCTGGATGGGTTCGGAGCCGATCCTTGGCTCCGACTCGGCCACTCTAAAAGCTCGAGAGCTAGTTCCACCGGCTCGAGGCTCCCCTATATCCCACAATGCTAGGCAGTACCTCCTCAGATCTCGTTTGCCGCTACGCGATCGAGGTGCTTTTTTCAACCGGCTCAGGTTAGTTGAATCTTTTGACAGTTTGTCAGTCAGATCCCCCTTTAAGTTAGCTCTTTTTTATAACTTTTAAGTTAAATAGTTTTAATCCCCTTTTAGTCAATTTTTCACAGTCTAAGACTATCCCCACCACTCAAAATATTCCTCCTCTGACTCTCGAGTTCGGAGCCGGGCGGTTCGGACCCGAGACTGTGGTGGCGTCGGAACAGATACCTTTGTCTTCGGTTCCGTGGTCTGCTCCAATGTCTTCCTTGGAAGAATCTCGGCGCCGGACTTCCCTCGTCGGCTCCGAGGGGGCGAGGGGCATCGGACCCTTGTTCGACCCTGCTCTCCCTCTCAGTGCTTCGGCGCTGGTGAGTTCGGCTCCGACATCGGCCTTGGAGCCATCACTGTCGGTGCCGGGGGAGGTTTTCAGTTTTTTGGAACAGAGACCTCCGGCTCTGCCTGACAGGGGTGCCTTTGAGGTCATGAGGAGCGTGTTAGAACCCGGTTCTAATCCACAGTCTGCTCCTTCTGCCCTTCCCTCCATGGTGCCTCCGGTGATTTCTACTCACTCTCTTGTCCCCGACCGTAGAGAGCCAGCTCCTCAAGTTTCCCTGTGGGGATCTCCTCCTCTTCAGAGACCTCTCCTGACCCTGTAGGAGAGCCCCCTAGGAAGAGGCAGTGTAAGAGGAAGCACATTGACTCCCCTGAGTCTGTCACCTCTGACACTGGTTTAGAGGATTCTGAAGGTTCCCCTCGTTCTCCCTCTGAAGATGTATCCTTTGCAGACATCCTTGAAATCTTAAAACAGAGGGGGAATTGGCCAGCCCTCAACCCTTCAGAGGAAGAATCAGTGTACCTTGAGGCGTTTGGCTCTCGCCCTTCCACCACCTGGGTGTCTCCTCCCTTTGACCCCCTTATGCAAGTGGTGGCAAAGAAGGCTTGGGCGGCTCCTGACTCAGTGGAACCCACCCCCAGGAGACCATCTAAGTTCATCACGGCCCCTAAGGATAAAGAATTTCTGACCAAAGGCGTCTCTGTTGCTATGGTGGTGGCTGCGGCTACCAAGAAGGAGTTAGCTGATCCTTCGGTGCCTGTTCATCCTCCTAACAAGGAGTCTAGGTCGATGGACAGGTACGGGAAGCGGATGTTCTCGTCAGCGACCTTTACTATGAGATCGCTGCATTACCCGTGTCATTTTACTCGACTTCAGAGGGACTTAATCAAGGAAGCGAGTGAAATGTTGAAGGACCCAACAGCTGCGGGTTTTCAGGATAGGATGAACTCTCAGCTGGCTACCCTTAATTCTATAACCAACTCCTACATGCGCGGCGGATGGAGCAAGTAGAGCAGCAGGTACAGGCGTAGCCTTGCGTAGGCACGCCTGGATGCGGCTTTGTAATTTTGTGACCCTTTAAAGGCATCCTTCACTAATTCCCCTTTTGATGGATCATCCCTCTTTGGTCCTCAAGTGAAGGAAACCCTGACTAGGTGCGAGACTGATGGCAAAACTCTTTCTTCCGTCTGAGTCCGTTTTTCTACCCCTTCTAGACCTTACCCCAAAGGTCAGAAGGGGGGAAAGATGTGGTTCCGTAAACAATCCCAAGGAGACTTGCCTGACGCACAGTCTCGATTCCCCTCTAGAGGCAGAGGGGGGAACAACAATGGTAGACGCCATCCCAGAGGCAGAGGGGGCCCGCAGAATCTGGGCAGTCGAGAATCCTTTTCCGACAAGCCTTTTCAGCACCCCTGAGGTGTTGCCCGACTGTCCACCTTCGGAGGCAGTCAGGGGAAGGTTGTCACTGTACCCAAAAGCCTGGCTATCCCTAACTCAAGACAGGTGGGTACAGTCTATCATTTCCGAAGGGTACAGAATCCCTTTCCTTGTCATTCCCAAGCTGTCCAAAAAAATCCCTTCCAGATGTTCCACCCAGTCAAAGGGAGCAAGCAGCATTAGAAATTTCAAAGCTGCTCGCAAAAAGAGCCATTCAGCCAGTGCCAGCAGACCTAGTAGGATCCGGAACCTACTCCAAATTCTTTTTGGTTCCAAAGAAAACAGGGGACTGGAGACCCATTTTGGATCTCAGCAACTTGAACAAGTTTATCAAGAAAAAGTTCCGAATGGTCACGCTGCAGTCCATTCTTCCCTTTTTGGGCCGAGACAGCTGGATGTGCTCTATAGATCTCCAGGATGCGTACTATCACATCAAGATGAATCGACGCTCCAGGAGGTTTCTCCGCTTCAGGCTGGGAACCAGTCATTTTCAATTCAGAGCCCTGCCCTTTGGTCTCACTACAGCCCCCCCCCCCAGAGTGTTTACCAAATGCATGGCAGTGGTAGCCTCTCATCTGAGATGCCAAGGATTCCAGGTGTTTCCTTATTTAGACGACTGGCTCCTCACCACCCCCACCAAGCATCTGTTACTCCTCGCCAGAGACTACACCCTTCGCACATGTCAGGCACTAGGCATTTCGATAAACTACGAAAAGTCTGTCTTGTCGCCTTGTCGTGTTATTACTTTTATAGGCACAAATCTAGACGGTCAAGATGTCAGCCAGACTCACAGAGCAGAGGATAGCAGACATACACAAACAGGTCTTTCTTCTTTTGCAGAACAACAAAGTCAAAGCCAGACGGATCCTGAAAGTCTTGGGGATTATGGCGGCGGCCATCCCTCTCCTACCATTAGCTCGCTTCCATATGAGGATTTTGCAATGGATGCTCTTCACACAATGGTCTTACCTAAGCCTTCCAATGTCCCATCCTATTCGGATAACTCAATCGTGCAAGAGTCATCTCTCTTGGTGGATCACATCTTCTCAGCTCCTCCTAGGGAGACCTTTTGTCCCTCCTCCGGTTGCTACGGTGACAACGGACGCCTCCCTGATCGGGTGGGGGAGCATTTCCAGGGCAGGACAGTCCAGGGCATGTGGCAACCGTTCGAGTGCCACTTGCACATAAACGTCCTAGAGATGAAAGCAGTGCTTCTAGCGTTGCAAGCCCTACAAGACTCTCTTCCCAAAGGAACTATAGCAATTCAGACAGACAATATGTCTGTAGTGTGGTACATCAACAAACAAGGCGGAACCAGATCTTACCCCCTATGTCGAGAGGGACTCAGACTATGGCAATGGGCGATTTCTTCTCAGCGATTTCTGTTAGCAACGCACATCCCCGGGAAGTCCAATGTGATTGCAGACAAATTGAGCAGAGCTATTCTCATGCCTCACGAGTGGTCTTTGAACAATTCAGTGTTGGAGAAAGTTTTTCGAAAGTGGGGCAGGCCTTGCTGCGACCTTTTCGCTACTCCCCAAAACAGCAAGTGCGACGATTTTTTCACCCTCTTTCCCCAACCAGGCCACCCCAGCAGAGACGCTCTAGTGCATGTTTGGCCCCGGGGACTTCTGTATGCCTTTCCTCCCTTCCCACTGATATCCCAGCTGATACAGAAAGCCATCTCTCAGGAAGCTTCTATGATCCTCATTGCCCCTTACTGGCCTCGACAAATTTGGTTCCCCTTTCTCCACCGTTATCTGTTGGAACAACCTTGGCATCTGGACCCAGTTCCAGACCTTTTGACCCATCAGTCAGGTCAGTTGCACCACTCCCTTCCCACTCTGAACTTCACGGCTTGGTTCCTCCAATTCTGACCTTAGCCAGGCTTCCTTTGATATCTCACTCAGAGATATCTTGATTGCCTCTCATAAATCTTCCACTCGGAAGATTTATCATAGCAAGTGGAAACGTTTTTCCTATTGAATGCAGTCAAAGAATATAGATCCTTTCACTGCTTCTATTCAAACAGTTCTAGACTTTCTAGCCGAACTTTTCCATGCAGGTTCGTCTCCATCTACCATTAGAGTTCAATTGGCTGCAATTTTGAACTTTCATGTTGGAGTCTCAGAGTCCTCTATTATGTCTCACAAACTCTGCAAGGCCTTCTTAAAAGGAGTTTTTCTTCTCAAACCACCCATCAGAGATCCTCCTCCTCAGTGGGATCTCAATTTGGTTCTGGCATCCTTAATTCTTCCCCCCTTTGAACCTGCGGCTTCTTGTTCTATAAAATTACTTTCGTGGAAGACACTCTTTTTAGTAGCTATCACCTCAGCTAGAAGAGTCTCTGAACTTCATGCTCTGTGTAGTCGACCCTTATCTAGTTTTTCATAAAGACAGGGTATCCTTGCACTAACCCGTCCTTTTGCCCAAAGTAGCTTCATTGACAAATTTGAATCAAACCATTGAGCTTCCTGTTTTCTTCCCAAATTACTCTAATAGGTCAGAACAAAAGTTACACTGTTTAGATATTCATCGCCAACTTAGGTACTATTTAGACAGGACCAAACAATTCAGGAAATCTGACCAACTGTTTGTTTCTTATGCAGAAGGTAGAATGGGCCTTCCAGTTTCTAAAGTCTCTCTCTCTAGATGGCTTACTTCGTTGATTGCCCTAGTGTATCAGATAAGACATCAACGATTGCCATCCAAACCCAGGGCTCATTCAACTAGCGCTTTAGCCACTTCGGTAGTTGACCAAGATAGGCTGCCTATTGATTCAATTTGTTCTGCAGCTACTTGGGCTTCTCCCCATACTTTCATTTCTCATTATTAGTTGGACTTGGCCTCTAGAGACCGAGCCAACTTTGGTTCCACTGTACTCAAGAGTCTGTTCCGATAGGCCACCCGGGACAAGGTGCTAGGGACGCGGTCCCATCCAGCAAGAATGAAGGCGAGATTGACAAGTTAACATTTAGAAGTTATGTACCTACCATAACGTTCCATGTTAGTTGTCGTCTTCTCGCCTTCTTTCTTGCGTCCCACCCTCCTTCCCCCTAGCCAGGACAGACCTAGAAGAGTTTTCTTGTTCCTTATGGAATTTTTTTTTGCTGGCCTTAGCTTTCAAACGAGATCTGAGGAGTTACCGCCTAGCATTGTGGGATATAGGGGAGCCTCGAGCCGGTGTAACTAGCTCTCGAGCTTTTAGAGTGGCCGAGTCGGAGCCGAGGATCGGCTCCGAACCCATCCAGCAAGAAAGAAGGCGAGAAGAAGACCACTAACATGGAACGGTATGGTAGGTACATAACTTCTAATTTTGCTTCACATATATTGCTATATGTCCTATAACCTAAGCAACATTACATAAATTATTCAATTCCTGCTCGTTTTTTCTTAAACAAGAAATATCTTGATTAAACCATCACTTATGACATAAGCAGTCGTACATTTATGTAAATGAAAACAAACCACACAGACGGAATCCTAGTTGCAAGCATTTTACATCAAAAACTGTACTGACAAACTTCAGGTTGCAAACATTATACATCACTTATCTACCCAGTTGTTTTCATGTCGGACAATTACATAGCTCATTTAAGTCCTAATTTATTTTAAACTTCATTCCTCCCCTGTATCTATTGATGTTCTTCATCTCACATTGCTGCAGTCCTTACACTTGGGTAGTCCGCTGTCCTCGGTCGGCCCGAATATCAAAGTATTAGGCTGACGTCGGTCAAGGCGCTTAAGACTGACATCAGGACGTCGGGGTACAAATGCGCATGACCGACGTCATATCCTCAGTCTTTTTTGCCGCATGGTCCGATGCAGAAGCAGCGTTGCAAGTGCCGTTGGCGTCTGAAATTTTCGAATTCGGAGTTTCAGACAGAGTCAAAGTTGGCTAAGTACCCGTTGGGGAATATTTTAGTTTTTCTTGCCTCAGTGGTTTACCGGATGTCAGAAAAAGTGAATAACTGTATTTCTTGTGGGAAACAGATACCGCATAGAGATTATCATACTTTGTGTATTCCTTGTTTGGGGCCTGAGCACGACGTTGTTGGGTGTCGCTTTGTGCTAGGTTCAATAAGCGCACTATTAGCGAAGTTTAGATTGTGCCAGGTTGGTCTTTGGGAAGCGGTGCAATTATAAGATGCCGACGGATGCTCCGACGCCCGCTTCTTCGAAGAAGCGCAAAGACAAAGCAGCTAAACCCAGGCAAGAAGAGTCGCCGTCCGGACGCCGGTTCTTTAGAGGCGTCAGTGGAACCGGTGGTTCCGCCGGAGGCTTCTTTGGAGTCCCAGGGGGAGACTTTGTTATTGCAGGATGTGGCCTCTCAGGAGGCAGGTCAGGCTGAAGGGGCTTCTCAGGTTACTGTACTCCCTCCCTTCCTAGGGTGGTTAGGCCCTCTCCTTCTGTTTCTAAGGCTTCTCCCAGAGGCAGGCCAGGTTTAGCTTCTGTTGGTGTCACTCCTAGTTCTACAGGATCTGTGCCCAAGAAGCACATGCTTAAAATGGCAGAAGATTTAATTACTTTGATTAGAGGTTCTTTGCCCCCTCCAGATAAGAGGCCTAGGGTGGAACCAGAGTTGGGGAGTTTTGAGCAGGCTTCAGATATTTCAGGGTCTTCGGCTGAAGACTTGCAGGAGTACTCTCCTTATTCTGATTCTGATGCAGATGATTCAACTCCTTCTGCTTCTCCTCCAGAGGATTTTTCTTTTTCAGAGACTCTTCATTCCATGAGGGAACATTTTAAGTGGGAAGGTCAGGACTTCTCTGATTCCAGGAAAAGGCTTAGGGAATTTTTGCTTTTACCCCAGCATAGGCCTTTGGCTATACCACCTGTTCTGGATGTTGTGGAAGATGTGTTTGCAGAGGCTTCACTTAATCCTGATTCTTTGCCTCCTGCTCCTGTTAAACTCAAAACTATCTTCTTTCTCAATTGAAGTCTAAGGTAGATGCTCTGGCGGAAGGCATTGAGTGTAAAGAATTACAAGATTTAGTACATGTTTCTGAACAGGTGGGTAAGCATTCTTTGCAATGTGGTTTTGATGCTGTACAGGCCTCGTCTAGGGTGGCTGCCACTGGGTCAGTTCTTCGCAGGCACGCCTGGCTGAGGGATCAGAATTTATCTGAACATGTTAAGACAAGGATTTTGGATGCTCCTTTACAGTCTGATGTGTTTAGTTCACCTGTGGAGTCAGTCTTGAAGAAAATAGAAGACAAGGCTAAGTCTATGCAGACTGTTAAAGATTTTTTGCAAGTTCAGCCTCCGAAGTTTAGTAGGAATTGGCCTGCTAAGGGGTGGACGTACCCTTCTTATGATTCACAGTCTAGGGGTAGATCTAGACGTGGTAGGGGCAGAGCTCAGAGCTCCTTCAGACCTAGAACAGGGAGTTCTCCTGCACAATCTTCGGGTGAGGGCAGGGGCCAGTCCTTTCGTAAACAGGCCCAATGACCTACCTTTTCAGCTGCCAGATCCTTCTTGCCTGGCAGCACCTTTGGGAGGAAGGTTGGCACTCTTCAAGGAAAATTGGAGTTTGATTACCCAAGACAGATGGGTATTAGATATCATACACCAAGGTTACAGGTTTTATTTCCATACCTTGCCTCCTTTCAAAGGCATGCCGGACGTTCCTCCTCAGCAAAGACTAGAGGCTCACAAACAAATTTCTCTGCTGCTCCAAATAGGGGCCATACAACCGGTCCCTTTGCCAGAAGTGGGCCTAGGATTTTATTCTCGCCTGTTCCTAGTACCAAAGAAGGGGAACACGTGGAGACCAATTTTGGATTTATCTATCCTCAACACTTATCTGGACATTCCCAAGTTCAAAATGTTGACGTTACAACAGCTTTTACCTCTGCTGGGAAAAGGTCACTGGATGGTGACTTTGGATCTCAAGGAGGCTTACCTTCATGTTCCTATCAGGCTAAGTTGCAGGAAGTATCTGCGTTTTCGAGCTGGGACTTCTCATTATCAGTTCTCTGCATTGCCCTTTGGCTTATCTACTGCGCCCAGAGTGTTCACGAAGGTTCTGGCTCCAGTGATAGCTTTCTTCAGGGTAAGAGGAATACAGATCTGTCCTTATTTGGACGATTGCCTGATTCTGGCCCAAGGAAAGGACGAACTTCTTCATCATTTACAATATGTGATAGCAGTGCTAAGATGCCTGGGGTATTCTGTGAACGAAATAAAGTCCAGTCTAGTACCCTCTCAGGACATGTGCTTTCTGGGTGTGAGACTGAATACAGCATCCCAGATGGCCTTTTTGACCCCGGACAAACAAAAGAATCTTTCTCTTTACTTCCATCAATTGTCTCATCAGTCCAGGCTGACTGCAAGGACAGTCCTTCAAGCCTTGGGGTTCATGGCATCTTGTATTCTGGTGCTTCCCAATGCCAAACTGCATATGAGGGAGCTGCAATGGTATCTCAAAAATGTGTGGACACAGCACTGCCAAGATATGGACACTGTCATTCAGATAATACCTTGCATTCAAAAGGAATTTTTGTGGTGGGCTCAGGAATGTCACCTAAACAAGGGACTCTCTGTGACCCGGCCAGAGGAGAGTCAGATTCTAACGACAGATGCCTCAGACAAAGCTTGGGGAGCTCATCTAAATGGAAAGTGGGTACAAGACACGTGGCCTGCCAGACTTCAACATCTACATATCAACTTGAAGGAGATGTTAGCAGTCCAATTTGCATTGATAGCTTTCAAGGATTTACTCCTTCCTGGGCAGGTGTTGGTTCTAACAGACAACACAACTGTCATGTGGTACATCAACAAGCAAGGGGGAACACATTCTTATCCTCTATGCAGACAAGCAATGATTTTGTGGGAGACGGCTCTCAGTTTACAACTAAATCTTCAGGCAAGGTTTCTGCCGGGAGCACAGAACTCCTTAGCAGATGTGTTGAGCAGACAAATTATGGATCCCCACGAGTGGAAATTGGATCCTCATGTATTTCAGAAATTGACAGTGTTATGGGGAACTCCAGACATAGATCTGTTCGCTTCTCCACTAAACTACCAGTTGCCAAAGTTTTGCACAAAAAGGTTTCATCCCACAGCTTGGAAAGTGGATGCTCTCTCATTCAATTGGAGCAATCTTCATGTGTATGCCTTTCCACCTCTGCCTCTCCTCCCAAAGGTACTCCTGAAGGTCAGACAGGACAAGCCAAAGATGATTTTAATAGCTCCAGATTGGCCTCGACAGCACTGGTATCCATTACTGAGAAGTCTGGTACGGGAGCCTCCATGGCCTTTGCCTTCGATTCCACACCTGCTGTCTCAGAACAGTCATCTACTCAATGTAAAACTTCACTCTCTTCACCTAACAGCCTGGCATATTCTGTTTTAAACCCTGGAGGGTCTCAACTTCCACAGCAGGTTTTGAATGTTATTTTGGAGGCCAGAAGGCCTAGTACAAGGAAAGTGTACGCAGATAAATGGAAGAGATTTTTATTTTGGAGTACAGCAAAGGAATTTGATGTTTCTAAGCCTAATTTAAGTGTGGCTCTTCTGTATCTTACTGAGTTATTGGACAAAGGTTTGTCCTTCTCTTCTATTAAGGTTCATGCTGCAGCAATTTCTGCTCACTATGACTGTGACCCACCATTGTTTTCTCATCCTTTGTTTAAGCAATTCCTTAGAGGGGCAAAGAATATAAGACCCCAATGAGCTCCTACTCCTGCTTGGGATCTCAATTTTGTGTTGGAGAAACTCACTCTACAACCTTTTGAGCCTGCAGCTACTGCTGAGTTGAAATATTTATCATGGAAGACTGCTTTTTTGTTGGCCATTACCTCTGCGAGAAGGGTGTCTGAGTTACAGGCCCTTATGGCAGTTGAGCCTTTCTTAATTTTCCATAAGGATAGGGTGTCTTTGCGTACTAATCCTTCCTTTATGCCTAAAGTGGTTTCTAGTGTGGCTTTAAACCAAACTATTCATTTGCCTACTTTTTATGCAAACCCCCAAAATAAAGGGGAAAAGATTTTGCACACTTTGGATATACACAGGCAGTTGCGATATTATTTGAGCAGAACTAAAGGGTTCAGGCAGTCTCAGCAGTTATTTGTTTCATTTGCTTTGAGTTCTCAGGGCAAGCCTGTGTCAAAACAAACTATTTCTAAGTGGATTGGGTTTTGTATTGCTTTCTGTTATTCCCATCATGGTAAGGAGATTCCAGCTGGGATTAGGCCCCATTCCACTAGGGCTACTGCCACTTCTACAGCTTTTTTAAGGGGGGTGGCAACTAAAGATATTTTAGAGGCAGCTACTTGGAGTTCAGTGCATACTTTCTCTAAGCATTACCACCTTCCACTTTACTCTAAATCTAGGGCTGGTTTTGCCACTGCAATTTTACAGGGCATTTTGGCAGCTCCTACTGCTTTATAGTTTTGCCATCCTCCCTTACCTCTGCTTTGGGATTCTACCCAAGTGTAAGGACTGCAGCAATGTGAGATGAAGAACATAGTACAGTTTTGTACCTACCATAAATGTAGATGTTCAAGATCCACATTGCTGCAGTCCAATTACCCTCCCTCCTTCCCTCTGTAGTTAGAGGCGGTTGTGTGGTTTGGGTTGTACATTTTGTGAATATTGTATATATTGTACATAGGGTTAGTACAAGGGTGGTTGGTTGTTTTTTGCTGTCTTTTGGTTTTGACCTTTCTTTTTAGGGCCTTCTGACATCTGGGGCAAGAAAAGACTGAGGATATGACGTCGGTCATGCGCATTTGTACCCTGACGTCCTGATGTCAGTCTTAAGCGCCTTGACCGACGTCAGCCTAATACTTTGATATTCGGGCCGACCGAGGACAGCGGACTACCCAAGTGTAAGGACTGCAGCAATGTGGATCTTCGAACATCTACATTTATGGTAGGTACAAAACTGTACTTTCCCACACTTCCAATTTTTTTTTTTATATAGTTTGCTCCTACCTTTTTCTAAAGATCTCAATTCCAGTTTTCTCTCTGTTACTGTATTCACTGTTTCTAATATAGTTGGTTTAGATTTTAATTTCCATTTTGTAGTAATTGCTTTTTTGGCAGCTACCATAATTAGACAGCAAGGCCTTACCATATCTAGGCAGTTTTGATTCTGTATCATAGTTCAGAAAAATCTTCTCCATTGTCATACCAATTTACCCACCCAGTATCTCAGACAGTGCATCCCGCTGGGAATCCTTAGTCTGCCAACTCACTGCACTCCCAGAAAATGTTCCCAATTACCGGTTTCTTTTCCGTCACACCTCCAACATTTGCGTGAGGAAAAATTCTCTGTAGTCTACTTGTGGTATAAAAATATCTATGTAAACACTTCCAAGCAAAGATCCTAAATCTTCTATATTTTGTTGCATATTTTGGAGACAAACTTGTATCCACCCCCCCCCCCCCCATTGTTTTTGTGAATTGCTTATCTAATCGGTCTTCCCAGTCCTTTCTAATCAACTCTGATTCTTGGGTATCATGCAATATTTTATATGCTCAATTTGTTTATGGCAGATGTTCATAGTATTTCACTGTTGCAGTCATTACTCTTGGGTTATCCTGCTGGCAGGCTACCCGCAGTCGGCTTGAATTCCAAAGTCTAGGTCCGGCAGTTGCTGTTGCCTCTTCCCTGCCGTCAGTGCGCCAGGGGTATAAAAGATGCAGCCGACGCCATTTTCTTCTGTCTTTCTTGCTGCGCAGTGCCTGGAGCAAAAGCATTTCACAAGTGCCGGTCAGCCGACTCCTGAGATTTTCACAGACTAATTTCAGATCCGAAGTCTTCATTAAAGCCAAGTACCCCATTGGGGAAACTTTTTTTTCTTGCTCCAGACCGATGTCAGGAAAAGTTAACAATTGTATTTCTTGTGGGAAGCAAATACCTCATAAGGACTTTCATCCTTACTGTATTCCTTGCCTAGGCCCTGATCATAACGTTGCTAGCTGTCACTTTTGTGCTAGATTCAACCAACGCACTGTTAAGTGTCTGATTTTGCTCTTCATTACTTTGGCCGAAAATTCAACTATATAATGCCGTCGGAACAGCCGACGACCGAAGTTTTAAAAAAAACGCAAGGAAAAAGAGAAGGACAGTCATCCTAGATCCAAAACAGACGAGGCTTCCGCAAAGCCAGTTGCCGGTTCTCAGTGAGATGCTTTCGCAGCCCCCGACGTCCGCTACAAAAAGTGAGGAAAAAGCACAGAGTAGAAAAAGTACTGCAGCTGTTCAGCAAAAAGCAGTGCAAACTCCAGACATGACTTCCAGTAACAGTGAGAGGAAAGTATGACAACCGCACACAGACCTAGTTAACATAAATGCAACACTGATGAGGTATATCACCTCAGACAACAAAAAGCTGGAAATAATGGAAGAAGCTTTAAACAGATATTCAGATGAGGTAAACTGAATAGTGACTGCTCAAGAAGAGATGTTTAAAAAATAATAGAATCAGAGGGCAGAGCACTTGGGGGGGAAACCCAAGATTTTCAGCTGTACCAGAGAAGCTGGAAGGAACAGACTGATAATTTTGAGAAAACAAGCAGCTGGACTGGTATTCCAGAGCAGTTGTTAATTGAAAGGGCACATCTTGTGTGCTCCAAAGCTGGCTAGAGAAAGCAGCCTAGACCTCTGGTAGTAAAAATGCAGTCCTAACAGCAGATGTTGACTCTGACAAAACTGGCCAGAGGGCAAAGTACTAAAAGTGGGAGACAGCAGAGTGTTTGCAGAGAGTGATTACTCGTATACCAGGCAAAAGAGTAAATGTATTCCACTGTTCAGGAATGCAGAGAAGTAGGTGTGAGATTCCAACTGTTGTACCCAGCAACCCCCAAAATATTTTTCTCTGGAGGGGCAACGTTGTTTAAGTACATGCTAAGGAGGAAATATTAAAGTTTGTCCAACAAAAAGTGAGCTGTGAAACCAGATTCTGCATTTTCTTCAGTTAATGAAGAAACAGATGTCAGTGAAACCTTTTGCAATGTTTTAACAGAAAATGCTGGAGAGAAGGAAGACACATGAGCGTAAACTAGAAGCATTGAGAGCACGTTGGAAATGAAGCAGAGAAGTATTTGGGAGATGGAGATGAACAGGAATATAACTGATACCTTAGATGTTGACAAATGTGGGATTACAAACAATTATATTTCTGTAGTATGACCGAGAAAGGAAATCTGGAAATGTTAGACTGTTTTGGAGTTTGTTGGATTTGTGGGGGACTCTTAAGGTGTGTGCTGTACGTCATTTCATTTGTGTTTGGAAAAATATTTAGGGTAGGGAAAGAGGAGGGAGAAAGTCAACTTTAAGTAAAACAATTTTTCTCAATGGTACTATTTTTGTAGTGTATGCTTTTCTTCGCATGCTGTAAAGTAAAGTTTTCTCAGTTGCTTTTAAGTGTAATGGGGATGCTGTTGTAATAAAGTGCTCCTGTTTTTCTTTATCCTTTTATTTCTCTCCAGTTTTAAGAAATGTAGGCACTGCAATGTGTAAACAATCTCATTAAAAGAACATGACAAAAAGAAAAATGAATGTGCTTTTTTCCCATTCCGCATGGAGGAATGACTGGACTCTAAGACCCCTAGATTGATCTAGTGGCAAGCTTTAAGAGAAGCAAGTAAATGAGTATTGAATATTATAAGGCTTTTTTCTAGCAAATGTATGTCTAGTAGCAACTCTATATTTGTTCCCATGTCTCCATGTAAACAATCTAATAGCCAATTTCTCTTTTTTTCTAGCCAGTTTCTCTGAGATGTTTTCTGAAAACATTCAGATGTTTTCCTAGCTGAGAGAGCTATTAAGACCAAACCAGACCTCACTTAGACACACAGGCTGCACCACGCTTCTTAGCATGGATAACCTTTCTTTTAGGTTAACTCAAGTTTGTGGCTGTCAGTTTGGGATGTTTGTTCCTTTTAGGAGGGTAAAACTTAAAGATTTGAAGATGTGCATAGTTTTGTGTGCGAGAACTAAGTTAATAGGTTTTAGCAGGTATTTGGTATGGGGTTTTAGAGATTTCAGTAAACAGTTTTGTAAGATGAGCTCAAATGGGTTTGGCAAATAACTGTATAAAAGTTCAGCCTGCCAGACTGTGTGTGTATGTAATGCAATAGCTGGAACTAGACATTTAACAAGCAAGCTGTTGTACATAAAAGGTAGAAATAAATTAATACAGTGATGCTTTTTATAATGTTTTTAAATGTCTGTGGTCTCACAGAAATACAAAAAGAGTAGTGAACTATATGAATGTAGAGTGCAAGTAACTGAGCTGCAGGAGACACTAGGAAAGAACTGGACATGAGAATTTGATAAAAGGTTTTCAGGTTGGTTATTCAGCGGAATACCTGGGACAAAGGAAAATAGGAGTAATTGTATTAATTGCAAGAGGAGCTCCAATAGTAATAGAAGAGGATAAAAAAAGATAATGGTAGATTTGTAGTACTAAGGGGCTACTGGCAAGGGAGGAGGATTACACTGGCATGTATTTATGTTCCACCTAAAACTGCAGTAATAGAGCTTAAGAAAATTGTGGGTGACATGATCCACTTTCAGCAAGGAATATTACTTGTGTGGGAGGACTGGAATTTGATTTAGAGCAATGAAGATGTGTTTGGGAGGCCCAGAAGGGAAAGTATAATAAGAGGGTGGACTTCTGAAGAAATTTATGAAAATGTTTGGCATGTAAGATGTGAATTCAGTAGTAGGAGTTTGAAATTAATTTACATATTCCCCAAGGTATAAAAACCTGGGATAGGCTAGACAGAATTTACATTACACAGGAACATGTGCATTTAATCAAAGGTTGTGATAACACCCAATAAGTATTTCAGATCATTAGCAAATAAAAAAAAATAAATAAAAAATTGGAACACAAGGTAATGAAATAAAAAGGAGGTACTGGTGCTTTCCCACCTATCTGAGACGAGAGGAATTTAAGGAATGGGTAGTGGAAAAGTTTCAGGCACTATTAGAAATTTCTTCTGAAAGTATAGCTAGGGAGTGGGATAAAATTAGAGGAGTTTAAAAATAGGGTGGAAATAAAAGGGGGCTATGGTTAAGAAGTAACCATAATTTAGAGGGACTGACAAATGTGGAGATTTCATAGAACAGGGTCATGAGCAACTGCAGAATGCTAAAGAGAAAAGGGATTACGTGGATAATATGCACGAGTTTAAAATGATTGCTGTTGAGCAACTTTTTTTTTTTTTTTTTTTTTTTTTTAACAACTGTAGAGTACATAACCTTTAACACCATGTCTCAGGCAACAGAAAGTAGAAAGGGCTGTCACCAAGCTTAATGAGCTTGTAACAAGGAAGGCAACGAGATTCTGTAGAGGTATTAGAAATATTTCAAAAGTGCTATGAATGTCTGTGTAATGCTGCGAAATGTGGAACTCAAGAATAGGTGCAAATGGAAATGTTTATGGAAGAATTAAATATGCCAAGGTTAGAGGTGGATGAGGCTCAATTACTAAATGATGTATAACCATTCTACAGGAAAATCCCCAGGAATAGATGGTATTCCTGTAAAGATTTAGAAGCTAGGAGGGAAAAAAACTGATGAAGGTTTTGTTTAACAGTTTGAGAAGTACCAACAGCATCCTGGAAGAAAGCAATGGTAGTTGTAATACCTAAAGAGGGTAATGGTCCATCAGATCCAGCTTCATCCAAGTTCATTTCAATACTATACCATGATTATAAAGTGCTTGTCTATAATGGCTAAACAAATGGCGAAAGTGATGTCAAAATTGAAAGATATGGATCAGTGTGATTTTGTGGAGGGGAGGCAAACATTTGACATCAACATTGCTGACCCAGAGGGAAGTAGAATGTAAGAATACCACTGTTAGTAGGCCCTGATGCAGAGAAAGGTTTTGAAAGAGTAAGCTGAGACTTTGGGGTGGGTAATGGAAGTATTTTCATTCCCTGATAAAATTATAAGGTTGGTTAGGAAGATTTATTGGGGATCAGCGGCAAAATTTTATGTGGGTGGGGTCCACTCTGCCAATTTCTGCTTGTGCAGAGGAAGCAGGCAGGGGTGTCCCCTTTCTCGTTTATTGTATTATATTTAGAACCATTGGCAAAGAAAATAAGGGACTCAAATTCAAGGATATGATTGGTATGGTAGTCAAACGCTGGCTGTTTTTGCAGATATTATTTTATACCTGACAAAACCAGAAAAGGGCATTAGTATTGCGCAACATTTTGAGACCATTTCATATTTTTTCAGGATGCAAAATTAATGAAGCTAAAACAAAGGCAGTGGTGTAAATTGTGTACCCACACACAAATTGGTTCAGCATTATCCGTATTTATGGGGATGTGATAAAATTATGTATTTAGGAGTATGGATTAAAAATTATTCCAGTGTGGTAGCAATGACGTGGGAAGAGACTAAACAAAAGGTCATACAAAAACTGAGAAATTGGGAACTCTTATGTGAATATGGAGAGTAAGATGCAAGCAGTTAAACTGTCTAGCCCCTTTAGGATTATACGTAGATCAGGCATATTTTTTTTTATCAACCAGAAGAGAAGTTGTGGATATTAAGAGCTGAAAAATTTTGTTTGGGGGGGGGGGGGACTGCAAGTTAAGTGTGATAAGCTGATTCTTCCAGTAGAAGTTTAAGGTGGATTGGAATTAACTTATTTGAAGAGGCATTTCAGAGCTACACAGTTAAGGCTCCTGTACATAGCACAAGCAGAAACCTATAATTCAAATTGGAAAGGGATGATGAAATTGGGGAAGCCCAAGAAACAAGGAGATACTGGGATTTTGGATGCAGATCTTTGAGAATAGCAAGTCATACAGAATATTATATTCATTAGGTAGCATAAAGTATTCTAAGAACTAAGTCAACATGGGAATGGAGAAGAGATTCTCTCGATAGTGATGACTACAGTTAGGGGTACAGACAATAGGCAAGAGGGGGCTGGAATTTATTGGCAAACTGGCAAAGGAACCAAGGTGTTTGGAGCAGATAACTAGAGAGGAAAGGGTAATGGAATGGGAAGATGCCAAGAATTTATTTGGACTGCAGGTTGGAGATTGCCTTCCCTATCAGGGATGGATATTGGAGTTATAGGCAAAGAGAAAAGGAGAAGGTGGAGGTCCTAAAAGCAAGACAACACTGGTAGAGCTTTCAGTAGAATCTAGAACAGAAGTTGATGTTAAAGGAATAATTTGAGTATATAAAGTATTGCATGGTAACTAACAGTCAAATTGGAGGATGTTAGAATGGATTGGGAAGAGAGATTGGATAAACAATTCACAGAGAAACAATGGGGGCATATATGCATGCCTCCCAAGTATGCAACAAAATCTAGAAGCTTTAGGATTTTTGCATGGAAATGTTTACATATACATCTTTATGCCCCAGGTAGACTCCAGAGAATGTTTCCTCTGGTAAACAGCAAATGTTGGAAGTGTGATGGGGAAGATAAAGGTAATTGAATATATTTTCTGGGAGTGTAATAAATTGGCAGACTTAATTCCTTGCGGACAACTCTGTCGAAGATGCTGTGGTGTGCAAATTGGTGTAACTAGGGAAATGATTTTTCTGAGCTATGATGCAGAATCTGAATTGCCTAGACATAGTAAGGCCTTGCTTAGTCTAATTATGGTAGCTGCCAAAAAAACAATTACTAAAAAATGGAAATTATACTAGTAGTGAATATAGTAACGGAGATGAAACAAATTGGAATTGGGATCTTTAAAAGGGTAGGAGCAAATAACATAGGGAAATGAGTATTGTGTGAACAGTACATGCTGGGGGAGGAGTAGGATTTAAAGGAAGACACAACTTGAATGAGCTATGTAATGTTTGACTAAGTATAAAGATGTTTCTTGTTTTAAAAAAACAGTCTGCCATTCTCCCATTTTCCTTGAACAAAAAAAAAGTTTTTGTTGGTAAGAGCATCAAAACATTTGGAAGTGTAAACAAGCACAGTTCGGCTGTATATAAAAAATGACAGTAAAAACACGTATGCAAAGCATAAAACAAAGTAACAAGTTTAAGAAGATTTCTTTTGCAGTTATTGATACAGTTGAAACTGATTTTTATATGGGGGGTGATGGTAGTGTTCTTGAAACAAAGGATTTAAGGTGGCATTTAAGTGTGGCAGGTGATAGACCTATTGGTTAACTTTCATTGTATAACTTTGTTCTACTTAAACATTTGATATTTAAATTTTTGTTTTTTAGTAATGCAGATATTGGCTTATTCTTCGTGATATTTTTGTGTAGTTATGATGCTCTCACATGATTCTTACATTATTTCAGTCTATTTAAATGTGTCTTTAGTAATGAGGAGTTTTCTTTGAAGTTCTTTGGTAATAAACGATAAAAGCGCTTATTTTTTCCACCGTTTTAATCTTGTGTGTTTGGTGAGCAGTGTGCATTGTGGTTAGTCTTAAGTTCACGCCCTTTAGATACAAGTGGTTTTGTGGCAGATTTGTTTCATTCAGGCTTTAGTTATTGTACTGTTAAGGTGCAGTTGGCAGCCATTTCTAGTTTCCCTGTTGGTAGAGGCAATATGCCTTTCATGGCAGTCATAATTTCCAGGGCTTTCCCCAGGAGCACCTTTTTGTTAACATCCTCCAGTTAGGGATCCTTTCCTTTTGTGAGATTATTCCCTCATGCTTCAGGGGTTGGCTGTTCCTCCCTTTGAGCCTTCTGCAATGGTTGATTTAAAGTCATCTTGTTGGAAGATCTTGTTTTTGGTAGCTGTTACTTCCATCAAGCGAGTTTGAGTTGCAAGCCCTCTCATCAGTACCTCTGTACCTAGTACATAAAGACAGGGTTTCTCTTTTCTCTGTGCACAGACCTGTCTTCTTAAGGTGGTTATGGAGAATAGTTTGAATCGCTCTATTTGGTTGTGTTTTCATGAGTTTTCTAACAAGGGTGAATATTTGCTGCATTGTGTTGATGTTCAGACAATTGAGGTCTTATTTGGGTAGAAGAAAATCTTTCAGAAAGTCTAATCAGTTTTTCTTAGAAGCCCACTTGGGCATGTCCTTGTCTAAGGTTACTCTTCTCTAAGTGGCTGTCTGATTGCATCTCTCTTGGGTATAGTTTGAAAGAAAAGTAGTTGCGGGATAAACCAAAAGTCATTTTACAACAGCTGTCTATTTCTACTGTATTCTCCAGAGCTCTGTTTGAATGAGATTTGTCGATGCTACCTGGTGTGGGTCCTTGCATCTTTGTGCCACACTACAGATTGGACGTAGACTCAAGTCCAGGGTTTCCTTTGGTTCCACCATGTTGAGCAGTATCTTGAGACCCCTCTGGGTTTTTTTTTTTTTTTTACATGGCTGGGGTCTCTGTCCCACAGATTGAATTCAGATGGAAAAGGCGACATATAATTCGAATTTTATGTACTTCATAACAGTAAGTCTGTATTCTTTACATCTGGTTCAGTCTTCCATCTCTGACTCCTGCCGTTTTTGGCAAGCCTCTTAACAGTTGGATGACAGCCGGGGAGACGTTGCCCTTTTTCTTTTGCATTTTGGAGTCCTTCATATCTTTTGCCCATGGAGTATGAAGCATTGTCAGATAAAGGTGGTATAGGCAAACCTGATCTGAGATAGTCTTAAGGAGTGAGGGATTATGGGTAGAGGAGGCAGAGCTCAACAGCCTGATGTTTTGGTAATGTGGCCAACCTTGGATTGGAGATGAATATGTTAACCAACAGGTTGACCCAGACTGAGACAGCATGGATCTATAGTTACGGTAAGTTCATAACTTGTGGGGGTTTTTTGTTTATTTTATGCATGTGTATATTTGTGTAAATAACAATATACGGATAAATGACTAACTTATAAAAGGCAGTTTGCCTGAAGTACACTTTATTGAATAAAACTGAAAAACTAAAGTGAAGAGAAAAAAATTTGTAAGGGAACAAGCACCTCCTATTTGCATCCTCCCGTAACTTAAATGTACCAACTCCAAGTTTCTACAGTACCAGGAAAAGGGGCGAATTCCATATCTACAGTATTGTGATCTCACAAAGTAACTGGCCTGCCACTCTGTGTTTTGTTCAGTTCACTTATCACAAAATGCATTTGAACAAGTTGCCATTTGACCAACTAGTAGGAAAGTATTTGTATACATTATAGCTCTGCAGCAAACTGACCCAACAAGGCTGGATATACAAAATTCCAAAATGTTCATCGTGTTTCACTGTTGCAGTCATCACTGTAGGGTTCTTCCTGCCGGCAGGCAGTCCCCTGTCTGCCAGAATCCCAAACTCTGGGTCCGAAGTCGGCTGTTCAGTCATGCTCCCTGACGTCAGAGCGCTAGGAGTAGAAAGCTGCCAGCCGACGCCATGTTCTCCAGTCTTTCTTGCCGTGCAGTGAAAGCAGTTTGCAAGTGCCGGTCGGCTGACTCCTGATATTTTTTCGTGCTTCAGTCCTAAGACTGACTTCTTCTTCACAAAGCTAAGTACCCCATTGGGGAAACTTTTTTCTTGCTCCAGTCCGATGTCAGAAAAAGTTAATAATTGCATTTCTTGTGGGAAGCAAATACCTCCATAAGGATTTTCATTCTTACTGTATTCCTTGTTTAGGCCCTGACCACGACGTAGCTAGTTGTCGATTTTGTGCTAGATTTAACCAACGTACGATTAAGCGAAGGTACGATTTTGCTTTTCACTACTTTAGTAGGCGATTTAATTATAAAATGTCGGACACGCTTCCGACTACCGGAGTTCACAAACGATGCAAGGATAAGGACAGGCCTCCGAGGTCCAAATTAGACTACGTTTTACTAGCAGAGCCAGCTACAGGTTCGGCCGTCATCAGTGAGGTGCTTTCGCAGCCCCTGTCTGCCATTTCAGAACCGATTGCCGAAACGGACTGTCACGAGGAGCCAGCTAGGCCTTTGAACACTCCAGCTGCAGGACCTTCGGACAGTGCCCCCTCGGATGGGTACGGAGCCGCTGTGCAGGTACCGGCTTCCGAGGGGGTTTTCAGGCCTGCACAGCTTCTGATAAAGGCAAAGACTCCTTCTAAATCTAAGACACCAGCCCAGGCCTCTTCTGATCCGGGACCCAAATCTCAGAAACAACTACTTAAAATGGCGGAGGACTTACTAACCATGGTTAGGGGTTCACATCCCCCTCCAGACAAAAGGCCAAGGCAAGAATTGGATTATGAATTTTCTGATCAGGCATCTATTTCTTCAGTGTCTTCCTCTGAACAGGAATATACTTTCCCTCCTTATGAGTATTCTGATGCTGAGGAATCCATTCCTTCAGCTTCTCCCCCTGAGGATTTTTCTTTTGGGGAAACTTTACATGACATGAGAGAGCATTTTCACTGGGAAGGACAGGAGTACTCTGAATCCAAGAGAAGGTTTAGGGATTTCCTTCTTCCCCAACATAGACCCCTGGTTATTCCGCCCATTTTGGATATTGTAGATGATGCCCTTTCTGAGGCTAATTTAACTCCTGACTCCTTTCCTCCAGCCCCTGCTAAACCCGATAGATATTACAGGGTCCCTGATTCCCACCAGTTCCTTTACTAAAGTCCTTGTGCTGACCCAGAAACCATTTCTCAGGGTCCTAAGGGGGTTAAGGCCGCTTCTGCTAAAAACCCTATTCCGACAGATAAGGATTCTAGAGCTTTGGAGAGATGGGGCAAAAAAGTGTACACGTCTGCTACTTCATCTATTAGAGCTTTAAATTGTCAATTTCATATGCTAAAATATCAGCAATTTCTACTGTCTGAGACAAAAGCTAGGTACCATTTCTGCATGTGGAGATAATAAGGAGTTACACGATTTGATGCATGCCACTGAACAAGTGGGGAAGCATGGTTTACACTGGTTTTGATGCCTTAGAGGCCTCTTGCAGGGCGGCTGCCTCTGGCACAGTCATTAGAAGACATGCTTGGTTAAAGGAACAAAACTTACCTGATCAAGTGAAAGCAAAGTTACTGGATGCTCCTGTTCAGCATAATGTTTTGTTTGGGCCTAAGGCTGAAGAGGTGATAAAGAAAATGGAGGATAAGGCAAAATCCATGCAAACGGTTAAGGATTTCTTACAAGTTCAGCCCCCAAGATTTAGCAGACATTGGCCAACAAAAAATTGGTCCTTTCCCAGCTCGGACAGGCCTCAGAGGGGTAGATATAGGCGCTCCAGAGGGAGGACCAAAGCACAGATCTCTTACAGACCTAGACAGTGGAGTGCTTCCACCCCCAGGGGTGGAGAGGACAGACCTCAGTCTTACAGAAAACAGGCTCAATGACTTCCCCTGCATGGCTCCAGGAACTTCTCTCTTGGAACCCCCTCTAGGAGGAAAACTCTTTCAACAAAATTGGACTTGCATAACCCAAGACAAGTGGGTTTTGGATGTAGTTTCAAGGGGTTACAAATTCCACTTTCATACCTTGCCAAGACCAGACGGATGGCCAGACCTAAAAAAACACCAATGGTCAGAGGCATTAAACCAGGTGGGATCCCTCATGGCTATGAGGGCCATAGAACTGGTTCCACAATCAGAGACTGGGCAAGGCTTTTACTCAAGGCTCTTTCTACTTCCCAGAAAGCAAAATTCATGGAGACCCATCCTAGACCTGTCAGTTTTAAACACTTTCCTGGAGATACCAAAGTTCAAGATGCTTACCCTGCAGCGGCTCCTGCCAATGTTGAGCAAAAATGCATGGATGGTGACATTGGATTTAAAGGAGGCTTATCTACACATCCCTATCAGACCAGAGTGCAGAAAATTCCTCTGGTTCAAGGCAGGCTCGAAACATTACCAATTCTCTGCGCTGCCCTTTGGCTTGTCTACTGCGCCCAGGGTCTTCAAGTGCCTGGCACCAGTAGTAGCTTATTGCAGACTCAAGGGAATTCAAATTTACCCTTATCTGGACGACTGCCTTATTCAAGCAGACAGCAAGGATGTCTTACTCCGGCATCTGGAATTTGTTCAAAATCTTTTCAAGTACTTGGGATTCACTGTGAACATAAAGTCAAATTTGACACCCACACAACAGTTAACTTTTCTGGGTGCTTTTCTAAACACAACAAGCCAGATGGCATTCCTGACATCCGAAAAACTACAGCTGGCTTCAACTTTAAAAACCTTGGCGTCAATAACTCTAACTGCAAGGAAATTCCTGCAGGCTTTGGGTTACATGGCCTCCTGCATCCTCATACCAAATGCAAGACTACATATGAGAAAAATACAATGGTACCTAAAAAGTGTATGGTCCCAGCATTGCCACAGTCTAGACACAGATTGTTGTCTTGCCTTGCCTACAAAAGGACTTCCATTGGTGGGCCATGGCACGTCTTCACAACAAAGGGAAAGCCTTGAGTCTGCTGCCAGCCAGCCAAGTGTTAACCATGGACGCCTCGGATTACGCATGGGGAGCCCACTTGCAGGAAAAAGGTCTTCAAGGTGTTTGGACAGAGGATCAGAAGCTCCTACACATCAATTTAAGAGATGTTAGCTGTACAAAATGCCCTCTTGGCTTTCAGGGATCTTCTACAACCAGGACAACTACTGATACGGACAGACAACACCACAGTTATGTGGTACATAAGCAAGGGGGTTCACACTCCTACCCCCTTTGCAGACTAGCCATGACTCTATGGAACACAGCTCCTGCTTGCAAAGTGAATATACAAGCTCAGTTCCTGCCAGGGAAACAAAATACTCTGGCAGACAGCCTGAGCAAAAACCTGTCAGACCCACACGAGTGGATGCTAGACACCCAAATATTCAAGATGATTACAGAGGCCTGGGGCTGCCCGGACATAGATCTGTTTGCATCACCCCTCAACCACCAGTTACAGATTTTTTGCACAAGGACATTTCACAAACTAGCATGGAAAGTGGATACACTATCATTCAGTTGGAGAAACCTCTCTGGGTATGCCTTTCCGCCACTACCTCTTCTTCCACGAGTGGTGTTAAAGATCAAGCAGGACAAGCCCAAGATGATATTACTGGCTCCAAATTGGCCTAGTCAATTCTGGTACTCAACACTGATGAATCTATCCTAGGAGCCACCTTGGATTTTACCTCAGATTCCAAATCTTTTGTCCCAACACCAGGACCAGGTTTTGCACTCATGTCAAAACTCTCAGCCTGGCGAATTCAGGGTCTATGATTAATCCTTTCCTTCCCAAACAGGTCATGGATGTCATCTTAGAAGCCAGACGGCCTAGCACTACAGAATCTTATGCAGGAAAATGGAAGGGATTTTGCACCTGGATGCATGCTCAGGATTCGGATCCCCTTATTCCTAATATCCCACTGATTTTACTTTACCTGACCGACATGCTTCATAAGGGTTTATCCTGGTCTTCCATAAAAATAATGCCTCAGCTATCTGCACATTACAGTACAGATCCTCCATTCTTTTCGCATCCACTTCTGAAACAATAACTGAGGAGCAAAGAATTTAAGTCCCCCTAGGACACCACCCATACCTGCCTGGGACCTCAACTATGTTCTGGAAAAACCCACTCTGCCTCCTTTTGAGCCTGCTGCCACATCTGATATTAAGTATTTATCATGGAAGACTGCTATCCTGCTGGCTTTGACTTCAGCCAGGAGAGTCTGAGTTACAAGCACTCATGGCTGTGGAGCCTTATATTATTTTTCACCAAGATAGGGTGTCTTTGCGGACTAATCCTACTTTCATGCCTAAAGTGGTTTCCAAAGTGGCTTTAAATCAAACTATTAACCTGCCAACTTTTTTCACTAATCCACAAAATAAAGGGGGAAAGGATCTTGCATTCCTTGGATGTACACAGACTACTTTGTTTTTACCTGGACAGAACCAAGAATTTCAGGAGAACAGAACAACTGTTTGTTTCTTATGCAACAAATTCCCAAGGCAAAGCTATTTCAAAACAGACTATTTCTAAATGGATTGCTCATGGAATCAGATTTTGTTACTCATCATGGAAAGCAAATCCCAGGAAAGATTAGGACTCACTCTACCAGAGCTGCTGTTACTTCAGCTGCCTTTCTCAGGGGGAGTACCTACCAAAGATATTTTGGAAGCTGCAACTTGGAGTTCAGTGCATACTTTCTCTAAGCACTATAATCTCCCTCTTTACTCTAAGCCTAGGGCAGGCTTTGCTTCTGCAGTCTTGCAGGGCTTTCTAGCCACCCCTTCTACTTTATAACCACCACCCTCTACCTCAGCTTTGGGATT
Organism: Protopterus annectens; assembly: GCF_019279795.1. Classification (NCBI taxonomy): domain Eukaryota; kingdom Metazoa; phylum Chordata; order Ceratodontiformes; family Protopteridae; genus Protopterus; species Protopterus annectens. The sequence goes on along the minus strand of NC_056743.1, from coordinate 797,379,961 downwards.
CAACCCTACAGTGATGACTGCAACAGTGAAACACGAACATAGTACAGTTGTGTACACTTACCATAAATGTAGATGTTCGAGTGTCTTCACTGTTGCAGTCTGGGTTACCCTCCCTCCTGTCCCCTCTTACACTTTCATTAGTGTAGTTTCCTACTTCACCCTTATTCTGAGGTGTATTTGCTTCAGGGTATGGGGTTTTTGTAAGTTACTTTTTTGTTTTATTATTGGCCTTCATTTTTGGGCACCTGACATCTGGGACAAGAAAAACTCGAACATGGTGTCGGCTGGCAGCTTTCTACTTCTAGCGTTCTGACGTCAGGGGGCATGACTGAACAGCCGATGCCGGACCCAGACTTTGGGATTCTGGCCGACTGGGGACTGCCTGCCAGCAGGAAGAACCCTACAGTGATGACTGCAACAGTGAAGACACTCCAACATACACATTTATGGTAAGTGTACACAGCTGTACTTTCCAGATGGAAACCAGCCAGGACCAGTTGGAAAAAGGAAATTGCTGTTTTAGTGGGGAATATTCAGCAGACTTGGGTTTCTGCAAAAAAAAAAATAAATTCACTGCATATCTGCAGACAGAGGGGCATCAGGCATACGTACATAACGTGTGTGTGTTTTATTTGGAGAAGGGTTGATTTATCATTGTTCTGGTTGATAAATTGTCAAGTATACATTTTTATCTTTTACATCCTGGTATGGTGTTAGGGCATGGTCATGTGATTCTATGAAGTTATATACAGTGCTGGCCAAATTAATAGAAATCTTTTTTTATTTGCTGTATTATATGAAAGACAAACAATATAATTCATGTTGCATGAGAAAATGTTCTAATAGGTTCATAGGTAGATACTAAGCTATCTGCCTGAAGGCATTTATAAGCCTAGCCGGAATGTGTTTGCTTTCGCCACCCCCTTTAGATTAGTTCCCGGTGCCTCTGTCCAGCAGAGCCATCAAAGTGATCCCTGGGGTAAACTTTGTTTCCCATCCACTCGTCAAGGTTTCTCTTGAGGGTTAGCGAGGAGCTTTGCCTAATGTAGATTGGAATCTTGGTCCAGAGCATGGGAAGTCTCTGGGACAGGAATCTATCCCTCCAGCATGTCATTTATTGTTGTGGTGAGGTTTAGATCCCTGAAGCGTGTGGCTCGAGGGGATATGGTTTTCTTTAGGTGGAGCATGTCCATCAATTCTGGGTTGGACATGGCCTTGTATGTCAGGCAGAGATCACCTCTGAGTAGGCGGTATGCAGCAGAGTACAGCTGGAGTTTCTTCAGTCGAGCTGCATAAGACATCTGCTTGAGGCCAGTGATCCTCTTGGTGAGGTACCTCTGTGGTCTTTCCAGTTGTTGCAGGTGTCTTGTAAGGTACATCACAAATGGGGCATTGTACTCTGGGTCTGAGTGATGCGTAGCAGGGCCCAATGACCTCTTTCAATCTGGATGCAAACCCTTTTGTGATTAGGTGGGCCACATTGGATTTTCTAACCAGTTTGGCAATGTGATTATCAAAGGAGAGGTTACTATCTACTTGGGTCCCCACATCCCTCAAGTCTTCCGAGTTTAGGGGACTACCACCTATGTGGTAGTTTGTGGGTACTTTTTTTTTCCAAAGGGGATGACTATGCACTTTTTGGCATTTAGCTTGACGCCATGGTTTTGACACCAGGTGTCTGTCTCAGTGAGACCCTTTTGGAGGATGTCTGTCTCAGCCGGAGAGTCAATTATAGCCCCTAGTTTGCAGTAGTCTGCGAACTTGGTCAGCCGTAGTCCTCCTGTGCTTGCCTGTACCTCTGAGAAGTATATGCCGAACAGGAGGGGTCCTAGGACTGAGCCCTGGGGAATGCCACTTGTAACCGGTTTAGAGTCAGACCTAGCTCCCGCAACTCTTACCATGTGGGTTCTGTCAGTGAGCCAGTTGGCAACCCATCTCGTGATGTAGGGGGTTATGTTCAGGCTGGTGAGCTTGTCTATAATACCGGAGTGGGGAATGATGTTGAAGGCCTTTGCAAGGTCTAGGTAGGCTGTGTGAACCACCTTTCCCTCGTCTGTAGCCTTGGTAACTGTCTCTAAGTCCAACAGGTTTAGGAGGCATGATATGCCCTTAAAGCTGAACTGGGTAGGGTCCAGTGTTTGGAGGTTTCCAATATCTCTCTAAATGAGATCCATGATGCGCTCCATAGCGTTGCAGACCAAGCTATTCAGGCTTATAGGGCGATAGTTCCCGGGGTCCGTTGTGGCTCCACCTTTATGGAGCGGAATAACCGTTGCTATGCGCCACTCTGGGCACATTGCCTGTGGAGAGGCTGATTTTAAACAGTGTGTTTAGGTGAGGGGTTAGTTCATCTTTGAGCTTGTGTAGGATGCAGCCTGGGACACAGTCCGGTCCCATTGATGCTGTTTTTGGCTTTGGAGAGGGCTGTTTTAACCTGAGTGTCTGATTTCAGAGACGCTACATTCTTCTGGTATAGTTATGGGCCCTTTCGGGGGTGAGAGGGGGATGAAGTTTGCACTGAACCTGTCTGCCAGGATGTTGGCTATATCGGTCAGTGCAGTGTATTTGGTGCCATTCTGCACCAACTCCTAGCAGATCTGAGAATTGCCACTTAGATTCTTGACATAGCTAAAGAATGCCTTGTGGTTAACTTTGGAGTCCATGGCAATTTTTCTTTCGAAGCTAGCCTTGGATGACTTTGAGGGAATGTAGTTTCTTGCTGATACTGATCAGGGATTTCTTCCCTACTTGGGATTTTACTCTCTTCTGTACTAGTTTCCTCCTATTGTATAGCTTGTTTTTGGCAGAGGTCCATCAGACTGGTTTCCTTTTCTTGGAGGAGTGCGTCTTGGTTTTGTTTGGGATAGCACAATCCATGCATTCTTGTAGGTGCCTGTAGAGTGCGTTAGTAAAGGATTTTGCAGCTTGGACAGCATTATCCTTTATCATGGTTCTAGTATTTTGTAAATGACCCTTTGGCCATCATCCGGGATTTAACTCGAGGCATAGAACTAACAAGTTCACTGCAATGTGCAGTCATAGAAGCATTGTGCACCCAAGCTGAAATGATTTCTTAAATCTGTTTCTTTTTTCTTCATCTCGGACTTCAGAATAGCCCACAAGTTCTCTGTTGGATTCATATCTGGGTTGTTGCATGGCCGTGGTAACACTTCATTACCATGGACCTCAAGGAAACTTGTCACTTCTCAACCATTATGACATGGGGCATCATTGTGCATGAAGAATCCTGGTAAATTCCTTTTTCTTTGTCCAGATGCACAGTTGAGGGAGCAGACGTTGCTGTAGTATATTTCTGTGCTGATGTTCGTGTTTCACTGTTGCAGTCATTACATTTGGGTAATCTGCTGGCACGTTGCCCTCAGTCAGCCTGATTAACAAAGTCTTGGGTCCTGAATCTGTTGCTGTCCCTTCTTCCATGACGTCAGGTCGTCAGGGGTATAAAACATGCAGCCGACGCCATTACATCAGTCTTTCTTGCCGTGCGGTGCCCGAAGCAGAAGCAGTTCACAAGTGCCAGTCGGCCGACTCCTGAAATTGTCATTATCGAGTTTCAGAATCGAAGTCTTCAACTTAAAGGTAAGTACCCTGTTGGGGAAACTTTTTCTTGCTCCTTACCGATGTCAGTAAAAGTTAATAATTGGATTACTTGTGGAAAGCAAATACATCATAAAGATTTTCATTCGTACTGTATTCCTTGCCTAGGTCCTGACCATGACGTACCTTGCTGTCAGTTTTGTGCTTTATTTAATCAGTGAACTATCAGTCTGTACATTTTTGCCTCTAAATATTTCGGTTCTCTGTTTAACCAGAAATGTCCGTTAGCCATCCGACTACTGGGATTCTGAAAAAACACAAAGATAAAGACAGAGACAGGCTGCTGAGGTCCAAAACTGCCGCCGACGCTTCTAAGCCCAGTCGCCAGTTTGCTGGTACTCAGTGAGGTGCTTTTGCAGCCCCTGATACCAACTACTTTTTATTCGCAGGCCTCTACTGAGACCTATTCGGAGTCCGGTATGCTGCAAGATGCTTCACCTATGGAACCCGCGGATTTCTCTACCTTGGATGGGTCTGGAGCCGCTGTGCAGGCACCAGCTTCTGAGGGTGTATTCAGGCCTACAGACTTGCATATTAAGTTGACACCGCCTTCATTACGAAGGCCTAAGTCTCGATCCATGTCTAAAAAAACGACGCCCAGGCCGTATGTTCAGGCCCCTATGCCTAAAAAAACAAATGATAAAAGTGGCTGAAGATCTAATTACTCTAATCAAGGGGAGTCAAACCCCCCCCCCCCCCCAAAGAGGCCTAGGGCTGAGCTTGATTGAATCTTCTGATCAGGATTCTGTTTATTCTGACTCTTCTAATGACCTGGATTTGTCCATACCTACTTATGAGGATTCTGATGCAGAGGATTCCATTCCCTCTGCTTCCCCTCCTGAGGAATTTTCTTTTGGGGAAACTATATACTTTAAGGGAGCATTTCCACTGGGGAAAGTCAGGAATTTTCTGATTCAAAAAAGAGGCTTGGGGATTTCCTCCTCCTACCTCAGCATAGGCCTTTGGCTATACCTCCTGTACTAGACATTGTTGATGTGTTCTCGAAATCCAGTTTGGCCCCTAATTCCCTGCCTCCGGCTCCTAGTAAACCTAACAATACTACAGGGTTTCTGAGTCCCACAAGTTCCTTTTCAAAAATCCTGTTGCAGATCCAGAAACCATTTTTCAGAGACTCAAGGGCATTAAGGCTTCTACTGCTAAAAATCCTACCCCTTCTGATAGAGACTCCAGGGTGCTGGATAGTTGGAGTAAAAAGGTTTATACTTCTGCGACCTTGGCAGTCGGAGCTTTAAACTACCAATTTCATATGTTAAAATATCAACAGCATATTATTGGACTCCTTAAATAGAAAATGATTCCTGACTGTGTGGAAAATATTTACTGGAAACTTTACTTAGGTGGGGATGCTCTTTACGCTAATTCCATAGGAAAACTATGGAACTCCCTTCCTAATAACCTAAAACTAACTACCTCCCTTAGCCAGTTCAAAAGTAACCTTAAATCATTCCTAAAAGCTCACTGGCTATGTCCCTGTACTAAACCCGACTAGTCCTAAAAGTCCCTATACCCTCTGTTATTTCCCAATGCCATCTCTTCTCTCTTTTTCCACTAGCGCCCTCCTATACTATGTTATATGATCTCTAGTTCCTCGCAACAGCCTTCTACTCATTAATCACTATGAGCGTGTTATGGGATAAATCTTTAGCCTTCTCATCGGGGCATATTATTTAATCTTTAATATTGTCTAGTGAACCCCTGTTTTCACTTATCCACATATTACATGAATTACTCAAATTATAGCTAAGTTTTAAATTGATGTCTCTTCCTACTATGTTATCCAGAATTTTTGTTATGTATGTAAACCAAAGTCTTGATTGGATTTATGTGGAGGTTTTTTCTCCTTGAACTTTTATGAAATTGATATGTTTAAGTTGTGTCTCATCCTACCATGTAATTATGAAATTATTGAAATGTAACTCAAGTCTTGTTTTTACTGTGGAGCTTTTCTCCCCGGGTCTCTGCTGAAAATGGATATGTATCCAGTTGGACTAACCCGGTAAACAAATGTAAAATAAATAAATAAAATAAAATACACGATTTAATGCATTCTGCTGAACAAGTTGGAAAACCTACTTTGCAGTGTGGTTTTGATCATTTAGAGGCCTCCTGCAGGGCTGCTGTTACTCTGTGTGCTTAGAAGGCATGATTGGCTTAAGGAGCAATCTTTGCCTGATCATGTTAAAGTTAAATTGTTGGATGCTCCTTTAAATCAGGACTGCCTGTTTGGCAATAAGGCTGAAGAAGTTCTAAAAAAAATGCAAGAAATCTTTAACAGTTTGCATAGATTTAGCTTCATCTTCCAAGTGCAACGTCCAAGATTTAGTAGGCACTGGCCTACTAAGAATTGGTCCTTTCCAGCCCGTTCCAGATCCTGTCAAGCCAAACCCAGGTTTCAGTCCCAGGGGACTCTCAGAACTAAGCAGTGGGGGGCCTCCACTTCCAAATCTGGAAATAACAAGACACCCCCTATAGTAAACAGTCTCAATTACTTCCCTTTAAAATTACCAAGCACTTATCTTTTAGCCGCCCCTTTGGGGGGAAAGATTGCTCTTCATGCAAAGAACTGGGAACTCATAACCCAGGACAAATGGGTTTTAAATAGTGTCCCAGGGATACAGATTTAATTTCCACACGTTGCCAACACCAAATGGGTGGCCAGACATGCCCCCAAATCAGTGGGCAGAGGCTCAAAAAAAAAGTACTTTCCCTCTTAAGCATGGGGGCTATTCAGCTGGTACCAGAAGAGGAAAAGGGACAAGGTTTCTATTCCAGGCTTTTTCTGGTACCCAGAAAAGACAAATCATGGTGTCTAATCCTGGACCGGTCTACTCTAAACACCTTTGTGGGGGTTCTAAAATTCAAGATGCTGACTCTTCACCAGTTACTTCCTATGCTAGGCAAAGACGCCTGGTTGGCAACTCTAGATTTAAAAGAAGCATACCTGCACATCCCAATCAGGGAATCTTGCAGAAGATACCTACTCTTCAAAGCAGGCTACTTGCATTATCAGTTCTCTGCACTTCCCTTCGGCTTGTCTACTGCACCCAGGGTATTCACAAATTGCCTGGCTCCAGTTATTGCATTTTGCAGCCCAACAAATATTCAAATATACCTATACCTGGACGATTGTCTAATTCAGGCAGAAAACCAGGGCATACTTCTAAATCTGGCATTTGTAAAAAGGGTTCTAACTTGTCTTAGGTCACCATAAACGAAAAACAAATCACAACTGGTACCCTATCAACAGATTACATTCCTGGGTGCAAGCTTGAATACAACTGCCCAGATGGCTTTCCTCATGCCAGAGAAGCAAATTCATTTGGTAACTTCAAAAGTGGCCACAAAAACCCTGCTATCTGCAAGACAAATACTGCAAGCCTTTGGGTTCATGGCCTCCTGCATTCTTTTTCCATATGCAAGACTGCATATGAGAAAACTTCAGTGGTATCTAAAAAATCTATGGAGTCAACATGGTCACAGCCTGGAAACAATGATTCCTATCATAACGTGCCTACGCCTAAAGTTCCTGTGGTGGGCAGAAGCCTGCCACCAAAACAAAGGACTACCATTCACACTACCCCCTGCCACCCAAACCCTAACTACAGTTGCATCAGACTATGCATGGAGGGCTCACCTGGCAGGGACATGCATTCAGGGCAAATGGAACACAAATTAAATGCACCTACATATCAATCAAAAAGAAATGATAGCTGTACAGAATGCTCTGACTGCCTTAAAGGACTACATTCTTCCAGGACAACTAATGGTAAAGACTGACAACACCACAGTTTTGTGGTACATAAACAAGCAGGGGGGGGGGGGGGGAGTACACATTCCTAACCACTCTGCAGACTAGCCATGGCATTGTGGAGCACAGCCTTGAGCTACCAAGTGCATCTACAAGCTCAATTCCTGCCAAGAAAATTGAATACACTGGCAGAATAAGCAGAAATCTCATGGACCCACACGATTGGAAACTGGAACCATGGTATTTCAGCATGTTGACAAGTGAATGGGGGAGCCCAGACATGGATCTATTTGCCTCCCCCCCCCCCCCCAGAACTGCCAGTTGGACACGTTTTGTACAAGGACTCCCCACAAACAAGCCTGGTAAGTGGATGCTCTGTCCTTCAGCTGGACAAACCTATCAGTCTGCGCCTTTCTCCCTATGCCTCTGCTCTCCAAAGTTCTAATAAGTCAAACAGGACAAACCAAGGATGATTTTGATTGCTTCAGACTGGCCGCGCCAACACTGGTACCCTCTCCTGTGTAGTGTCGCAAATATCTCCATGGCACCTGCCTCAGACCCCTTCCCTGCTGTCTCGGCAGGAGAACCAAATTCTGCACCCTCAGCTTCCAACATTGAACTTTGCAACCTGGCTAATCACTTTAAATTCACCCTTATCCCTCAGCAAACCTGTGACCGATGTCGTCTTTGAGGCAGAGACCTAGTACTAGAAAATCGTATGCTGACAAATGGAAAAGAATCTGTGCTTTTCGAACCAGTCTTTAGGGATGAGCACAGCAGCGCCCATTTTACCTCCGATTTTGCAATACTTAACTGAGATGCTTCACAAGGACCTGTCTTTTTCCTCCATTAAACTCCACGCCTCAGCTATTTCAGCTCACTGTAACACCTCTTCTCTCATTCTCTGCTCAAGCAGCATCTCAGAGGGGCAAAAAACTTGAGACCACCCAGGAGAACTCCTACCCCTCCCTGGGACCTTTGTTTTGGAGAAACTCACTCTACCTCCTTTCGAGCCAGCTGCTACTGCAGACGTAATTTATTTCTTGGAAAACAGCCTTCCTTTTAACAATCACTTCAGTTAGAAGGTTATCTGAATTACAGGCCCTTATGACAGTGGAGCCTTCCATCATCTTTCATGCAGACAGGGTATCTCTCAGGACCAATCCATCTTTCATGCCCGAGGTGGTTTCCAGAGTGACTCTTAATCAGTCCATTCATTTGCCAACCTTCTTCCTCAATCCACAGAACAAAGGGGAATGGATTCTGCATTTCTTGGATGTGCACAGAACTAAGATTCTACTTGACAGGACTAAATCTCGAAGAAAATCTGAACAATTGCTGGTAGCATTTGCTGCAGGGGCAGAGGGGAAGACCATTTCAAAACAAACTATTTCTAAATGGATAAGCCATTGCATTCATTTCTGCTATAAGCACCATGGAAAACTTATCCCCCAGGGGATCAGATCTCACTCCACCAGGGCTTCATCCACTTCTGCAGCCTTTCTCGGAGGTGTTCCTACCAGGGATATCCTAGAAGCTGCTACCTGGAGTTCTGTACATACCTTCACCAAGCACTGTCATTTATCAATTTTCTCTAAATCAATAGCTGTCTTTGCCACTGCTGTCTTGTAGGGCCTTATAACTGTCCCTAATGCTGTATAAACTCCTCCTCCCAACCATAGCTTTGGAAATCTACCCAAATGTAATGACTGCAACAAGTGAATAACACTCTCTAACATATACATTTATGGTAAGTGTACACAACTGTACTTTCCTGCTTCATTTCCCTGAACAGTGTAGAGCCGACCTGTTCCAAAGATTCTCATAATGCTCCACACCATCACTTGAGTGTGGTGCTTGATGGGTTGAACGATGCAATCGTCCATCATCTGCTCTCCAGATTGTCTGACATTGTATTTGCTGATCCAAACACTGTATTATGCTCTTATCAGTGAACAACCTGCTCCCAGTCTTCTGACCAGTTTTGAAACTCTTTCGACCAGTGCAGTCTTTTTGCCTTCATTTGGTTGGACAACTATGGTTTCCTCAGAGGTCTGCAAGCTCGAAGCCCAGCATTCAGAAGTGTCCATCAAACAGTTCTGGAACTCACAACACCCTGTTCAACTCCCAAGATCACACTACACGGAACAAAACGGCAACCATACCGTCCTTTGTGGCTGTCTGTTTAAATCTCAAAAAGCTGTCCTCAACCTTCTCTTAGAAGCACTGCTTCACTGCTAAAACACTACACATTACTATATATCTGTCCGATACCGGAGTTTCACAGGTAACCTCAACCATGTTCCCTTCTTATTTACTATTTACTATACTACAACATAACGCGTCTTAAAGCAACCAGTTTGACAAGTGTCTACACAGCCGATTCAACATTCTAACATTCGATAATCTTGTAAACCCTTGTCATGTTGTGCACTTCGTAAAGTTTAAGCATAAGTAAGAAAGTTTAGTGTGCTTTAAACTTGGCCTTTCTGTCTTCATGTTGTCGCACTGTTACCGACTTGACTACCGAAAAATGCTGCAGTGTCTAGTTTAGACAAAACAGACCGTGAATTGACCGTTGTCTTTGACAGTTAAACACATAAGTATAAATGTTATAGTATCTGGTGTTTGCTCTTCCAGACATTCCTTAATAGATGGGTTTTGACTTTGGCCACTGTAGACTTTAGGATCCACAGCTCAGGCTCCTCCCCTTACCCACAGTCCCCTCCTATCTCCAGTATTACCTCAGATCAACTTGCTTTATGACTAGTGAAAGACTAAGAAAACTCAGCTGGTATATAAACTTGAGTCTACCTCCATGTATGTTTCTCCAAATGCTTGGCTATACACAGCTGTTGTACGCTTTGCTGCAGTAAGCAGTACAGATGCAATGAAAGCTAGCAAAATAAGGTTCTGTAGTGTTTTTTACTGTTTGGAACAAGGTGGAAGGTGTCAATTCTGATACGGTCTGTTTTTTCTTTTTTTTGAGGGGGGGGGGTTGTTTTACACAGGCATTGCTGCAGTTAAGTGTTTGCTTGCATCACAGTCATTGTATATATACACACACTCACTCTAGGTTATATAACCATTGGAAGTTCAGGATGTCCACATTCAGCCACTGATAGTTTGGTCGTTGAATTTAAGACAGTATATGCAAAAGTGAATTGGTTTTGTAATCTGTATTGTTGGATGAGATGCTGATTAAAAGAACAATCAAATATTAACCTTGTTAATCTGATAGTCAGTTACTTACATAATTGAAGTGTTTATGATTTAAAAACAGAAATAGTCGTGCATTTTTAGTAATTCTTATTTGTGACTGTGCATGCTAAGAGTTGCACTTCCACGGTTCAGTACGCTATCATGGGGGAAAGGGGGAAATGTGTGCAATAAACTTCTGCCGACATAGGCATTTATATATGTGAACTGCATACTGTGGTTAGAAATGTCTATGCAAATAAGCAGTGTACACCAAGCATAGAAAGCCTAGAAAAGTGCCAAAATTGTTGCTGGTGCACAGCAGCTACACTGTTGCACTACAGGCATGTACATGCTTCGCTTTCTGAATACCAGTCTAATTGGAATATTTTTTACAGAAGTTAGTGATGTCTGTTACTGTTTACAGATGCTTACTGAGGTGAGAATGGGACAGTTGCACAGGAAGTATTAGGTAAATTCAGTTAATTTCTGAATTGAGGCGCTCACTCATTTTTATATTGCTTTGCTGTTACATAGTGCACTATGTACAGCTTTTGCCATGGAGTTGTGAAGTAAAGATTACAAAATACAGACTTTTGTGTTGGTTTACTATCACAGTGTGGAGTGGCACTTTCGCAAAACTGGGATGGTCGAATGTTTATCCACAGTTTCTATAATGCCAAACTGAAAGTGTTGGAATTTACTTTAGTGAATGTAAGTGTTCATTCGCTGATATGAGGTCAATGTTATGAATAGAGATTGCTGTACAGTGCAGATCAGGAAATTTACCATCTGAAGTAGCTAACTTCATTTGTGCAGCAACCTGTGGGTATTGGATCCGACTTCGGATCCGAGCCGGCAGTTTTCAACAGCTTAGATCCGAGCTCCTAGCTCCTCCCCCAACCCATAAACCCCTGCCAACCCTGACTGACCTCAGATCTAGTTTGCCACGCTTGTTGTCAGCAGATGGATTCTTGAGCTCAGTCTTTAGCGAATTTCTGAGAGAAAAATAGAAAAAGTTTGTTACTTTTTTCCTGTACTTTTGGTGCGAGTACCGTGTGTTAGGTCCATACCCGTTTCCCTTAGCTTAAATCTTCTTTAGTTTATATATTTTTCCCTCCCTCGCTGGTTCGTTAAGGTCTGTGTGTGTGTTGGAGCCTAGCGTGTGTTTCTTTAGTTTAAAAATGTCTGAGGCCCCAAAACCTATCTTTTCGAAGTGCACCGAGTGTGGTAATAAGCTTTCACCGGCTGATGGCCACACTCTGTGTTCTGTGCCTTGGGGTTGGACACCTTTCCTCTGGGTGTACCATCTGCGCGGCGTTCAACCCCAGGGCACTCAAGGACCGGAGATCCAAGCTGATCCTGGTGGGTCTCTTGCCCCCAGATTCGGCTTCGGCCTCTGGTCCTACCGTGGCTACCTCCGCAGCTTCGGCTGCCACTCCTGCCTCTCCCCCCAGCTGGGACTCAACCTCCTGCTGTAGGCCCAGAGGAGAGGGAGACCAGGAAAGACAAGAGGAGGGAGAAGCACCACAAGCAGAGGGCCGAGGCCTCTGCTTCGGCTCCCCCGGCTAAGCGGTCTTCTCCCTCCAGGGCTTCCCGGTCTCCTTCTCCTCTGATCCGGTCCCCCGTTTTTTCACTGGGCCCGGAGGAGGAGACCCAATCTCCTTCAAGGTCATCGAGGCGGCACTCGCGTCCCGCCTCGGTGGCCTCATCGAGATCTACTCGCAGCCTTTCCGATGCAGATTTGGACCGGATGATGAAGATTCCTCCAGGCCCAACTGCAGATGGGAGTGCTCCTGCCCCCCCCTCCGGGGGGGGGGGGGGAGCTTGACCCCTTCCTTTGCCCTGATAGCCTCTTCTCCATCCCGCTTGCTGGGTTCGGAGCCTTCGGAGTCGGGCAGCCTTGGAACCGGGGGTGGGTCGGCGCCAACAGTCTTGGGTACTTTGGCGCAGACTCTTCCGTCGAGCCTGTCTAGTCCGTTTTTGTCAGATCCGAGCTCTTGGAGCCGAGGGCTGAGCTTCGGATCCGAGGGTTTCAGTATGCCTTCAGCGCCGTCCAGCTCTGAGCATACTGGGCCTTCGGATCAGACTGCTTCGGCGCCTGCCCCGATCCGCCTGTCTGATCCGAGTGAGGGTCCGCTCTCGGATCCCAGAGAGAGCGGCTCTCCCTTGGCGTTCGATGTGGTGGAGAGGGCTCTGTCGACTACTTCCAGGCCCCCAGTCCTTGCCACAGCTCCTCCCCGCACTTCTCTGTTGGGTCCGACTTCCATCACCCGGCCCCAGGGACAGCCTGCTTCAATGTCCCAGGTTGTTCCCTTGGAACGGGATGTTGATGGTGAGGCCTCCTCAACCCCACCCCCCCACCCCCGGAGGAGGTCCCTTACAAGCGGAAGTGCAAGAGGAGGCACTTGGACTCCCCTGAGTCCTTTACCGAAGACACTGATTTGGAGGAAGGGGAAGGCTCCCCAGGGTCACCCCCTGAGGATGTCCCCTTTGGGGACATCATGGAAATGCTCAGGATCAGAGGGGGGTGATCTGCCCCAAAGCCGACCTCGGACAAAGCAGTGTTCCTGGAGGCATTTGAAGCAGGCCCTTCTACCTCTTGGGTGTCCCCTCCGGTGGACCTGATTACCACCAGGGTGTGGAAGGAGCCGGACACTGTGGAGCCAGTCCCGAAGCACCCTGACAGGATCCTCAGTCTCCCTGCAGACAGGCCCCATTGGAGCAAGGGTCCCCCCGTAGATACCAGGTTGATGGCGGACACTAAGAGGCAACTAGCTCAGGAGAGCCCCTCGGTCCACCCCCCCCCCGGGCAAGGAGTCCCAAGCGATGGACCGCCTAGGGAAGCGGGTGTTTAGTTCAGCGTCCTTCTCGGTGAGGTCACTGAACTACATGGCACATATTCTGCTGCAGCGGTAACGTATTAAGGAATACGCTGCATTGCCCCCAGAGTCCATGTCTGCGGAGGACAAACAGTTGTACTCCACCCGTATGGCCACTCTTAGGTCCATTTCCAATACCTCTATGCTACTATCCCATGCCACGGAAGGAGCCGCTAGAGCCAGCAGAGCAGGTCTCGTCATGAGGCGTCAGGCCTGACTCCGGCATTGTGATTTCGCGGAACCCTTCAAGGCGTCTTTCGCAAATGCCCCTTTAGATGGTTCTGCCCTATTTGGGAAGACCGTTCGCGACACCTTGGTCCAGAGCGAAAAGGACGGGAAGATGTCTGCCGTCGGAGTCTGCTTCTCGGCTCCCCAGAGGTCTTTCTCTAAGAACCAAAAGGGATAGACGAAGATTCCAGAAGTCGCAACAGTCTCAGTCCGCTCCGGACCCCCAGTCCTTCCGTGGCAGAGGAGGACAGGGGACGCAGCCCTAGATGCAGAGGGAGCCTGAAGAACTTTGGGTCCAGAGAACCTTTCTCTGACCGGCCCACGCAACAGCCCTGAAGAGTTGCCAGACTGCTCCACTCTGGAGGCAGTCGGGGGGGGGGGGGGCATTTCTCGGGGCACCTGGCAGCTTGGGAGTCCATCACGACAGACCGCTGGGTGCTTCGAATCGTATCCAGAAGTTACCAGATCGCCTTCTCTTGCCCTGTTCTTTTCCCCAAACACCTCCCCGATGTCCCACCCGATCAGAGGGAGGTCGCAGCTGCGGAAATCCAGCAGCTCCTAGAAAAAAGAGCCATCCAACACATCTCCCCAGACCAGCTTGGATCGGGTTTTTACTCCAGGTTCTTTTTGGTGCCAAAAAAGATGGGGGACTTAAGACCAATCCTTGATCTCTCCCTTTTGAACCTGTCAGTAACCAAAGAAAAGTTCCGGATGGTCACTCTTCAGTCTATTCTCCCCCTATTATGGGAGAACAATTGGATGTGCTCGATAGACCTCAAGGATGCGTACTGTCATATTCTAATGGACAGACGATCCAGGAGGTTTCTCCGCTTCCGGCTAGGGGCCAGTCATTACCAATTCAGGGCTCTCCCCTTTGGTCTCACCTCAGCCCCCAGGGTGTTTACTAAAGTGTTAGCAGTGATAGCAGCCCACCTGAGGCTCCAGGGAATACAGGTTTTCCTGTACCTGGATGACTGGCTCCTGACCGCCTCGACAAGGCATCTACTCTGTACAGCCAGGGATTATTTTCTTCGCCTTGCTCCCTGGCTAGGGATCACAATAAATATGGACAAATCTGCTCTCACCCCGACCCGTGTCCAGGTTAAACACAATCAATCTTGTAGTCTTAAACCCAGAGAGACTTCGAACCCTGAGGTTTCATGTGCGGGCCATCCTATCTTCATCTCCTCCGGCAGAATTGGTCCTGAGGGCTCTAGGCTCAATGGCAGCGGCAATCAACTTGTTACCTATGGCACGTCTGAACGTGAGGGTCTTACAGTGGACCCTCCAAGTCCAGTGGTCTTTTCTTCACTACCCTCTGAGTCATCCCATTTCCCTCATCAGGGCTTGCAAGAGGGCTCTCGTGTGGTGGCTGCAATCTCCGGATCTCCACACGGGGCGCCCCTTCTCTATGGCCCCTCCCCTGGCCACTGTGACCACGGACACCTCTTGCCTCGGGTGGGGGGGGGGACTCTTCGGGCAGGACTGTCCAAGGCACATGGAACGATGCGGAGACCTCTTTGCATATCAATGTCCTAGAGATGAGGGCAGTGCTATTAGCATTGCAAGCACTTCAGGACATTCTTCCTGTAGGGACAATTGCGATCCAGACGGACAACATGTCGGTTGTCTGGTGCATCAACAAACAAGGGGGAACCAGGTCTTACCCGCTCTGTCGAGAGGCCAGGAGAGTGTGTGAATGGGCGATCTCCACCAACCGTTTTCTTGTTGCAACGCACATTCCGGAACGGTCCAGCATCATGGCGGACAAACTCAGTCACTCCATCCTTTCCCCTTACAAGTGGTCTCTCAATCCGCACATAGCGAATCAGATTTTTGCCAAATGGGGGCAGCCCTGTTGTGATCTTTTCGCCTCTCCCTCAAACACCAAATGCAACAGCTATTTCGCTTTAATTCCCCAAGTCGGGGAATCCCCGATAGACGCTCTGGTGCATGTTTGGCCTCCCGGTCTGCTTTATGCTTATCCACCTCTCCCCCTGATGCTAAAGTTTCTACAGAAAGCCAGCCTGTTGGGGAGCAGGATTATCCTCATTGCCCCATTCTGGCCTCGTCAAACCTGTTTTCCTTACCTTTGGTCTCATCTGGTGAATCCTCCTTGGATTCTAGATCCCCTCCCGGATCTGATCTCCCACCCTCAGGGTCTCCCGACCCCGAACCTGGACAGCCTCAAGCTCACAGCTTGGCTGCTCCAGTTCCACTCCTAGCCAGGACTCCCGGCATCTCTTCCCCAGTCAAAGCTGTTCTAGTTGCAGCCCACAAGTCTTCTACTAGGAAGGTTTACCAGCAGCAAATGGAGACGTTTCTCTATCTGGGAAGAACTTCAAAACTTGGATCTCTTCACAGCTCCTTTACCTGCGGTGCTAGACTTCTTATCAGGATTATTTCACCAGGGAGCTAGCTGTTCCACTGTCAAGGTTCAACTAGCAGCTATCTCTCACTACCATGTCGGACATGATCTGCATCCCTTGATCACTTCTGAGCTGTGCAAGACCTTCCTGAAGGGCACCTTCCTGCTCAGACCTCCGGTAAAGGAAGTGGTACCTCCATGGGATTTGTCGTTAGTGCTTCAGGCTTTGACAGCTCCCCCCTTTGAGCCTGCAGCTTCAGTGGAACTCTGGTATTTGTCTTGAAAGACTGCCTTTCTCGTCGCCATCACCACTGCTAGAAGAGTCTCTGAAATTCAGGCTCTGTGTCAAACCCCCCCGTGTCTAACCTTCCACAAGGATAGTCTACCTCAGGACCCAATCCCTCCTTTCTCCCTAAGGTTGCTTCTGAATCTAATACCAACCAGTCCATTAATCTGCCAGTCTTCTTTCCCAACTATCACAATAAAGGAGAATACAAATTACACTCTGATGTGCATAGACAACTTCGATTCTATATTCACAGGACATCTGGTCATAGGCAATCTGACCAGTTGTTCGTCTCCTTTGCCAAAATGAATTTGGGTAAATCGATATCCAAAGTTACATTGTCTCGATGGATCTCGCAATGTATTCTTTTGGCTTATGAAAGTTCTGGTAGGCCCGCGCCTCTGAGTCTGTGCCCATTCTACCTGATCTATGTCTACCTCTGCTGCTTTTAGATCCAGGGTTTCTTTAGATGATATTTGTTCGACTGCCACTTGGGCCTCATCTCATACCTTTATCAACCATTATAAGCTGGATATTATCTCCAGAGGGAGAGCATCCTTTGGCTCTGCAGTGCTCTGGAACATCCTTCCATGATGGCCGCCCAAGATTCAGGTAGCTGGGGACTCTGTCCCACAGGTTGCTGCACAAATGAAGTTAGCTACTTCAGATTAAGAAGTTATGTACTCACGATAACGTTCCATCTGAGTAGATAAACTTCATTTGTCAGCAACCGTCCCCCCTTCCTTCCCCCTGACCTTCGATTGTTCACATTTGTTGTCTTCAGAGATAATCTTTGAAATTGATAAATCTGTAGCAGTTGCTGCTTGGGGGCAAACTTGATCTGAGGTCAGTCAGGGTTGGCAGGGGTTTATGGGTAGGGGAGGAGCTAGGAGCTCGGATCTAAGCTGTTGAAAACTGCCAGCTCTGATCAGAAGTCTGATCCGATACCCACAGGTTGCTGACAAATGAAGTTTATCTACTCAGATGGAACATTATGGTGAGTACATAACTTATTTTTTCTCATTGTAGTGGCATCTCTGAGTCTGTATTAATATGCGGGGGGGGGGGTTCAGGGGGCTTGTCCCCCCCACATAAACATATATGCAAACACAGACTGTCTATTCAGGAAGTTGGGGAGTTTGAATGTCTAACATGTTGACATTTTCTCATTATCATTTTCAAGGTGTTTTGACTTTAGAAAAAAGTTTTGGGCCAATCGAAATTATGATAGTAAACTGTGTGGGTTAATGTTACCATACTGCATTTTTTAACCCCACCCCCCCATACCCATCAGTGGTGTGCTACAGAAGTGGTTTTAGCAGGTGTAGTGTACATAGTTTTGGCACACAGTAGGCATTTGTGTGCTCAGCAGAACTGCTAAACTGTATTTGATAGTGTAAGGCAAATTGCTTTTAATAGTGTGTCTTGTGACATTATGCTGCATTCCCAATGCATTGCCAGTGCTATTCATTAGTCGACATGCTTATGTCCTGCTTTTCAGCAAGGCTTTTTCCATGCAGATGCATAATACAGACTGCTCTGTAGTGGTGTCTGTTACTGTCAGATATGCTTGCTGTGCAGCTTTCCTACAAATCTGCAGTCTTCTGTCAGTTGTATAGTATCTGATGTCCTTCTGTTCATATGCTGCTGTATTCATAACACAAGGGAGTCCGCACCTGGTCGACTCTTGTACATCTGGCTATTTTACAAAGGATAGATGCTACCACTAGTGTGCATGTGACATCCCGCGTGTGTCTGTGGATGTCTGCCATAAACAAACATCTGGTACAAAACTGACGTCAGCATACACCCTCCTCAAGACTTTTCTGCTGCCCATGTGACTGCCAGTTGCGGTCGTCGCTCCTTCGGAAAAGTGATCCTGTGTGACTTGTTTATCTTCGACTATAGATAAGTACCCCCATAGGGGTTTTTGATTATCCTTTTCTACTGCTGTTGGGTTACATGTCAGGTAGAAAGGGAAAGTGTAGGTGTGCAAGGCAAATTCCACATAAAGATTTGCATGAGCTCTGCCTGTTTTGCTTAGGCCAGGAACATGGTCACTCTACTTACAATATTTGTAAGATCTTTGTTCCCAAAACCCACAGGTGTTGCTTAGCTGCCTTAAAACTTTATTTAGAGAATCAGTGTCAGACGCAGTTGGCTAAAGTGATGGATCCAACGTTGGGCCCATCTGATGAGCCACCAGTCAAAAAGGCCAAAAAGTCTAGGCCTAAACTGACTTGCACCCTCCCTTCCAGCCATACATCTTGAGTTAGAGGAAGGCCCAGAGTCCAAGCTGGACATTCCTTTGGCTGGTACCCAGCTGGAAGCCTTTAAAGAAGCCGAGGGCACATCCCAGAGGGAATCACAGGCATCCATATCGGTCCCTGAGGGAGAAGCTAGGCTCATCATATCAGAGGGTCCTCGTGTGGTCTCGCAAATTGTAGTTTGCGAGGATGTTGGCTCTGATATAGTGCCGTTCGGCATCTGACCCTCCCACTCTTCACCGTATCTCTGATAACCTTGACTGAGTCCCATAAAAACAAGCAAAAAAAACAAGCATCTTGCTCCTTCACTGACGCTTGTGGCATCCGAACAACTTCCTGACTGGCAGGCCTTCACCCAAGGCCTTTTGAACGCCTTCTTAGCCCTACACCAGGCCCCTACATCATCTACCCCCAAAGGTAAACTTGCTCTGGATGTCTCATCTGAAGAGAATTCATCAGCGGATGAATATCTCACCTACACCTCACAAATTGCTTCCCCTCTGGGGTACGCTTCCCCAGAGTAGGAGTCCATTAGCACCGATTCCTCAGGCGAAGATTTCACCTTTGTGGAAACCATTGCTCCTATGAAAAAATCCAAGTGGGACAGCAGTCGAGTCAAAGAAACCCAGACGAGGTATTATGGCCTCCTGCAAATAGTCTCCCAACCTGTCTGCTGTACTTCCAGTGTACTCTGCCTTCTTGGATGCATTCCAGACCGCCTCCAAATACCCTGATTCATAACCTCTGGCACCCAAACGGGTTCTAGAATGTCCCTAAGGATGCTAAATTTCTGTGTAAAGCACCTTCTGCAGAACATTCAGTCAATGCTGTGGCTACAGACAAAACTGCTAACCACCTACTCCCACCTCCTTCCTGCTCTGTGATAAGGAGAGCAGGTTAATGGAATGCCTAAGGAAAAAGGTCTACACTTCTACTTTAGCAGTAAGAGCAATTAACTTCCAAACCCACATGGCCAAATATTCCTTGGCTCTGCTAGCTGATGTTGCAAAATAGCTAGGGGACCTCCCTGACTCCACAGACAAGGCTAAAATATCGATCCAGTTGCATTCCTGCACTCAGGTTGCCATGCACTCTATTAAATGCAGTTATGTTGCAGTAGAGGCCTCATCTAGAGTTGCTGCTTTAGGGTCTGTCATTAGGAGATGCTCCTGGCTTAGGTTGCAGCTCTTCCTGATGACATCAAGTCTAAACTCTTGGACGCACCACTAGACAAGATTTATTTGGTTCAGCAGCTGCTGATCGTTTTAAGATCCCCCAACCGAAGGGCAAGTAGCTACAGGATCCGAGACGTTTTTGTCTCTCTGATCCCACACTTCCAAAGGAACTACCCTACTAAAACCATATACCAGAAAATCATACCTTTCAAAGTGGAAGAGGTTTTCTGTCTGGTGTCAGAAACATAGCTTACAACCACTGGCAGTAAAACCCCACAGTGGTCCTGTCCTACCTGTGTGAATTGATGAAGTCTGGACTAAGGCTCGTTTGTCTGCCATCTCAGCATGCTTGCCTCACCCCTCCGTCTTCTAGGCTAGAAGTTAAACTTTTTCTAAAAGGGGTTCTGCACCTCAAGAACCCCAAGGGAACCCATTCAGTCTCCTTGGGATCTTAACTTTGTACTGGAGAAATTGACACTGCCACCCTTTGAGCCATCCAGAGACTGTTCTCTCCAACATTGTACATGGAAAACTATACTCTTGGTGGCCATTACTTCAACCAGAAGGGTTTCAGAACTACAAGCCATTATGGCCTCCCATCCTGTTATGGCTTTCCACAAGTGCATGATGCGTTTGTGCACCAGTCCTACCTTTATACCCAAAGTGGTCAATGAGCTGTCCTTGAATCAGGCCATCAATCTACCCACTCTTTCCTGCACCCCAAAATCTGGCTGAAAGGAGTGTACATACCCTAGATGGTCAGACAACTTGGGTACTGTCCAGCCAAGACCAAACCCATCTCTAAATATGACAGGCTGTTTGCCTCTCCACCCAAGAGGCTTGGGACACCCTGATGTTCATCGTGCATACAGCTGCAGTCATAACAGATGGGTTATCCTGCCGTGAGGCGGGTCCTTGGTCGGCCGAATTCCAAAGTCTAGGTCCGGCGTTGGATGTCGTCGCTTCTTCCCTGGCGACAGTGCGGCAGGGGTATAAAAGAACCAGCCGACGCCATTTTCTTCAGTCTTTCTTGCCGTGCGGTGCCCGAAGCAGAAGCAGTTCGCAAGTGCCGGTCGGCCAGCTCCTGAGATTACGAATATTTTTCAACCCAAGTCTTCTTGAAAGCTAAGTACCCCGTTGGGGAAACTTTTCTTGCCTCTGACCGATGTCAGACAAAGTTAATAATTGCATTTTATGTGGGAAGCAAATACCGCATAAGGATTTCCATTCCCTCTGCATTCCTTGCTTAGGCCCAGACCACGACGTCTCGGCCTGTCGTTTTTGTGCTACATTCAACAAACGCACTAAGCGTCGGGCGGAGTTTGCCCAACACTATTTTGGCAAGTTTAATTACATTATGTCGTTGGATACTCAGACTCCAGTTTTGAGTAAAAAACGCAAAGATAAGGACCGACATACGAGGTCCGCGACTTCTACCGACACCACGCTAAAGCAGACTACAGGTGCTCCGGTTCTCAGCGAGGCGCCTACGCAGCCCCTGACTACCGATGACACTTCCTTAGCGGTGTCTTCTGTGCCAGAGGTCGCAGGCTCCTTGGCCCACACCCAGATTACAGATACTGACGCCACTCTTGGAAACTCAGAGTTTAGACAGGCCTGCCACCTCTCAAGGTGTCTTCAGGCCGCCGCCTTTTTCCATTAAGGCTTTCACTAAATCTAAAGTAGCCATGCATACTAAGACGAGCTCCACAGGGCCCCTCTCAAGGCCCCATGCCTAAAAAACAGATGCTCGAAATGGCTGAGGATTTCATTACTCTTATCGGGGGTTCTCAACCCCCCGTTGGACAAAAGGCCCAGAGTGGAGGAAGAATACCCTTCCTCGGACCAGGCCTCCATTACTTCAGAACTTTCTGAAGACCAGGAACATTCATACTCCCCTTTTGAAGATTCTGATGCAGAGGAGTCCATTCCCTCTGTCTCCTTCCCTGAGGACTATTCTTTTGGGGAAACCTTGCATAACTTGAGGGAACACTTCCACTGGGAAGGCCAAGATTACTCAGACTCCAAGAAAAGGCTCGGGGATTTCCTCTTGCTCCCTCAGCACAGGCCTCTGGCTATTCCTCCTGTCTTAGACACACTAGATGATGTGTATTCAGAGGCCAGCCCTAACCCAGATTCTGTACCTCCAGCTCCAGTCAAGCCTGACAGGTATTACCGGGTTCCTGATTCACACCAGTTCCTATACAAAAGCCATGCGGCTGACCCAGAAACTATTTCACAGGGTCCCAAGGGAATTAAGGCCTCCACTGCCAAAAATCCATTACCTTCAGAGAGAGATTCCAGAGCTTTAGAAAGGTGGGGGGAAAAGGTATACACCTCGGCCACTTTAACCATGAGGGCATTAAACTTGTCAGTTCCATATGTTAAAGTATCAACAGTTTTTGTTATCTCAGTTGAAAAGCAAAATGTCACAACCTGAACAACCAGACTTGGAGTTGCAGGATTTGTTGCATAGTGCAGAACAAGTGGGTAAACATACCTTGCAATGTGGTTTTGATGCTTTAGAGGCCTCATGTAGAGCTGCTGTTACAGGATTAGTCATACGTAGACATGCTTGGCTCAGAGTAAACCTTACCAGATCATGTCAAAGCTAAATTACTAGATGCACCTCTTCAAAAAGATGTATTGTTTGGTGTTAAAGCTGAGGAGGTATTAAAGAAAATGGAGGAAAAGGCAAAATCAATGCAAACAGTGAAAGATTTCCTACAGGTACAGCCTCCACGTTTCAGTAGAAATTGGCCTTTAAAAAATTGGTCCTTTCCAGCCACGGACAGACCTCAGAGGTAGATACAGACGCCCGAGGGGTAGAGGGCAATCTCAAGGATCATTTAGAGGCAGACAATGGCAAGCACCTACACCAAGAGGTGGAGAGGATAGATCACAGCCATTCAGAAAGCAGAACCAATGACTTTCCCCTTTGCATGCCAAGCAAAGCTCTAATGGCAGCAGCTTTAGATGAAAAACTGGCATTATTTTCGAAAAATTGGCATATTGTCACAAGACAAATGGATCCTGGACATTATAGACAGAGGCTACAGATTCCACTTTCACACCCTTCCAAAAATGAGAGGCATGCCAAACCTGCCACAAAATCAAAGGGCAGAGGCACAAAAACAAATTTCAGCTCTCATGGACATGAAAGCTATTCAAGAGGTACCTGCACAAGAACAGGGTGAAGGTTTTTATTCCAGACTATTCCTGGTACCAAGGAAGGACAAAGATTGGAGACCTATTTTGGACCAATCCATCCTAAACACATATTTACTCGTACCATAATTCAAGATGCTCACATTACAGCAGCTTCTTCCCATGCTGGGCAAGGAGTCTTGGCTGGTAACATTGGATCTCAAGGAGGCATACCTACATGTCCCTATCAGACAAGATTGCAGAAGATTCCTCCAATTTCTTGCAGGTTCAACCCATTATCAATTCTCTGCATTGCCCTTTGGCTTATCTACTGCGCCCAGAGTGTTCACGAAATGCTGGGCATCAGTAATTGCCTTCTGCAGACTTCAAGGGATACAGATATACCCATATTTGGACGACTGCCTGATCCAAGTGGACAGCAAACACATACTTCTGAAACACCTGGCGTTTGTAATAAAGTTGTTGAACTCTCTGGGATACACAGTCAACAAAAAGAAATCAAGACTAATACCCTCTCGGGTGCCAGCTTGAATACAAACACCCAGATGGCCTACCTCATGCCAGAGAAACAAGGGCAACTAACTCAATACTTCAGAAAACTGGCAACCGTCACCAGGCTGACTGTAAGGAAAATCCTGCAGGCTCTGGGATTCATGGCATCTTGCATCCTGCTAATCCCATGTGCAAAGCTGCATATGAGGAAACTTCAATGGTACCTAAAAAACTTATGGTCTCAACACAGCCACAGTTTGGAAACCATTATACCACTGATTCCATGCCTCCAAAAGGAATTTCTGTGGTGAGCTCAAGCATGCCAAAGAAACATAGGTCTCCCATTCTGCTTGCCTCAAGCAAATCAAATCATCACAATAGATGCCTCTGACTATGCCTGGGGGGCACACATGATAGATCAGTGCATTCAGGGCAAATGGTCCCAAAAAGAAAAGCACCTACACATCAATCAAAAGGAAATGCTAGCAGTAAAAAATGCTATTATGGCTTTCAAAGACCTACTGCATCCAGGCCAGCTATTGATAAGGGCAGACAACACCACAGTGATGTGGTACATAAGCAAACAGGGAGGAACACATTCATATCCCCTGTGCAGAATAGCCATGTCTCTTTGGAACATGGTTCTGGAATAACAAATCCAACTTCAAGCACAATTCTTGCCAGGCAAGGAAAGGAAAACACGCTGGCAGACAACCTGAGCAGAAATATGACAGATCCACACGAATGGAAGTTGCATCCTCAAGTTTTTACAAAGATAATTCAAGCATGGGGAAGGCCAGACATAGATCTCTTTGCTACCCACAGAAATTACCAATTGACAAAATTCGGCTCAAGGACCTATCATCCACAGGCCTGGAAAGTGGACGCACTCTTTCAGTTGGACAACAATGCTCCACCTCTTCCTCTGCTGCCCAAAGTTCTATTAAAAGCCAGAGTAGACAGACCAAAGATGATTCTCATTGCTCCATACTGGCCAAGACAACACTGGTACCCACTCCTGAGGAGCCTGACGCATTCCCCACCATGGATCCTGCCTCTAATGCCTCTTTTGTTGACTCAGCACAACTTCAAAACTCTTCACAGTCAGCTGAAAACACTCAATCTAGCCGCATGGAGGATTCCTTAAAGTCACAACAGACTGTACTCTCCAGGGAGGTGCAGGATGTCATTTTGGAGGCCTGAAGGCCTTCTACTAGAAAAGCCTACTCCGCAAAATGGAAACGGTTTTGTGCCTGGAATCAGAAAAAGGGTCAGAATCCTGGAATACTGAATTTACCTCAAATATCTCAGTACCTAGCTGAGATGCTAAGCAGTGGACTTTCATTCTCCTCCATCAAAATCCATGCCTCAGCCATTTCTGCTCAGTACAACACTGATCCTCCTTTATTCTCTCACCCTCTCTTAAGACAGTTCCTCAGAGGGGCTAAGAATATAAAACCCCCAAGGAAGCAATCAGTACCTGCTTGGGACCTCAATTTATTTCTAGAAAAACTGACCCTGCATTCATTTGAGCCAGCTGCTTCAATGGAACTGCAATATTTGTCATGGAAAACAGCCTTCCTTCTGGCTATCACCTCAGCACGCAGGGTTTCGGAACTACAAGCCCTCATGGCTGTGCAACCTTTCATCATTTTCCATCAGGACAGAGTTTCCTTACGAACCAACCCTTCCCTTATGCCAAAGGTAGTATCCAGGGTAGCCGTGAATCAGGCTATCCACTTACCTACCTTTTACCCTAATCCACAAAACAAAGGGGAAAGACTACTACATTCCTTGGACATTCACAGACAGCTTCATTATTTGGACAGAACAAAGCCATTCAGAAAATCAGAGCAACTCTGTGTCCTATGCTACAGGTGCTCAAGGGAAGGCTATTTCCAAATGGACAATCTCAAAATGGATAGCCCACTGCATACGCTTTTATTATTCTTTTCATGGTAAAACTGTACCTACAGGTATCAGATCTCACTCCACAAGGGCCACAGCTACCTTTGAAGCTTTCCTCAGGGGGGTTCCTACCAAAGATATTTTGGAAGCAGCCACTTGGAGTTCTGTACATACATTCTCCAAGCACTATCACCTACCATTATACTCCAAATCTAGAGCAGGCTTTGCCACTGCAGTCTTGCAGGGCATCCTTGCTCCTCCTAGTTCCACTTACTGCCTACCACCCCTTTTTTAGCTTTGGGATTCTACCCATCTGTTATGACTGCAGCTGTATGCACGATGAACATAGTAGTGTTTTGTACCTACCATAAATGTAGATGTTAGTGCTAATTACAGCTGCAGTCCAGGTTTCCCTCCCTCCTTCTCCTCTTGGGACAGGCCTAATGGCTAACAACTCCTCGTACAACCTGATTGGGGTATTTTTATGGTGCATTTGCTTGCAACTACTGTTTTTTGATTATATTGCATTGCATTATTACATAAATTTGTTTTGCCTTCCTTCTGGGGGCACCTGACATCTGGAGCAAGAAAAACTGAAGAAAATGGCATCGGCTGGTTCTCTTATACCCCTGCTGCACTGACGTCAGGGAAGAAGCGACGACATCAGACGCCGGACCTAGACTTTGGAATTCGGCCGACCGAGGACCTGCCTGACGGCAGGATAACCCATCTGTTATTACTGCAGCTGTATTAGCACTCTAATATTTACATTTATGGTAGGTACAAAACTGTACTTTTCCAAGCAAACCATATCCTCTTGGATATCTAAAACTATCACATTTTGCTGTACTGCCCATGGCAGAAGGCTTCCCTTCCCAGTAAAGGCACACTCCACTAGGGCAGTATCTTCCTCTGGAGCCTTTTTCAAGGGTCTAGATACAGCTGCCATTTTAGAAACTGCTATGTGGTCCTCTGTCCATACCTTTACTAAACACTACAAGTTGGGCATTGTTTCTAGGGCCAGAGTAGGGTTTGCCAGAGCCATCCTGCATGGCTTTGTGGAAAATGCTTCTGTTCCTCCTCCCATTTCTTAATACAGGAGCTTTTGCACTCTTCTTTGTGATAAGAGTACAGCAGCATATAAATAGGATGATATAGTATTGTGTAAAATCTTACCATAACCTTAGATGTCCTTGTCTTCTATATGCTGCTGTACACCCACCCTTCCTTCCCCCTTGCACTTGTCTGACTCCTGAGTACCTACTCCGTAGTGGCCGGTTCTGGCAGCATTCAGTTCTGAGGAGGGTACATGCTGGCATCCATTTTGTACCTGACTTCTGTTTATGGCTGACGTCCACAGAGGGAGATGTGGGATGTCACACGCACCCGCACCCTAGCGGTCGCATCTGTCTATTGTAAATTTGGCCAGACGTACAAGAGTCGACCAGGGGCGGGACTCCCTTGTATTATGAATACAGCAGCATATAGACGACATCTAAGGTTATGGTAAAATTTTACACAACAGTACTTTTAGATCACTGTTGTATTTAATACTTTTGGAATGGAACTTCATTGTTGAATATTCCAGTAGTCTAGCTAGTGTCCAGGAGCTCTGTTTACTTTCCACTGCACATTGTACACCCTTCAGTAGGAGCACACACGAAGGTTGTGAGGAGTGCACAAGCAAGCCATCATTGGAACATTACTGCTGCGGTTTGTGCATGCAGACACTTGTCTCAGCTCAGCCCCTCCAACTCCTTTAGCCAAATAACAGCAGAAAACCTGTCTAATGGCCTTCATGCTTAGGCAGACATCATTACAGATGCCCTTGTACTAAAGATTATAAAAGAAGGCTATAGGTGTCATTCGACTTTCTGACTGTCCAGCAAAGATCCCATAATCTCCAAGAGACTAGGAGTGCCTTATTCTAGTAGTAGTGTCAGACCTGCTGCAGAAGGGGGTTATTGATGAGTAGCCCCACACCCCCTCAAAAACTAGGAAGAGCTTTTACTGTTACGGTTTACTGGTTCCCAGATAGGAGGCACATAGAGGCTGTCTTGAATATTTCAAGGTTCGGCACTGTCCCTATATTCAAAATTCTCTCACTGCAGGCCCTATTGCCCCTCTTGCACCCAAAGGCATATACAGTGTTACTGGGGATCTCAAGACTTTTATTTGCAGATCCCATCCACAAAGCTCACTTAAAGTTTTTCAAAATCTCAGCTGGGGAGTGTCACTGTCAATTTACCGGCTTGCCAGCTGGACTTTCCACTGTGCCAGGGAAATCTTAACCTTATGCTTGGCTTTGATAGTTGCCTTTCACATCTATTACTCAAACTATTTTTTTATACTAGGAACCTTCTTGCATCAATTACTGGCTGCCCTGGATCTCAAGAGGCATTTTCAGACTCTGAACCTTACCTTGAGACTAAAAATGTAATATTTGGAACCTTTCTGTAGGGTGGCATGCCTGGATTCCCTTTTAGACACAGCCATGCAGACTGCCATCCTACTACCAGAGAAAGTGGAGTATTACCAAGCTTCTAGGAGCTGGCAACCAAGACCAAAGTCACCACCAGAGTTCTAGAGAGCCCTTAGGTTTATGGTCTCCTTCAGTACCAGTACAGTAAAGATGTGCTCAGTTTGTAAGGAGTCCTAGAGGCCTACCACAAGAATATCCTTTGTTTCCAAGTGGAAAAGGTTCTCTTTATGGTCCTAGAAAACATTTTAGGACTCCTGGAGAGTTGGGAGAAGGACACACTCTATCCCACAGTAACTGAACTTCTCTGCCCAAGGCTGGATTTGTCTCCATCTCTGAGGTGCATCTGTTAGCAGTTTTAGCCTGCCAGCCTTGAATCCGTCCTCACATAGCCTTCCACAGGCTAAACATTTTCTTAAAAGGTCCTGTATGTTTGACCACCAAGGAAAAGGGTAGCTCCTTGGAATCTTAACTGTGTGCTCGAAAGGATTATATGGGCACCTTTTGAGCCAGCAGCTAGCACCCCCCAAAAAAATTCCTTTCCTTAAACTGTCTCCAACGTCCTCACAGGACAGAGCTTCTGGTCACTATTTAAACCAGTTATTGCTCTAGCTCTTTCACAAGGGTCACCTCCCAATTTTTTTCACTGAGAATTTTGTGTAGTGTAAGCTAATTTAACTTTAAGAACCTTGTGTATTAACATCATCTTCTCAGATATGTGCCTGTCTCTGGAAATTAGTTTTGAACACCCTCCCCCTTTCTGGTAGAGTTGCCACACTCTTAAGGACAACTAAGTTGACCACAGGCCTTTTCTGTTGAATAGTATATATGTGCCAGTTGCTTAGTCTTCCTGGCTAACGGGTTTCTGCATTCAGGAAAAGAAAAAAACCTGATGTCCTCCTATTCCTATGTTGCAGTATTCTGGTTGTGGGATTTCCTGCCCTCAGGCTACTCGTACGTCGGCTCCTATAAAAAAGCTGCAGCTTAGCTGTTGCAGCTGCGTGGGACGTCACACGTAAGGTCATAAACCATGGATCTTAAAATGTGACTTCTGCATGCATAATCCTCGGAACTTTTCAGCCGCAGACGACAGACGCATTGTGTTCACTCCTTCACACCAGACGTCTCAATAAAGCTAAGTAACCCGTTGGGTTTTTTCTTCATATCTTATTGTTATTGCTTAGGCTTGGTTTGTTCTAGCAGTTTATAGCCATTGTCAGGTAAAAAGGTTGCCAATGCAGACGCCAGATACCCAGTAAGACTTCCATGATCGGTGTGTGTTTTGCTTGGGGCGGGAACACGACCATACCATTTGTGCCATTTGTTAATCGTTTGTGCCGAAGACCCTACGCAGCCATCTGGCCATGCTTAACCCGTACTTAGAAAACCAGCACCTTAAGTGGTTAACCCTAAGAATGGATTCTGCCTCAGAGGCCACTTCAGAGCCTCTGCGTAAGAAAGCCAAGTTTCCTGGGCCTCCTGTGTCCGCCACTCTGTTACTGGATGCCCAGCCAGCTGCCATTTAGGAACTGAGGGACGCCCGGAGGATCAGTCTACTTTAACGACTACCTTTGTTGAAGCCATTGCTCAGATGACCGGCGCGTCCCTGGAGCCAAACCCTGACCTGACTACCTTTGAAGTTGAGGGGTAACCAGAATCTGTGGAGCCACTGACCAGAATCCTGCCTTAGGATACAGTTCCTGCAAGACCCGATTCCAGGCCTGCTCTAACGTCTACCCCAGCAAAAAAACTGAAAACCAAGCATGCCTCTCCCCCTGCAGAAGGCCTACCTGACTGGCAGTCCTTCACTTCTTCCCTGATGCAGGCCTTTATAGCCCTTAAGCCTTCAGCCCCATTCTCCACAGCGCTACCTTTGCTCAGCCCTAGTCTTGCTTCAGCCTCTTTCCTCCCCTCTGACACCTCAGGTTAGGGAAGAAGAGTATGATGCATCCTTTTCCTCCTCTGAGGACTCCATATCTTTCACCTCCTGATGAGGTATCAGTAGAGGGGGATTCACCCCTGAGGATATCACATTTGGTGAGACTATATCACCACAATGAAAGACCGTTTCAAATGGGATACATCTCAAATGTCTGATAACCAAAATAGCTATTTTGAGGAGCTTCAAGTAGAATCCCTCTCCCCTTCTGCTGTTCTGCCTGCATACCTGGATGCCTTTAATTCTGCATCTAAGTTGCCCAACTCACAGCCACCTGCCCCCAAGTGACAAGATCGCTTTTACAGGGTGCCTGACTAGCAGAAATTTAGTCAAACCACCCTTAGCAGACCCAGCAGTGATTGCCACCTATCCAGACTCCTTCCCTCTGCCTTACTCTTACCCACTGATGGACAGCAAATCTATGGATAGGTTTGGTAAGAAGGTCTATACCTCCTTCACTGTGGCTTTCAGAGCCATTAACTGTCAGACACATGACTAAATATGCTCTGGACTTGGTCTCTCAAGCCTCTTCCTTGATGGCCGATATCCTTGACTACCCCCTTAAGGCTGACCCCTCCAACAAACTTTCTCTGGCTACACAAGTGGCCAGACACTCTTAGATGCTGCTGAAGCATCTGCTCATTCTGCAGCATCTGCTTCAGTCCTCAGGAGATGCTCTTGGCTGAGACTTCAGAATCTTCCAGAAGACCAAGTTAAAGATCTTGGATGCCCCCTTGGACCACAATTTCATTTTTGGAAAACAATCTGCAGACCTTAAGAATCTGCAAGAAAAAAGTAAAGAATTGCAGGTCATAAAACATTTATTGGTGTCCCCCATTCCCAAGTACTACAGAAACTATCCAGCTAAAGTCACTTTTGTAAGGTAAAGCCCAGCCCAGGTGGGTACTTAGTGATAGAAGACCCGCCAGTTCCATACCTGCTGTCTCACATCCTTAACCTAGACACCTTTTCAGGACTGAGGAGGCCCCAACAATGCGTGACTGCCTTGCCCCCCTACCACACTCAGCACGCTTTTCCCACTGCCTCCAGTTCTGGGGAACCATAACCTCAGATAAATGGGTACTGTCCATAATACAAAAAGGATATTTCCTCTCCTGGAAAGAAACACCTATGAGAGGCATCCCTTTCCTCTCGTAAAAACCAACAGCTTCTCCTTCCACAGGTTTTGACAGACCTTCTGAAGCTGTGTACCATAAAGCCTGTCCCCTCAGGACAAGAAGTAAAAGTTTTTTATTCCTGTCTCTTCCTGCTTCCCAAAAAAGACTGCCCTTGGAGACGCATCTTAGACCTCTCCTCCTTAAATCTTTACCTTCAGGTGCCCACCTTCAAAATGCTGTCACTTCCAACTCTGCTTCCTCTCATACCAGCCAAGGAATTCATGGCCACCTTGGACCTAAAGGAGGCCTACCCTACACATACCCATCAGAACTACCCACAGACTATTTCTGCATTTCACTGGGCCCTCTCATTTCCAATTTACTGCTTTGCCCTTTGGTTTGTCCACTGCCCCCCCCCCCCCCCGAATGTTCACAAAATGCCTGGTCCCCGCCATTGCCGTCTTCAGAACCCAGGGAACTCAAGATTTACCCCTATCTGGATGACATCCTAATACTGGCAGAGTCCAAAGATACCCTCTCAAATCATCTGCACTTCACCATGTCCCTTCTACAAAATCTAGGCTTCACCCCCAACCTTCCAAAGTCCTCCTTGAACGCAGACCATGGCAAGATTTTTCTGGGTTGCAGAATGAAGGCCTTTTTTTCCACAAGACAAGGTCCTATTCCTGATCTCCCACTTCAGAGTTGTTACAGACATAGGTAGTAACTGCAAGGCAATTCCTTAGACTCCTGGGCTTACTGACAGCAACTATCCCTATGCTCCCACTAGCCAGAATGCATATGCGCAAGCTACAGTGATACCTCAAACATTTGGTCCCAGCACCAGAATTGCTTGGAGCAAGTAATCCCCCTCCTCCCCTGTCTAAAGAGATCAGCTGGTGGATCCAACAAGTCCAGCTAAACCCGGGGCTTCCACTCCAGCCCACCATCCCAACCCAGGTAATGCATACAGATGCCTCCTATTCAGGATGGAGAGCAACACTGGCATCTTACAATGTTCAAGCAACCTGGCTTCCTTGAGGGCCAAACATATCAATGTGATGGTAATGTCTTCTTGGCTCTAAAAACCTTGCCCCTCTGCTTCTACCAGGGGTTCTTCAAATAGTAACAGACAACACCACTGTCATGTGGTACCTCAGCAAACTGGGAGGGACAAAGGCATATCAGCTTTGCAGACTAACCCTATCAATATGGGATCTAATCTCTCACCATAACTTGTCCCTGCAGATAACCTACATTCCCTCGCAGGACAACAAGCAAGCAGATCTAAGCAGTACATCATCTCCACAGCACGAATGGATGCTGGACAGGACAGTCTTAGATATTGTGGGACATTCCTCAAATTGACATGTTCGCCTCTCCCCAGAACAGGAAGCTGCAGACCTTCTGCTCAGACATACTGTCCTTTAGCCTGGAGACTAGATGCTTTCAAAATCTCCTGGAAGGGAAAGTTTCTTTATGCTATGCCCCCCCCCCACCCCCCCACTGATTCAAAAAGTCCTCCTGAACATCAGGAGAAACAAACCGAAAAGCTTGTTAGTGACTCCGTACTGGCCAAGGCAACACTAGTTCCCTCTACTTCACAATCTAGCCAAGGGCAATCACTAAAAGTTATCCTAAAAGGTGGACCTCCTGACACAAGAAAAGGGAACTCTCATCCACCCACACTTGCAGATGTTGTCCCTGACACTGTGGGTGAAACTTTTGATCCTGTTTAGACGCCACTACTCAGAGGACGTGCTTTCAATCTTGGGGGAAGCCAGGAAACCTACAAGAAAATCATCCTAACTAAATGGGAAAGATTTACTAAGTGGTGTCTATACAAGGTAAAGGACCATTGCATTCCTGATATCCCCCCCCCCCACCAAGTTCTTACTTGTGTGTGTCAACTGATTAAAAGTGGACTTTCCTATTCAGTGAAAGTACACCTTTCTGCAATATCAGCCTGCTTGCCTCTTGACCCTCCATTGTTAGCCAGGCTCTATGTAAAACGCTTCCTTAAAGGGGTGTTACACATTAGACCTCCAAAAAAACCCTGTCCCTCCACCCTGGGACCTTAACTTCATCCTGGAAAAG
Source organism: Protopterus annectens (assembly GCF_019279795.1). Lineage (NCBI taxonomy): Eukaryota > Metazoa > Chordata > Ceratodontiformes > Protopteridae > Protopterus > Protopterus annectens. The sequence goes on along the minus strand of NC_056743.1, from coordinate 797,346,972 downwards.
TATACCCAACACCCATTCAAACCTGCTGGGACAGCTTCCCTTGAGATGTGTACATGGAAAGCAGTCCTACTAGTGGCTATTACCTCAGCCAGAAGGGTTTCAGAGCTACAAGCCTTAATGGCTTGCCCAGCCTATACTATGTTCCACAAAGACAGGGTAACCCTGAGAACTAACCAATCTATCCACCTTCCCACCTTCTTTCCCCCTCCAATCAATGAAGGGGAGAGGATACTTCACTTTTATACTCTGGCCAGAGAGGCTACAATGAGAATATGGTCAATGCAGTAGTACACTCTAGTTCGAAAAAACGAAGCAGTGGGTATAAACCTTGGTTGAGACAAAGTCAAATAGAAGGTGCAACACACCAGAAGAATAAAAGGTCAGACAGAGTTAGGCTCTATTTCACCTATAGTAGTGACATTAAAGATATACAGAGTATAGTTAGTAAAAACTGGAACATATTAAGAAGTGACCCCAAGTTGGATAACATGATTAGTCAAACACCGAATTTTGGTTATAGACGCAATAAAAATCTAAAGGATCTACTCTGCAAAGAAAGATCTGCCTCTGACAAAAAATTGTTAATCACTAAAGTAGGGACGGTACCCTGTGGTATGTGCAAGGCTTGCAGCAGTATCAATGGGTCCAATACTTTCAAACACCCGACAACTGGACAGTTATTTCAATTCAAGGCCAAAGCCACATGTAGAACATCTAATGTGGTTTATTTGGCCGAATGCACACAGTGTCCGGTATATTATGTAGGGATGACAAATAATATGTTAAAGGTTAGGGTTTTGCAGCATTTATCCAGTATTAGAAACAAAGATCAGCACAATGCACTTTATAGGCATTTGATGAATAATCCTACACATACATTTTTATTCAAAGTTATCACAAATGTGAATTTAGGAGTGAGAGGGGGGGATATAAAGTTGCTTACGGAGACACTTGAATCCAAATGGATTATAACATTAGGATCACACAGGTATCCAGGTATAAATGAGATTGTGCCTTTAAAACCTGCCTTACAAAATAGGCGGGTAATGTATTAGCATTATTGAATTTTGATTGGTTGTCAGTATGTTTAAAAGCAAAGACCTGTGTTGTTTTATTTGTCTGATGAAGGGTTGGAGAACCCGAAAGCGCTTACCACTATTTGGAGTTTGTATTTGTTGTTGTTTTTATTAAAACAGTGTTATTTTTACAGCCTTGTCTTGCCAATCTTTCTTTTACAAGTTTTGGACTATTTTGGTTTGGCAAGACTTCAGCCCTAGCACAGAACATTGTCTTCCTCATCTTGCATCCTTCTACTACTTCTGGCCAGGCTTCACATGAGCGAACTTCAGTGGTATCTAAAGAACCTTTATCAGCACTCTTAACCTCTAGAGACCTCTCTCTCTCTCTGATCCCCTGTATAAGAGCGAAGTTTCTCTGGTGGGAAAGGGACCTGTGCCAAGAACAAGGGTCTTTCCTTCACCCTCTCCTGAAAAAGGTAGACCATTACAACCGACGCCTCAGACATTGCTTGGGGCACTCACCTAGAAGGCAGGTGTACCCAAGGCCTTTGGGATGCCCAGCACCTTCCCTTGCACATAATCCGGAAGGAAATGATGGTAGTACAGAAGGCTGTGACATCCTTCAAACCCCATCTCAAGCCAGGGGTTCTCCTTATCAAAACAGACAACACTGCAATAATGTGGTACCTCAACAAACAGAGACCCAATCTTACCTTCTGTGCAAGCTAGCCATGAACCTCTGGCTGACTGCCTCTTCCGTGGGATTATACCTAATAGCCCAATACCTACCACGGATCAGCAGTACCCTGGCAGACCACTTAAGCAGAAACTTACTGGACCCCCACGAGTGGCAGCTCCACAGAAAAATCTTTTTACAAATCACTCGCATCTCAACCATCAGCTAAAAAAAGATGTTCATCGTGTTTCACTGTTGCAGTCATTACACATGGGTTATCCTGCTGGCAGGCTACCCGCAGTTGGCCTGAATTCCAAAGTCCTGGTCTGGCGTCTGTTACTGTCGCCTCTTCCCTGACGTCAGTGTGCCAGGGGTATAAAAGATGCAGCCGACGCCATGTTCTTCAGTCTTGCTGCGTGGTGCCCGAAGCAAAAGCAGTTCGCAAGTGCCGGTCAGCCGACTGCTGAGATTTTTGAAATCGGATTTCAGATCCGAAGTCTTCAGTAAAGCTAAATGTCCCATTGGGGGAACTTTTTTCTTGCTCCAGACCGATGTCAGAAAAAGTTAATTGTATTTCTTGTGGGAAACAAATACCTCCATGAGGATTTTCATTCTTACTGTATTCCTTGCCTAGGCCCTGACCACCATGTTGCTAGCTGTCGGTTTTGTGCTAGATTTAACCAACGCACTTAAGCGTAGATATGATTTTGCCTTTCATTACTTTGGCCGAAGGTTTAATTATAATGCCGTCTGAACAGCCGACGACCAGAGTTCATAAAAAGCGCAAGGAAAAGGACAGGCATCAGAGTTCCAAAACAGACGAGGCCTCCGCTTGGCCAGTCGCCAGTTCTCAGTGAGGCTCTTTCATAGCCCCTGACACACGCTACCTCAGAGCCACAGGCAGCTTCCGACTCCCACGTGGAGACAGCTAGGCCTCTGGATATTCGGAAACTATCCCCTCAGATGTGTCCGGAGCCCCTGAGCAGGCATCAGCTTCTGAGGGTGTTTTCAGGTCTACACAGTTGTATTATCAACCCAACCTCAGCTTCCAAGGCAAAGACTAAAACAGCCTTAAAGACAGAGAAACAAGTACAGCATTCTCCAGGACAGACTTCCATGCCTAAGAAGCAGATGCTTAAAACAGCCGAAGACCTAATTACTTTGATCAGGGGTTACCATCCCCCTCCGGATAAGAGGCCTAGGCAAGACACTGAATATGATTCTTCTGATCAGGTTTCCATTTCCTCTGACTCCTCTTCCAAACAGGGATACTCTCTTCCTCCCTATGAGGATTCTGATGAATCCATTCTTTCAGCCTCTCCTCCTGAGGACTATTCTTTTGGGGAAACCCTGCATACCATGAGGGAGCATTTTCAGTGGGAGAGCCAGGATTACTCAGTATCTAAGAAAAGGCTCAGATTTTCTTTACTGCCTCAGCACAGACCTCCTGCTATTCCACCTGTACTAGACGTTGTAGATGTATTTTCAGAGTCCAGCCTGCCTCCTGACTCTCTACCCCTTGCACCCGTTAAGCCAGACAGGTACTACAGGGTTCCAGATTCACATAAATTTCTATATAAAAACCCTGCTGCGGAGCCAGAAACTTTCGGGGTCCCAAAGGGGTCAAGGCTTTCACTGCAAAAAACCATGTCCCCTCTGATAGGGATTCTAGAGCACTGGACAGATGGGGGGGGTGAGTTTACACCTTTGCTACCTTGGCTGTAAGGGCTTTAAATTGTCAGTTTCATATGCTTAAATATCAGCAATAGTTAATGTCACTGCTGAAACAGAAAATGTTGACAAATTCTGAACGTTCTGAAAACAAGGAAATGCAGGATTTGTTGCATGCAGCTGAGCAAGTGGGAAAGCATACTTTGCAATGTGGTTTTGGTTCACTGGAGGCCTCTTGCAGGGCCGCCGTTACAGGCTCTGTCATTAGAAGGCATGCTTGGTTAAAGGAACAAAATCTGCGTAATCATGTTGCATGATACTTTGGCGTCAAGGCAGAAGTGTTAAAGAAAATTGAGGATAAAGCGAACTCTATGCAGACAGTAAAGGATTTTTTTACAGGTACAGCCACCCAGATTTAGCAGGAACTGGCCTTCTAAGAACTGGTCCTTTCCAGTGTCAGGCCACAGAGGCAGTTACAAACTCCCTAGAGGCAGATCACGGCCCCAAGGCTCATACAGGCCTAAACAATGGGGTGCTTCTACCTCCAGAAGCGGAGAAGACAAATCACAGCCATATAGGAAACAGTCCCAATGACTTTCCACTGCCAATGCCAAGCACTTACCTTTTGGCAGCACCCTTAGGGGGAAAGCTAGCACTTTTTTCACAAAATTGGCACATGATCACCCAGGACAAATGGGTCTTGAAAATAGTTTCTCAGGGCTACAGGTTCCACTTTCACACCCTTCCACAGACGAAAGGTATGCCACACCTGCCACACAATCAATGGGCAGAGGCACAAAAGCAAATTTCATCTCTCATGGACATGACGGCTATTCAGCGAGTACCACAGCAAGAGCAGGGACAAGGATTTTACTCTAGGCTTTTCTTGGTACCCAGAAAGGACAAGCCTGGAGACCAATACTGGACCTGTCTATTCTAAACACTTTTCTGGACGTTCCAAAATACAAAATGTTGACACTGCAGCAGCTTCTGCCCATGCTGGGCAAGAAGGCTTGGCTTGTAACTTTGGACCTCAGAGGCATACCTGCATGTCCCAATCAGACAGTCTTGCAGAAGATACCTCAGATTCATAGCTGGCTCAATGCACTACCAATTCTCTCACTGCCCTTTGGCTTATCTACTGTGCCCAGCGTCTTCACAAAATGCCCGGCACCAGTAATTGCATTTTGCAGACAGAGGAATTAAAATATATCCCTACTTGGACGACTGCCTTATTCAAGCAGAGAGCAAGGACATTCTTCTGAAGCATCTGGCGTTTGTAAAAAGATTACTAATTTGCCTAGGTACACAGTCAATGAAAAGAAATCAAAAGTAGTACCCTCTCAAGAGATGATATTCTTTGGTGCAAGCTTAAATACAACTGCCCAGATGGCTTATCTCACGCCAGACAAAGGCAACCAACTTCTTACTTCGAAAAGATGGCAACAAAGACCCAGTTACCTGCAAGAAAAATTCTGCAGGCTTTGGGCTTCATGGCATCTTGCATTCTGCTAATTTCATATGCAAGACTGCATATGAGGAAGCTACAATGGTATCTAAAAAGTGTTTGGACTCAACATTGCCACAGCCTGGAAACATTAATTACCCTCATTCCCTGCCTGTAACAGGAGTTTCGATGGTGGGCACTGGCCTGTCACCACAACAAGGGACAGCCATTCACTTTACCCACAGGTAACAACAGATGCATTGGATTATGCCTGGGGGGCCCACATGGCAGGAAAATGTATTCAAGGCACGTGGCCCGCAAGCCGAATGCATCTTCATATCAAACCAAGAGATGCTAGCTATACAGAATGCCCTGACAGCCTTCAAGGACCTACTCCATCCAGGACAACTGCTGATAACTATGGACAGTACGATGGTCATGTGGTACATAAACAAGCAAGGGGGCACACATTCCTACCCCCTCTGCAGACAAGCCATGACTTTGTGGAACACAGCATTGACTTATCAAGTGCACCTACAAGCACAATTCCTGCCAGGAAAGACAAATACTCTGGCAGACTAAGCAGAAACCTCATGGACCCTCACGAGTGGAAACTAGATCCACAAGTCTTCAGCATAACAAAGAAATGGGGATGCCCAGACATAGATCTATTTGCCTCCCCTCACAACTGCCAACTACAGAGATTCTGCACAAGGACTTATCACAGACAAGCATGGAAGGTGGATGCTCTATCATTCAGCTGGAAAACCCTTATAGTATATGCCTTTCCTCCACTGCCTCTCCTCCCCAAGGTACTCCTAAATGTCAGACAAGAGAAGCCAGAAATGATGCTGATTGCCCCAGACTGGCCACACCAGCACTGGTATCCAATCCTAAAGAGCTTGTCTCAAGGCCCAGCCTGGACTTTACCTCAAATTCCTCATCTACTGACCCAACAAAACAATCGGGTCCTGCACAGCCAACTCAGAACCCTAAATCTGGCTGCATGGCGGGTAATATAACCACTCAGAACACACCTCTCTCTAAAGAAGTCATGGATGTTATTTTGGAGGCCAGGAGGCCCAGCACCAAAAAATCTTATGCAGAAAAATAGAAGAGATTCTGTGCTTGGAACCAGGCACAAGGAATTGACACGCTTGTTCCAAATATTCCTCAGATTTTACAATACCTAACTGAGGTGCTGGACAAAGGCCTATCCTTCTCATCAATTAAGATCCATGCCTCTGCCATTTCAGCTCATTACAATATGGAACCACCTATTTTTTCACATCCACTGCTAAGGCGGTACCTCAGAGGGGCCAAAAACATATGACCTCCAAGGAGAGCACAGATACCTACATGGGACCTCAATTTTGTCTTGGAAAAGCTCACACTGCCTCCTTTTGAGCCAGCCAAGATGAAATTCTCATGGAAAACAGCCTTGCTCCTAGCAATAACTTCAGCAAGAAGAATCTCGGAGTTGCAGGCAATAATGGCTGTGGAACCTTTTATTATTTTCCATTCTAACAGGGTTCCTCTAAGGACGTACCCAACATTTATGCCTAAGGTAGTGCCCATTGTGGCTCTTAACCAAACCATTCATTGGCCTACGTTTTATCCAAATCCACAGAATAAAGGGGAGAGACTTCTGCATTATTTGGACATACACAGACAGCTATGCTTCTACTTGGACAAAACTAAAGCTTTCAGAAAGACTGAGCAACTTTTAGTGACATATGCTGCAGGATCACAAGGAATAGCTATCTCATAGCAGACTTTCAAAATGGATAGGCCACTGCATTTGTTTCTGCTATTCACAGCATGGCAAATCAGTGCCTAAGGGCATTAGGCCACATTCAACCAGAGCAGCAGCCACTTCAGCAGCCTTCCTCAGAGGAGTACCAACCAAGGATATTTTGTAGGATGCAACTTGGACTTCAGTGCACACCTTTACAAAGCACTACCACTTACCTCTTTATAAGCAGAATTTTTAGCCTACCCTTTTGGGGGCACCTGACATCTGGGGCAAGAAAAACTGAAGAACATGGCATCTGCTGCATCTTTTATACCCCTGGCGCACTGACATCAGGGAAGAGGCGACAGCAACAGATGCCAGACAGGACTTTGGAATTCAGGCCGACTGCAAGTAGCCTGCCAGCAGGATAACCCAAGTTCAACAGTGAATACACTCTAGCATCTACAATTATGGTAGGTACACTGTACTAATTTTGTACCAGGTAGTATCACCACCTAGCGTGGAAGGTGGATGCCTTTACCTTCCCCTGGAACACCCTCTTTGTGTACGCATTCCCTCCTCTGCCCCTTATCCCCAAGGTACTGATCAAAATAAGGGAGGAGAGACCACAGGCCATCCTCATTTCTCCAGATTGGCCCAGACAACATTGGTACCCCTTACTGCTCAGCCTGACATTACAGTCTCTCAGGCAGCTTCCCCTGATGTCAGACCTCTTGACTCGGGGGGGGGGGGGGGGGTGCTGCACCCATACCTGCAGACTCTTAAATTATCAGCATGGCTAATACTCTAAAGGCAAACAAGGGGCCCCTGTTGAGCAAATAGGTGCTAGACATTCACAGAGGCCCCAGCACAGCAGGAAAATGGAAAAGATTCTGCTCCTGGAGCCAGTCCAGAGGGGGCAATACCTCACAACCTTCCATCCCTCTCTTCCTGGACTATCTAGCGGAGCTGTTGAAATCCACACTACAGCCATTTCAGCTCATTTTGATACAGATCAGTCCCTGTTCTCCCATCCTTTAATTAAATAATTCCTCAGAGGGGCTTCTAATATCAGACCTCCCAGAAGGCCACCCCTGTCAGCCTGGGGGGACCTGAATTATACTTTGGGAAAACTAACCCTCTGATGTTGTTAATCTTTCCATTCATCACTGATGGGTTCGGTTCTGACCCCTTGGAACAGAGTCGGTCTTTTTACCAAGCTCCCGCCAGCCAAAAAAAAAACTCGAGCCAAGTCTCTACCCAACTTCTCCAGAGCTAACTTCATGCTACTGAAGACAGAAGTGACAAACTTCACAGCACCCACTCAGACGGGATCTGGAAGTTCGACTGCAGAATCCTACACTAAGGCACTGTACGAGCACATCCACTCGTGCATGAATCGTGCCATCCCAAATAGAACCAAGATCTTCTCCAAAAAAAGGCCAATCTGGTGGTCCCCTGCTATAAACAAACTATACAACAGAAGGAAGAAACTGTTGCAGAAGAGGAAAATCCCAGGATGCAAAAAACTCCCTCACCAGCCTCAGTAAGAAACTGAGATCCCTCATAAAATCCTCAAAAGCTAGTTGCGAAAATAAAATTGCTAAAGATTCCAAAGACAACCACAAGGCATTCTGTAGTTGTCAAGAATCTAAATGGCAATGCTCAGATCTGCTCTGAGCTACAACAGAATGGCATTAAATATACTGATCCCAAGGATATATTGCCAATATTCTGACAGATCGATTTAGTGCCAACTTCACCCACCTCTCACCCCCTGAAGGGCCCATCTCAATACCAAAAGATTGCAAAATTCTGATAATCACAGCCACACAGGTAGAAACAACACTCTCCAAAGCTAAGAATACAGCATCCGTGGGACCAGATGACATCCCAGGCTGTGTACTACATGAACTACAAAATGAACTGGCACCCCACCTAAGTGTCCTGTTTAATCATAGCATCACCTCAGGCTTCATACCCACTGAGTGGCGCACAGCTACAGTTATCCCGCTCCACAAGGGAGGATCCGCCTTTGATCCCGGGAACTACCGTCCCATCAGTCTGACAAGCCTGATCTGCAAGGGCATGGAACGCATTATTATGGAACTTATAAGCCAAGACATTGGCAACCTTCAAACAATGGATCCCACCCAGTTTGGGTTTATGAAGGGCCGATCTTGTCTCCTGAATCTGATTGACGACTTCGAATCAGTCTCCAGAGCTGTGGACGAGGGAAGGCGGTCCACACAGCCTATCTGGACCTCGCCAAGGCCTTCGACACCATCCCCCACTCTGGAATCATAGATAAACTTACTAAGCTGGGCATAAATCCCTACGTCACTCGATGGGTTGCCAACTGGCTTACTGTCAGAACCCAGACTGTAAAAGTAGCAGACTCCGAATCCAGCTCCCGACAAGTGGAATACCACAGGGTTTAGTCCTGGGACCACTCTTGTTTGGCATCTACTTCTCTGAAGTGCAAGTCATCGCTAAGGGACTCTGGCTAGCAAAGTTTGCAGATGACTGCAAACTGGGAGCCATTATAGAATCCCCAAATGATGTGGATATTCTACAAAAGGGCCTTACAGAAACAGATGCCTGGTGCCAGAGCCATGGGCTCAAGCTTAATGCTAAGAAATGTAGTTATCCCCTTTGGAAAAAAAACATGTACCCATGAACTACCACATAGGTGACAGGACACTAAACATCGAAAGTGTGATGAGAGACTTAGTGACACAAGTGGACAGTGGTCTCACTTTCGATAACCACATCGCCACAACAGTCAGGAAATCCCGTGTGGCACACCTCATCACGAAGGGCTTTTCATCCAGAAAGAGGTCATTGTCCCACTGTACTCGTCCCTCATTAGACCCATTAGAGTATAATGCCCCATTTGGTATGTACCTCCCAAGACATCTGCAACAGCTGGAAAGGCCACAGAAATACCTCACTAAACGAATCACAGGCCTAAAGCAGATGCCATATGCTGACTGTCTTAAAAAAAAAAAAAAAAAAAAACCCTCCAGCTATACTCTGTGGCATATAGTCTACTCAGAGGCGATCTCCGCTAAACATACAAGGCCATGTCAAACCCTGAGCTGTTGGGCATGCTCCACTTAAAGAAATCCCAATCCCTCAGAGCCACACGCTCCAGGGATCTAAACCTTATCACAATGAACAAAACATGCTGGAGGGATAGGTTCATGACCCAGAGACTCCCCATACTCTGGAATAGACTGCCCATACATGTCAAGCAGAGCGCCTCATTGGCCCTCTCCAAAAGGAACCCTAATGATTGGATGGGAGATAGGAAATTAACCCCGGGGATCATGTCAGTTGCCCTGCTAGACAGGAGCCCAGAGAAGTAAATATTGTGGGAAGAAATTTCCAGGGAATTGTTATGGCTAGGCTTGCATAGGCCTTAGGGCCGATAGCCTAGTACCAACCTATGAACCCAGAATGCCCTTCTCCCTGTTACCTCGAATCTCGTTTGCCTCATAGCTATAAAGCCACGTTTCAGCCAAGCTCTCAGCCAAGTGGAACTTTATTTGGTATTTGTGTGGAAAATTTTCTGTATCTTCATATATTATTGAACGAATAGTATTTCTAGTGTGTGGTGTTCTGTCTGACCTTGTTTTTTTTCTCCTCTACTCTACCCGTTGTTACCGTTGGTAAAGTTTCAAGTACCATTGTTGGTACGGCCTTTTCTCCCTTACCTTTGTGGTATTCTTTCAGTACCATAGCTGGTATTGTCCTTACAGTTTAACCTATTAGCTTTGGCTTTTATTAACGTTTTCTTTTTTCTCTGCATATCACTGTATTGTTATATTTGATTTCTTTGCATGGTGTTTGACTAATTGGGTTATACTCTTGGTGTCTCTATCAAGATGTTGGATAAGGGTATGCCCAGTTTTAAGCATTGTGCTTCATGTAATGGCAAATTATCTAATAGTGATTCTCACGATGACTGTGTATACTGCTTGGGAGTGCCCCACCTTTTGGTGCAGCCTCTGTGTGACAAATTTTCAGTTTGTCAAAGCACTCTTAATGAGCGCAAAAATAAACAGATTCTGAAAGGGTTACTCAAGTCTCCCTTTTCAGAGTTCATTTCTGAGATGGAGGTCTCAACCCCTTCTACTAAAGATACCGAGGTCCCACTCGGTACCCTCCTCACCATTGGGTGATCAGGGCAAGCCTGTGAAATCAAAGGTCTTAAGTTGCCTTCGGAGCATAAATCTGCCTCTGCTGTGAGCATCTTGAAATCTTTTATACCAGTGCCAGTTTTGGCACCAGTCCTACCTCTGGCACAGACTATAGACCTTACTACGCTTATTTTGACTTGGCACCTGTGGCCACCAACTCAGGGCATACCTTCGACTACTTTAATTACCATTTTGGAACTGATCATTTCTGATAAGAGTGCCACTTTGGCACCGAGCGTTGTACCAACTTCACTGGATTTGACCCCTTTACTCTTGGTCTCGAAACTTGAGACTTCGGTGCTGGCAGACCTTGAACCATGGACCCGATACTCTCCTTCCGTAGATCTGTTTCTGGGCCAAGCATATAAGCCCCTTAATTGAACGTCCTGACTCTCCATCCGGAGTATCTACTTGATCCACCAGGAGCCTGTCGGAACACTACGTGGTCTATTTTCTGGACCAGCTGTTAGCCAGCGGGATAACCACACTTTCTAAGACCCATCCACCTGCAAGACTTGGGTTGACTTATCCACGGACTCCATCGTACACTCACTGTCTCAGTTCTGAAGCCTCCTCCCACACCCTTCTTGGAACCCATCACCTTGGCGCCCACAGTGCATCTTACTCTGGCTGTGAGTTTGCCCCTTTGGTTTTCGGCTCCTGCGGAAGTGGTCCTTCCTCACTCTGGGGATTGGGGGATGAGCACTTCAGCCTTGGCACAGAGCCGTCTTTCTCCTCAATTCCATCCTCTGCGCTAGTAGCTGCGTCCGCACCTATCCTGCTTGAGCCCCCCCCCCCCCCCCTGTTGGGGCTGGTTTGTCGAATTGTTGGAGCGGGGTGTGTCCTCAGTTCCGGTCTCCCATTCCTCTTTGGGCGGGCTTGCCTTCCGCGCGATGGAGAGGGCTCTTGCTTCTAGCAACACTCCTTTAATGATGGAACCCCAGATGTTCATGTTTCACTGTTGCAGTCATCACACTTGGGTTATCTGCCTGCAGGTAGCCCTCAGTCGGCTCTAATACCAGAGGCTTGGTTTTTCTGCATCTGGTGCTTTCGCTCCTGGTATGATGTCAGGGGTATAAAAACAGGCAGCCGACGACATTACATCAGTCTTTCTTGCCAAGGAACCCGAAGCAGAAGCGGTTCGCAAGTGCCAGTCGGCCGTTACCTGAATTTTCATTTTCAAATTGAAGAATCCTGAAGTCTTCTAATGTTAAGTACCCTGTTGGGGATCCTTTTTTCTTGCTCTAACAGATGACAGAAAAAGTTAACAATTATCTTGCCTGTGGAAAGCAAATACCTCAGATTTTCATTCTTTCTTAGTCACCTGTTTAGGCCCAGATTATGACGTCCCTCGCTGTCTGTTTTGTGCCTAGTTTAACGCCCAAGCCATTCGTCATTGGGCTCTGTCACTAAATTCTTTCACTCTTGATCTCCGTATCCTGAAATGGCTTTGGTAAGTCATCCGACTACCGATATTCCAAAAAATGTAAGGATAAGGACAGAGACCGCATAGGTCCAAAACTGCCGACGACATTTCCATTAAGGTAGTCGCCAGTCCGCCGGTACTCAGTGAGGCACCTTCGCAGCCCCTGATGCCCGTTTCAAGTGGATTTGCAGGCCTCTGCTGAAACCCATTCGGAGTCCGGTATGCAGCAAGCTGCTTCTTTGACTATGGAACCTGCGGATGTCTCTACCTTGGATGGGTCTGGAGCCGCTGTGCAAGCACCGGCTTGAGGCAGTTCTTTCTACCAATGTTCGAATTAAACAGACTACTTCTTTTCTAACCAAAACTACGTGTTTCTTAAGCCCAGAGTGTGCACTACGCCTAGAAAACAGATGACCAAAGTGCATGCTCATGCTCCCATGCCACAAAGGCAAATGTTTAGAATGGCTGAAGACCTTATTACGCTGATTAGGGGAAGTCGGTCTTGCCTTGCAAAGACCAAGAATCCAGTCCCCTTCAGCTTCTACAGACCAGGAGTCCGATGACTGAGATTTCTGATTATGAAGACATGCCCATATCTGAGACTATCCTCAGTCCAAAAAGAGACACTGAGAATTTTTAGTTGCCTCAGCACAGGCCTTAGCTATACCCACTGTCCTGGATGTTGTGGATGATGATTTTATGGAATCCAGTCTTACTCATGACACTTTACCTCCTGCCCCTAGGAAACCAGACAGGTACAAGTTTCTTTTCAAGAATCCTGCTGACTCAAAGATAATTTCCCAGGGGCCTAAATGTATCAAGGCTACCACAGCCAAGAATCCCACCCCTTCGGACAGGGATTCCAGAGCTTTGGACATATGGGGTAAGAAGGTATATACCTCTACAGCTCTTGCCATTAGGGCATTGAATTGCCAGTTTCACATGCTGAAGTACCAGCAACATATTATGGAACTCATTAAACAAAAGGTGATGACTTTTCCAGACTGTGCAGAGAATAAAGAATTGCAGGAGCTTATGCACTCAGCTAGACAAGTCAGTAAGCATACTTTGCAGTGTAGCTTTGATGCCCTAGAAGCATCTTGCAGGGCAGCAGTCACTGGCTCTGTACTGAGAAAGCATGCTTGGCTGAAGGAACAGACCTTGCCAGACCATGTCAAATCAAAATTACTAGACCCTTCTTTGAATAAGGACTGTCTGGCACCAAAGCAGAAGGGGTTCTTAAAAAGGAAGAAAAAGCTAAATCTGTGCAGACTTAGAATTCTTAAGTGTGCAACCCCCTAGATTCAGTAGGCATTCCCCTTCAAAACACTGGTCCTTTTTAGCCCCCTCCAGGCCTTCTCAAACAAAGACCCAGGGGAAACAGACCGCCAAGACTAATGTCTCTGGGTATGCAGAGATCTAAGCAGTGGAGTGCCCCCACCCCTAAAGCAGGGAATGATAAGCCACCTCCTTACGGAAAAAGATCACAATGACTCCTTTACTCTATTTCCCAGCCCTGCCCAATTGTGCCACTAGGAGGAAAACTGGCCCTTCGTGCACAACTGGATGTCATAGGTTGGTACTAGGCTATCAGCCCTAGGGCCTATACATCCTAGCCATAATTCCTTGGCTATTTCTTCCCACACTATTTACTTCCCAGGACCCCTGTCTAGCAGGGCGACTGACGTGATCCCCGGGGTGAATTTCCTTTCTCCCATCCAATCGGCAAGCCTCCTTTTGAAGAGGGCCAAAGAGGCACTCTGCTTGACATGTATGGGCAATCTATTCCAGAGTCTGGGGAGTCTCTGGGTCAGGAACCTATCCCTCCAGCATGTTTTGTTTATTGTGATGACAAGGTTTAGATCCCTGGAGCGTGTGGCTCAGAGATCGGGATTTCTTTAAATATAGCATGTCCAACAGCTCTTGGTTTGACATGGCCTTTTATGTTAAGCAGAGATCGCCTCTGAGTAGATATGCGACAGAGTATAGCTGGAGTTTTTTAAGGCAGTCCGTGTAGGGCATCTGCTTTAGGCCTGTGATTCTTTTAGTGAGGTATTTCTGCGGCCTTTCCAGTTGCAGATGTCTTGAGAGGTACATACCAAATGGGGCTTTGTATTCTGGAATGGGTCTAATGAGGGATGAGTACAGTGGGACAATGACCTCCTCCTTTTTTTCTGGATAAAAAGCCCTTAGTGATGAGGTGTGCCATATAGGATTTCTTGACTGTTGTGGCGAGGTGGTTATCGAAGGTGAGACCACTGTCCACCTGTGTCTCTAAGTCTCACACTTTCGGTGTTTAATGTACTGCCACCTATATGGTAATTCACGGGTACATGTTTTTTCGCAAAGGGGATAACTATACATTTCTTGGCATTGAGCTTGAGCCCATGGCTCTGGCACCAAGCATCTGTTTCTGTAAAGCCCTTTTGTAGAGTATCCACATCATTTGGGGATTCAATAATGGCTCCCAGTTTGCAGTCATCTGCGAACTTTGTTAGCCAGAGTCCCTTAGTGTTGGCCTGTACTTCAGACAAGTAGATGCCAAACAAGAGTGGTCCCAGGACCAATGGACATGTCCATCACTCAGGACCGATGGACATGTCCATCACTCAGGACCAATGGGTCCTCAACATGGCATCCCAGGGGTAGAAATTTTATTTCCATTCATTGACAATTCCCCAAGCGTGTTTCCAGACCTTCTTCCAAACCAGTGGGCAGTGGCTCAAAGCCAAGTACTTTCCCTGCTCAATATCAGCGCTATTCAGCCTGTTCCAGTAGAACAGAGAGGTCAAGGATTTTCCTCCAAACTCTTCTGGTACCCAGGAAAGAGGGCTCTTGGCGCCCTATCCTGGGTCTTTCAGTTCTCAACACCTTCCTGGTGGTACCAAAATTCAAAATGCTTACACTGCAACAGCTTCTTCATATGCTAGCCAAGGATGCCTGGCTAGTCACCCTAGACTTAAAAGGAGCCTATCTGCACATCCCCATAAGGGAGTCATGCAGGAAGTATCTTTGTTTCAGGGCCGGATCTATGCATCATCAGTTCTATGCACTTCCCTTTGGCTTATCTACTGTGCCCAGGGTATTCACAAAATGCCTCTCTCCAGCCATTGCATACTGCAGGCAGAGATGTCCAAATTTACCCATACTTGGGACAACTGCCTGATTCAGGCAGACAGTCAAGAATTGCTGCTGCAGCTCCTGGCTTTTGTAAAAAAAAAACCTTCTCACTTCCTTGGAGCACACCATCAATGAAAAGAAATCAAAACTGGTACACAGTCAAAAGATTGGCTTGGACACAACTTCCCAGATGGCATTCCTCACTACAGAAAAGCAAATCTATCTGACAGACTACTTCAAACAAATGGCCACCAGAGCCCAGCTATCTGCAAGAAAAATACTGCAAGCCCTAGGGTTCATGGCCTCATGTATACTGCTAATTCCATATGCAAGACTGCAGATGAGGAAACTTCAGTGGTACTTAAGTCTTTGGTGCCAACACACTCAGGACCTGAAAACAGTCATTCCTATCATACTCTTAAGGACTGAGTTCCTTTGGTGGGCAGAAGCATGCAACCACAACAAGGGACTGCCATTTACTCAACCCCGCGCCGCCCAGACCATGACCACAGATGCATCAGACTGTGCATGGGGGGGCTCACATGGCTGACAAATGTATTCAGGGCCACTGGAGCCCAAGTCAAATTCATCTGCTCATCAACCAAAAAAGAGATGCTAGCTGTACTGAATTCCCTGACAGCTTTCAGATCATTACTCCTTTCCACAACAACTGCTGATAAAAAGACACCGCAGTTATGTGGTACATCAACAAGCGGAGGAACCCATTCCTACCCACGCTGCAGGTTAGCCATGGCCCTGTGGAACACTGCCTTGGACATCCAAGTCCATATACAAGCTCAATTCCTGCCAGGCAAACAAAACTCACTGGCAGACAACTTGAGCAGAAATCTCCTTGACCCACACGAGTGGGAATTGGAGCCCAGCACCTTCAGCCTTCTGATTCAGAAATGAGGACCCCAGAGGTAGATCTCTTTGCCTCCCCCTACA
This sequence comes from Protopterus annectens, assembly GCF_019279795.1. Classification (NCBI taxonomy): domain Eukaryota; kingdom Metazoa; phylum Chordata; order Ceratodontiformes; family Protopteridae; genus Protopterus; species Protopterus annectens. Next base: position 797,330,725 of record NC_056743.1, on the reverse strand, counting down.
TCCACCAGCTCAGCAAATTCTGCATCAGGAACTCTCTCAGCAGGGCCTGGAAAGTAGATGCCGTATCCTTTCAATGGGAAAACCTCTGTGCCTTTCTCCTTCTGCCCCTTCTCTCAAGAGTATCACTCAAGATAAAACAAGACAGGCCAAGGACAATTCTGATTGCCATGGACTGGCCACGCCAGCACTGGTACCCACTCCTGCGCAGACTAACAAAGGTGCCACCCTGGCCACCTACTCCAGACCCCAACCCTGCTCTCCCAGCAGGACGGACAGATTTTGCATCCACAATTGCAAACCCTAAATATTGCAGCTTGGCTTATTCCTTGAGTACTCCACCAGCAACTGTAAGCAAGCAGGTGCTGGATGTCATCCTTGAAACCAGAAGGCCCAGTACAAGGAAATCCTATGTTGATAAGTGGAAAAGGTATTGCTCTTGGTTTCAGTCTAAAGGAAAGCACACAGCTCTGCCCTCCTTACCTCTAATCCTGGATTACCTAGCAGAAGTACTCCACAGAGCATAAACCAATAAATCCACGGCCACTGCACAGCAAAACACCAAGCAACCAAGTAGTAGCGAACTCTTAGGAACACAGCAACAACTTCGAAAAAACAATAGTTATTTTATTGTGAGACTAAGCGCTTTCACCTTACAAGGCATCATCAGAGCACCTGATCAGACTCTGATGATGCCTTGTAAGGTGAAAGCGCTTAGTCTCACAATAAAATAACTATTGTTTTTTCGTACACGTTGTTGCTGTGTTCCTAAGAGTTCGCTACTACTTGGTTGCTTGGTGTTTTGCTGTGCAGTGGCCGTGGATTTATTGGTTTATGTTCAGTTACCCTAATTTTTGGGTTTGTCTTCTGGTTAGTACTCCACAGAGGCCTAGCCTTCTCCTCCATTAAGATCCATGCCTCTGCCATCTCTGTTCATTACAACACTGAGCCACCTCTATTCTCTCACCCTCTCATCAAACAGTTCCTGAGAGGGGCTAACAAATTAAGGCCACCAAAGAGAGCATCCACCCCTGCTTGGGACCTTAACTTTGTACTGGAAAAGCTTACGCTTCCTCCCTTTGAACCTGCTGCTTCAGCAGAGTTAAAATTTCTGTCTGAAAACCGCTTTGCTTCTAGTCATCACTTCAGCTAGAAGACCGTCTGAGCTCCAAACACTGATGGCTGTGGAACCCTTCATTATTTTCCATGCTGACAGGGTTTCCCTCAGGGCTAACCCTTCCTTTACGCCTTAAGTAGTGTCCAGTGTGGCTCTCAACCAATCCATCCATTTGCCATCCTTCTTCCCTAATCCTTAAAATAAAGGGGAAAGGATCTTGCACTCTTTGGACATGCACAGACAGCTCAGATTCTACCTTGATAAGACTAAGCCCTTCAGAAAATCTGACCAGTTAGTAGTCAGCTTTTCAGCAGGGGCAGAGGGCAATGCCATTTCCAAACAAGCCATTTACAAATGGATAGCACACTGCATCCATTTCTGCTACACGCACCATGGAATACCAACCCTTTAGGGGGTCAGAACACATTCCACTAGGCCAACATCTGCCTCTACAGCATTTCTCACGGGAGTCCCTACCAAGGGGCATCCTGGACGCTGCTACCTGGAGTTCTGTGCACACCATCTAGCATTACCACCTGCCTATCTTTTCCAAGCCCAGGGCAGGTTTTGCTACAGCAGTCTTGCAAGGCCTTGCTAGCCAGCCCTAATTCTTCTCTACTGGCTCCACCCTTCCTCAGCTTTGGGAATCTACCCAAGTGTGATGACTACAACAGTGAAACATGAAGAACATAGTACAGTTTGTGTACACTTACCATAAATGTAGATGTTCAAGTGTATTCACTGTTGCAGTCCTGGTTTCCCTCTCTCCAGCACCCTGGATGTCCTTCAAGGATGTATCTGCAGTCCTAACATATGGGTTGTCCTGCCTCAGGCAGCCCTTCGGTCGGCCGGATTCCACAGTCTGGGTCTGGCCTCGGCTGATGTCGCACTTCACCCGACGTCATAGCTGCTGTCAATTGGGTATAAAGGCATCAGCCGACGCCATTTTCCTCAGTCTTTCTTGCAGCGGTGCCCGAAGCAGAAGCTGTTCGCAAGTGCCGGTCGGTCAGATCAAGAGATTTCTACTACCGAAGACTTCTAAAAAGCTAAGTACCCCGTTGGGGACTCTTTCTTGCCTCAGCCGATGTCAGAAAAAGTAAATAATTGTTTAACTTGTGGGAAACAAATACCTCATAAGGATTTCCACTCTTACTGCCTTCCTTGCTTAGGCCCAGACCACGACGTATCAGCTTGTCTAGCCTGTGCTTCCTTCAACCGACGGACACTTGGACGTCGGTCGGAGTTTGCGGAGGAGTTTTTTGGTCCTGCTTTCGCTTACAAAATGCCGTCGGAGACTCAGACTTCACAATTAGCTAAAAAGCGTAAGGAAAAGGACCGACACTCGCGGTCCACGGTTTCGGCCGAAACCACGGTTAAGCCAACCGCGAGTGTCTCTGTTTCGGCTGAAACAGAGTCCTCGGTTCTTCCTTCGACCGAAAGCTTACCTCCGACAGCCGAGGCCTCACACAGCATGGCTGAATCTGCTATTGAAATTACTCCTGCTGTAGCAGGCACCCAGGATTTATCAGATACTATTCCACTAGACATATCCACTCCTGCACGTGGAGCTGCTAGGCCCCCTGCATCTGTCTATCAAGGCTTTTTCTAGGGCTAAAGCAGCTAAATCTTCTAAGGCCTTGCCTGCTAAAGCCCCACACAGGCCTACCTCTAGTTCCCAAATGCTCAGCCTGGCTGAGGATCTCATTTCTTTGATCAGGGGATCCCAACCTCACCCAGACAGGGCCTCTCTACCCCCTCCAGAGAAGAGGCCTAGAGCAGAGCCCCCCGATCCAGTTTCTACTGACTACTCCTCGGATGAGACGGAACACTCAAATCCTCCAGAAGGCCCTTATTCTCCATATGAGGATTCTGATGCAGAAGACTCCATTCCTTCTGCCTCTCCTCCTGAGGAATTTTCTTTTGGGGAAACCTTACATGCTATGAGAGAGCAATTTCAATGGCAGGGCCAGGATTTTTCAGATTCAAGGAAAAGGCTAAGGACCTTTTTACATTTACCACAGCATAGGCCTTTAGCCATTCCGCCAGTACTAACAGTTGTGGATGATGCATTTAATGATGCCTGTACTGCTCCTGACTCTCTTCCCCGGCCCCTGCTAAACCCGACAGATATTACAGGGTCCCAGACACACACTTTCATTTGTATAAGGCTCCTATTGCAGATCCTGAAACCATTTCACAGGGCCCCAAAGCTGTAGCAGCTGCCTCTGCCAAAAACCCCCTCCCCTCTGAAAGAGAATCTAGAGCATTAGAGAGATGGGGTAAAAAAGTTTATACTTCTGCTACTCTTTCGGCTAGGGCCTTAAACTGTCAATTCCACATGATTCAGTATCAGGAATTTTTGTTAGACCAGCTAAATAAAAAACTGTCCTCTCCTGAACCGATAGACCGCAAGTCCCTTCAGGATTTGGTACATAACACTCAGCAGGTCAGTAATCATTCCTTAAAATGCGGTTATGATGCACTGGAGGCTTCCTTTAGATCAGCTATGACTGGAACAGTGATCAGAAGGCATGCATGGTTAAAAGAGCAATCCTTACCAGACCATGTAAAGTCAAAGCTCCTAGATGCTCCCATGGAGAAACAAAGTTTGTTTGGCTCCCCTGCACAACAAGTGCTAAAGAAGGTGGAAGAAAAAGCAAAATCTGTCCAAACAGTCAAGGATTTCTTACAGGTCCAACCTCCGAGGTTTAGTAGAAATTGGCCTTCGAAGACCTGGTCCTTTCCAGACACCTCCAGAGCACAGAGAGGCAGAAATAGGCGCCCAAGAGGCAGAGGTCAATCCAGAGGTGCCTACAGGGGACATCAGTGGCAGCCTAACAACCAGAGAAGTACTGCCACAGATCCAGCTACCATTTCCACAGGACAGACACAATGACTTGGCTCTGATACCGCCTACCAGGGAACAACTGGAAGCACCCTTAGGCGGAAAGCTAGCCTTATTTTCCGTAAACTGGCATTACATTACAGGAGACAAATGGATTTTACAGACAGTAGACAAGGGCTACAGGTTTCACTTCCACTCTCTACCAAAAAAGAGAGGAATGCCAAACCTTCCACCAAACCAAAAAACAAACGCTCTAGAACAAATCAACCACTTACTAAAGATGAGAGCTATAGAAAAGGTACTACCTATGGAACAAGGACAAGGATTTTACTCCAGACTTTTCCTGGTACCAAGAAAAGAAAACCAATGGAGACCTATTCTCGACCTGTCCGCTCTTAACACATATCTCATTGTTCCAAAATTCAAAATGCTGACCCTACAGCAGCTTCTTCCCATGCTGGGCAAGGAGTCTTGGCTGGTGACTCTAGATCTCAAGGAGGCATACCTGCACGTCCCTATCCGACCAGATTGCAGAAGATACCTCAGATTTCTTGCAGGATCAGAGCATTATCAATTCTCAGCATTGCCCTTTGGCTTATCTACTGCGCCCAGAGTATTCACGAAATGCCTGGCATCAGTAATTGCTCATTGCAGGCTTCAGGGAATTCAGATTTATCCATACCTGGACGACTGCCTAATACAAGCAGACAACAAGACCAAATTAACATTCTTGGGTGCAGAACTGGACACTTCAAATCAGATGGCATTTCTCAGCAGAAAAGCAAAAGCAACTACCACTCTATTTCAGGGCATTGACAACACAGAACCAGCTTACAGCAAGGAAAGTCCTGCAAGCTCTGGGTTACATGGCATCCTGCATAATATTGATTCCACATGCCAGGCTGCATATGAGGGAAGTGGCAATGGTACCTAAGGAATATATGGTCTCAACACAAGCACAGCCTAGAAGCCCAGATTCCAATAATCCCATGCCTGAAGCAAGAATTCCTGTGGTGGGCTCAGGCCTGAGCCAGACTATCACCACGGACGCCTCGGACCTAGGCTGGGAGGCACACATGGTGGACAAGTGTATACAAGGTCTATGGACAGAAGACCAGCTGAACCTACACATAAATCAAAAAGAGATGCTGGCAGTGAAACAGGCAATTCAGACATTCAGACCGTTTCTTCAACAGGGTCATTTGCTGATAAGGATGGACAACACCACAGTCATGTGGTATATCAACAAACAAGGAGGAACTCCCTCATACCCTCTATGCCGGATGGCAATGGACCTGTTGGATGTAGCCCTGAACCTCAACATTCGGCTCCAGGCCATTTTTGTGCCAGGAAAAGAAAATACACTAGCAGACACCTTAAGCAGAACTACCACGGATGCCCACGAATGGATGCTGCACCCAGACATCTTCAAATCCATTACAAAGAAATGGGGACTACCAGAAATAGACCTGTTTGCAGCTCCGCACAACCACCAATTGAGGAAATTCTGCACAAGGGCATACCACCCACTTGCTTGGAAGGTGGACTCCCTCTCCTTCAGTTGGGAAAACCTGACAGCATATGCATTCCCACCTCTTCCTTTGATGCACAAAGTGCTACTGAAGATCAAAGAAGACCGCCCAAGGATCATCCTGATAGCTCCAGACTGGCCGAGGCAGCATTGGTACCCGCTACTGAGAAGTACGTCTCGGACACACGCATGGCCTCTACCTCTAGTTCCTTTACTGCTAACAGAACAACTTCAAGATCCTACAATCAAACTTGAAAACACTGCAACTAGCTGCTTGGAATATTACATAAAACAAAATAACCCAGATTTATCCCAGAGGGTTAAAGACATTATCCTGGAGGCTCGCAGACCCTCCACAAGGAAGACTTGTTCAGCCAAATGGAAAAGATACCTCATTTGGAGTGCAGCAAAAGGAGAAAATGTATCGTTAGCAAACCTAGCTAACATCCTGGAATATTTAGCAGAACTTTTCCACAATGGCCTGTCTTATTCCTCCATTAAGATCCATGCATCAGCAATTTCAGCAGAATACAACATGGATCCTCCAGTCTTCTCTCATCCTCTACTCAGGCAGTTTCTGAGAGGAATTAAAAATGTAAAGCCTCCAAGGAAGCCACCTTTGCCTACATGGGACCTTAACTTTGTGCTGGAAAAGTTAACACTTTCCCCTTTCGAGCCAGCAGCAACAGCAGAATTACAGTTCTTATCTTGGAAAACTGCTTTCCTGCTTGCAATCACTTCAGCAAGAAGGGTTTCTGAATTACAGGCATTAATGGCAATACAGCCCTTCCTTATCTTCCATCAGGATAGTGTCCTTGAGAACTAACCCTACTTTTATGCCAAAGGTGGTCTCCAGGGTATCATTGAACCAAGCAATCCACCTACCAACATTCTTCCCCAACCCACAGAACAGGGGGGAAAGGCTACTACATACCTTGGATGTGCACAAGCAATTACGCTACTATCTGGACAGAACCAAGAACAATAGAAAGACTGACCAGCTTCTGGTAGCATATGCAACAGGAATGGAAGGAAAAGCAATTTCAAAACAGACGGTCTCAAAATGGATAGGAAATTGCATTTGATTTTGTTACTCTTTTCATGGAAAGACATCTCCAGAAAACATCAGACCTCACTCCACAAGAGCTACAGCCACTACTACAGCTTTCTTACGAGGAATGGCTACCAAAGACATTTTAGAGGCTGCTACTTGGAGCTCCGTGCATACATTTGCCAAGCATTATAATCTACCTTTATACTCCAGATCCCGAGCAGGTTTTGCAACTGCTGTTTTACAAGGGATCTTAACTACACCATAATCATCTTAGTGCCTCCTCCCCCAGTTAGGCTATGGTTTTCTACCCATATGTTAGGACTGCAGATGCATCCTTGAAGGACATAGTACAGTTTTGTACCTACCATAAATGTAGATGTCCGAGAGGTATGCATCTGCAGTCAGGATTACCCACCCTCCTTCCCCTCTGTGGTACTCCTAGGGTATTTGCCCATCTTGTAGCTAACTGGGGAATCTATTATGGTGTATTTGTTTGTATATATGTATATACATGTTTATTTTTGTTTGCTCTCTACTGTTTGGAATCATTTGCATTTATCCAAATTTAGCCTTCCTAGAGGGCACCTGGCATCTGGGGCAAGAAACACTGAGGAAAATGGCGTCGGCTGATGCCTTTATACCCAATTCACAGCAGCTATGACGGGTGAAGTGCGACATCAGCCGAGGCCAGACCCAGACTTTGGAATCCGGCCGACCGAAGGGCTGCCTGAGGCAGGACAACCCATATGTTAGGACTGCAGATGCATACCTCTCGGACATCTACATTTATGGTAGGTACAAAACTGTACTTTTTGTCTCTCTCCTCTCTGACTATTACTACTGGTATTGGTACTTACTTTTTACTGGTGGTGGTTTCCCCACCATAACTTGGCTCCCTATTTGGGGGCACCTGACGTTTGGGGCAAGAAAAACTGATGTAATGGTGTTGGTTGCTTGTTTTTATACCCCTGACGTCAAACCAGGAGTGACAGCATCTGAAGCAAAAATGCTACGTCTCTGGTATTCGGGCCGACTGAGGGCTACCTGCAGGCAGATAACCCAAGTGTGATGACTGCAACAGTGAATACACTCGCACCCACATTTATGGTAAGTGTACACAACTGTACGTTTTCGCCCTCTGAGCTACAGCTGTCACAGAACACCTCCCCGGGACAGCGGGCAGAGAAAGCTGCAGGACGCCACTGTTCAGGGTACCTGCCCCCCCCCCCCACTGAGGAGCTCCCTCGAAAGGGGACGTGGAAGAGGAAGCACATGGACTCACCCGAGGAGTCCTTAACTGAAGACCTGGATTACAATGACGGTGAAGGGTCTCCACGGTAGCCTACTGATTTCTTCTTAGGAGACATCCTGGAAATGCTTAAGCAGATAGCTGACTGGAAGCCCTCCCACCCTTCGTCTGAGGAGTCCGTGTTCCTGCAGGCTTTCCACCCCGGCCTTCTACCTCTTGGTGACCCCACCTGCTGACGAGCTCATCCAGCGTGTTGTCCAGCAAGCTTGTAAGAACCCTGATTCCATTGAGGCGATCCCTCCGAAACCAGACAAAATTCTTTCCCCTCCCGAGGAAAATCTGCATTGGTCCAAAGGGTTAACATTCGATGCTATGGTGGTGGCCACGAAAAAGGACTTGGCTGAGGAAATTCCTGCTGTCCATCCACCCAACAGGAAGTCCCGGGCGACGGACAGACTTGGGAAGCGTGTTTTTGCATCCGGGACCTTTGCTATATGGTCCTTGAACTATTTGGCACATTTTATGAGCCTCCAGAGGGACTTCATCTCTGAACTGTCTGGGATGCTCGCAGGACAGTTGTCTGACTAGGTTAGGGACTAAGTGGCCTCACAGCTCTCAACCCTGGAAGCAATATCCAACTCGTCCATAAGGTTGCTTTCACATGCGACCGAAGGGGCGGCTAGAGCAGCGGGTTCAGGCATTGAGATGTCATGGCTGGATACGCATTTGTGACTTCGCGGACCCCTTCAAGTTCTCTTTCTGAATGCTCCAGTCGAAGCTTTGTCCCTTCTTGGCTCCAAACTGAAGGACATGCTAGTCAGGTGCGAGCAGGATGGAAAGACCCTGCCTGCTGTAGGCCTATGGATGTTCTTTGTGTTTCACTGTGGCAGTCCTCACATTTGGGTTATCTGCCTGCAGGTAGCCCTCAGCCTGCCTGAATACAAGAGCCTTGGATTCCTGTGTTAGATGCCATCTCTCCCATGACGTCGGGTCATCAGGGATATAAAACATGCAGCTGACGCCACTACATCAGTCTTTCTTGCTGTGCCCGAAGCAGAAACAGTTGGCTAGTGTTGGTCAGCCGACTCCTGAAATTTTCATTTTCGAGTTTTAGAACTGAAGTTTTCAAAAAATGTAAGTACCCCATTGGGGATCCTTTTTCTTGCTCTTAACCGATGCCTGGAAAGCAAATACCTTATAAAGATTTTCATTCGTACTGCATTCCTTGCCTAAGCCCAGACCACGACGTCCCTCTGTCGGTTTTGTGCCTTGTTCAACCCTCGAACTATTCGTCGTCTGTATTTGCAGCAAATTTTGGTACTCTAACTATCCAGAAATGGCTTCGGTAAGCCATCTGACTACCAATATTCCGAGAAAACGTAAGGATAAAGACAGACCGCATAGGTCCAAAACTGCTGACAACGCTTCCGTTAAGCTAGTCGCCACTCCGCCAGTACTCAGTGAGGTGCTTTCGCAGCCCATGATACCTGCTAAATCAGATTTGCAGGCCTCTACTGAGACCCATTCGGAGTCTGGTATATGCTGCGAGATGCTTCGACTAAGGAACCTGTGGATGTCTCTACTTTGGATGGGTCTGGAGCCGCTGTGCAGGCACCAGCTTCTGAGGGTGTATTCAGGCCTACAGACTTGCATTCTAAACAGACGCCATCTTCTTCATCCAGGCCTAAAACTCAACCCACGCCTAGAAAGTCTATGTCCAAACCACATGCTCAGGCCCATATGCCTAAAAAACAAATGCTTAGACTGACTGAAGGCCTTATCTTAATTAGGGGAAGCCAACCTTCCCCCAAGAGACCTAGAAGTGACTTTCCTTTTGATCAGGAATCTGATATTTCTGTTTCTTCTGATTACCAGGATTTGCCCCTTTCTACCTGTGAGGATTTTGATGCAGTGGATTCCATTCCATCTGCTTTCCCTCCAGAAGATTTCTCTTTTGGTGAAACCTTGCACACTCTTGGGGAGCATTTCTGCTGGGAAAGCCAGGATTACTCTGACTCCAAAAAGAGGCTCAGGGAATTCCTACTCCTTCCTCAACATAGTCCTTTAGCTATCCCTCCTGTTTTGGGCACTGTAGATGATGCTTTCTTGGAATCTAGCATTTCCCCAGACACTACCTCCAGCTCCCAAAAAAATGACTGGTATTAGAATACCTGAGTCTCAAGTTCGTCTTCAAGAATCCTACTGCTGATCCAGAGACCATTGCCCAAGGACCAAAGGGCATTAAGGCCACTGGTACCAAAAACCCTACCCCTTCCGATAGAGATTCTAGAGCCTTGACAGATGGGGTAAGAAGGTATATACTTCTGCTACTTTGGCCATTAGGGCTTTAAATTGCCAGTTTCATATGTTAAAGTATCAGCAGCATATTATGGCGCTGCTTGAACAGAAAATGATGATTCCTGACTGTGCTGAACACACAATTACAGGATTTAATGCATTCTGCAGAACAAGTTGGTAAGCATACTTTGCAATGTGGTTTTGACTCTCTAGAAGCATCTTGCCGGGCTGCTGTCACTGGGTCTGTACTTAGAAGGCATGCTTGGCTTAAGGAGCAAAACTTGCCAGATCATGTTAAAGCTAAATTACTGGATGCTCCCTTAAACCAAGACCGCCTGTTTGGCAAAAAAGAAGTCCTCAAAAAGGAGGAGGAAAAGGCTAAATCTATGCAAACTGTTAGATTTCCTGCAAGTACAGCCTCCCAGATTTAGTAGGCATTGGCCTTCAAAGAATCTGTCCTTTCCAGCCTCTTCCAGGCCTTCTCACTTCAAACCCAGGAACAGCAGAACGCCTAGGTTACAGTCTCAGGCTGTGCACAGGCCTAAACAGTGGGGGGATCCCACCTCCAAAGCAGGGAATAGTAACCCCCCCCCCCCCACTACAACAAAATGACACAATGACTTTACCTTAACCCTTCCAAGCCCTGCTCAGCTACCTGCTCCCTTAGGAGGAAAGCTCGCCCTGCATGCAAAAAACTGGGAACTCATTAGCCAGGACAAATGGGTTTTAAATCCTGTTTCCCAAGGAAACCGGTTCCATTTCCACACCCTACCTACCCTAAATCGTTGGCCAGACCTATCCCCAAATCAGTGGGCAGAGGCTCAACACCAGGTTCTCTCTTCCAACTATCAGGGCTATTCAACCTGTCCCAGAAGAAGAAAGGGGACAAGGTTTTTATTCAAGACTTTTCCTGGTACCCAGAAAACACAGCTCCTGGCGCCCTATCCTGGATCTCTGTATTCTAAACACTTTTTTGGTAATCTCAGAATTCAAGATGCTAACACTTCAACAGCTGCTTCGTGATAGGCAAAGATGCCTGGTTGGCAACCTTAGACTTAAAGGAAGCTTATCTGCACATTCCAGTAAGGGAATCTTGTAGGAAATACCTACGCTTCAGGGCAGGCTCCATGCACTTTCAGTTCTCTGCACTTCACTTTGGCTTATCTACTGTGCCCAGGGTATTCACAAAGTCACTAACTCCAGCCATTGCATTTTACAGGCAGAGAAATATTCAAATATACATATACTTGGGCGATTGTCTGATTCAGGCGGAAAGCCAGGAATTGCTATTAAAGCATCTGGCATTCGTAAAGAAACTTCTAAACTCACCCCGGGGTACACCATAAACTAAGAGAAATCTCACCTAGTACCCTGCTAACAAATTGTATTCCTGGGAGCAAGCTTGAACACAACTTCCCAGATGGCTTTCCTCACTCTAGAGAAACAAGTTTATTTAATAACCTACTTCAAACAACTGGCTCCAAAGACCCAGCTATCTGCAAAGAAAATTCTGCAAGCCCTGGGGTTCATGGCCTCTTGCATTCTATTAATTCCATATGAGGAAACTGTAATGGTATCTAAAAAAAACCTATGGTGTCAACATTCTCAGGACCTGGAATCAAGGATTCCCATCATTCCTTGTGTAAAGGCAGAGTTCTTTTGGTGGGCTGGCAGAGGCCTGCTACCACAACAAAGGGCTCTTTCACTCTACCCCTGCCGCCCAAACTCGTAACAGATGCATCAGAGTATGCATGGGAGGCTCACTTGGCAGGACAGTGCATTCAGGGCAAATGGAACCAGACAGATGCACCTGCATATCAACCAAAAAGAAATGTTAGCTGTACAGCATTCCCTAACAGCCTTCAAGGACCACATTCTTCCAGGACAGTTGTTAGACAACACCACAGTTATGTGGTACATAAACAAGCAGGGGGAACCCACTCGTACCCTCTGCAGGCTAGCCATGGCTCTGTGGAACACAGCCTGGAGCTACCAAGTGCACCTACAAGCTCAATTCCTACCAGCAAGCTAAATTCACTGTCAGACGACCTAAGAAGAAATCTCATGGACCCACACAAATGGAAATTGGAACCAAAAATATTCAACCTCTTGAACAAATGGGGTACCCCAGAGATGGACCCATTTGCCTCCCCTCAAAACTAACCAGTTGGACAAATTCTGCACAAGGACTTCCCACAGTCAAGCTTGGAAAGTGGATGCCCTGTCCTTTACCTGGGAAAGCCTCTCAGTTTATAACCCCCCCCCCCCGCCTCTCCTCTCAAAGGTTTTGCTAAAGATCAAACAGGACAAACTAAGGACTATACTGATTGCACCAGACTGGCCACGCCAGCACTGGTACCCCCTCTTGTGCAGTATGACACTGCTGGAACCATGGCAACTGCCTCAGACCCCTTCCCTGCTGTCCCAGCAGGGGGGGCAGATTCTGCTCCCTCAGCTTCAAACTCTGAACCTTGCAACCTGGCTAATTCCGTGAGCTCTCCAATAGCATCCCTCAGTAAGCAGGTGCTAGATGTCATTCTGGAGGCAAGGAGGCCTAGTACTAGAAAATCCTATGCTGAAAAGTGGAAAAGATACTGTTCCTGGAGCCAGACCTAGGGGATGGGCACAACAGTTCCAGCTTACCTCAAATTCTTCAGTACTTAACAGAAATGCTCTGCAAGGGCTTTTCCTTCTCATCTATTAAAATTCATGCCTCTGCCAATTCAGCACATAATACTGAACCACCCCTCTTCTCTCACCCCCTGCTAAAGCAATTCCTCAGAGGGGCCAAAAATTTAAGACCCCCCAGGAGAGCCCCTACTCCAGCCTAGGACCTTAACTTTGTATTGGAAAAGCTCACTCTCCCTCCTTTTGAGCCAGCTGCAACTGCAGAGTTGAAATTCTTTTCTTGGAAAACAGCCTTCCTTCTAGCCATCCCTTCAGCAAGAAGAGTGTCTGAATTACAGGCCCTCATGGCAGTGGAGCCCATCATTATCTTCCATGCAGACAGGATTTCCCTCAGGACCAATCCTTTTATGCCAGAGGTGGTGTGTAGTGTGGCCCTTAATCAGTCCATTGACTTGCTTACCTTTCCCAAATCCACAAATCGAAGGAGAACGAATACTACACTCTTTGGACGTGCACAGACAACTTAGATTTTATTTGGACAGGACTAAGCCTCTCAGAAAACCTGAACAGCTGCTAGTTGGCTTTGCTGCAAGGGCAGAGGGGAAGGCCATTTCAAAGGAAACCATTTCTAAGTGGATAGCCCATTGCATTCATTTCTGCTGTAAGCACCATGGAAAACCTGCCCCACGGGATAAGATCACATTCCACCAGGGCTCATCTACCTCCTACAGCCTTTCTCAGAGGTGTCCCCACCAGGGACATCCTAGAAGCTGCTATCTGGAGCTCTGTACATACCTTCACCGAACATTACCATATGCCTGTTTTTTTTCTAAATCCAGAGCTGGTTTTGCCGCTACAGTCTTGCAGGGCTTAATAGCTGGCCCTAATGCTCTCTAACTTCCTCCTCCCTTCCTTAGCTTTGGGAATCAACCCAAATGTGATGACTAACAGTGAAACACGAAGAACATAGTATAGTTGTGTACACTTACAATAAATGTAGATGTTAGTGTATTCACTGTTGCAGTCTTGGTTACCCTCCCTCCAGCCCCCTTGCTTCTCTTGGTTCTACCTTTCCTTCTTGTTTGGTGTATTTAAGCTTTCTGCCTCTGGTGCATTTGCTTTTTGATTGGAGGGGTACCATAACATATAATTGCTTCCCATTTTGGGGGCACCTGACATCTGGAGCAAGAAAAACTGATGCAATGGCGTTGGCTGCATGTTTTATACCCCTGATGTCATGGAAGAAGAGACTGCATCCGGCACAGGAATCCAAGACTCTGGTATTCAGGCCGGCTGAGGGCTACCTGCAGGCAGATGACCCAAATGTGATGAGTGCGACAGTGAATACACTCTAACATCTACATTTATGGTAAGTGTACACAACTGTACTTTTTCAATTCCTCAACGTACCTTCTCCAGGAATCAGAGGAGTGGAAAAATGTGGCACAAAAAATCACAGGGTCCTTTCCGTGCTGCACTCGATACCCCCTGGGGCAGAGGGGGGTAACAATGCCAGAAGACACCCCTGCAGAGGGGATCTTCGTAACCAAGGCGCAAGGGATTCCTTCTCTGGGCAGCCTTACCAGCACTCTTGAGGAGCAGCCCGATTGCTTACCTCTGGAAGCAGTCGGGGGGTCATTTCACTCTGCACCAAGCTGCCTGGCAGTCCATTACCACCGATCGTTGGGGCGTATCATCACCAGAGGTTACACCGTTCCCCTTTCTTGTCAGCCAAAACTTCCCAACAGCCCACCCAGTCAAAGGGAAGAAGCAGCTTCAGAGATTGCCAAGCTGTCTGTCATCCAACCATTCCCACCAGACTAGTTTGGATCCAGATTTTACTCGAGATTCTTTTTGGTGCCAAAAAAGACAAGGGACTGGAGACCCATTTTGGACCTTAGCTTAAGTCTGTCACCCAAACCAAATTCCGGATGGTCACTGTTTAGTCCAGTCTTCCCTTTTTAAGAGAACGCGATTGGATGTCCTCAATAAATCTCCATGATGCGTATTACCACATCAAGATGGGCAGATGCTCCAGGAGTCTGCTTTGCTTCCGTCTAGGGGCCAGTCATTATCAGTTTCGTGCCCTGCTGTTTGATTTCTGTACAGCCCCCAGAGTGTTCACGAAATGCATGGCAGTGGTAACAGCTCACTTGAGACTACAAGGATTTTGGGTGTTTCCATATCTGGACGACTGGCTCCTCACTGCCCCCACCAAGCATCTTCTTTTAACAGCACTGCATTATACTCTCTCTGGCAAAATTGTTGGGAATAAGGATAAATTGTGAGAAGTCACACCTTGCTCCTATACAACAAATAGAGTTCATTGGAGCAGTGTTCAATACTCAGTCCTGTCTAGTATCACTCCCAGTTCAGACTCCACCAATTGAGGCTTCAGCTCGGAGTGATGCTCTCTGAAACAAAAGTCTCAGCAAGGGAAGTTCTTCAGGCCCTAGGTTCTATGGCAGTTTCAATCCCAGTAGTGCCTCTAGCAAAGCTACATATGCAGATCCTGCAATGACTCCTTTGTCACTGGTTCCCAAACTATCACCCCCTGTATTACCAGATTCAAATAACCAACTCCTGCAAGCAGGACCTCCTTTGGTGGATGAGGCCAGACGTAGTACTGTGAAGTAGCCCATTTCAATCCCCTCAACCCAGAGCCATTGTGATCATGGATGCTTCCCTGATTTGGGGGGGGGGGGCATTTCCAGGTAGACTGTCAAAGGCACATGGTCCACTTCAGAGACTCACCTGCATACCAATGTTCTGGAACTGAGAGCTGTGCTGTTAGTGTTGCAGGCCTTTCATTTAACTCTCCCTTCCGGGACAGTTGCAATTCAGGCAGTATGTCCGTGGCCTGGTATATCAACAAGCAAGGAGGAACCAAGTCTTACCCTCTGTCTAGAAACCATGAGAATTTGGCGGTGGGCGATAGCTTCCAACTGCTTTCTGATAGCAACACATATCCCGGGGAGCTCTACCATGATTGGGACAAATTGAGCAGATGCTTCCTCATATTTCACAAGTAGTCTTTTAACCCCGGTGTGGCGACAGAAATCTTCAGCCACTGGGGCCAGCCTTGCTGTGACCTTTTTGCTTCCCCATCAAGCAACAAGTGCAGCAGCTAATTTCGCCCTACTTCCTCCGAAGGGGGAGTTACCGAGAGACGCTGTTATCCACGATTGGCCCATGGGACTACTTTACGCTTATCCTCCCAGCCCCCCAATTCCATTATTTCTAAAGAAAGCTATTCGGTTTAGATGCAAGTTGATCCTTGTAGCTCCATTCTGGCCTCGACAAGTTTGGTTCCCCTTCCTTTGGCCTCGCCTAGTATACCTGTCATGAATTCTGGACCCTATACCAGATCTATTTACTCACCCCCAAGGGTTGATTCACCCAAATCTGTCCAGTCTCAAGCTGACAGCTTGGATGATGTTGGTGTTTCACTGTTGCAGTCATCACATTTGGGTTATCCCTGCCAGGGTAGCCCTCTGCCGGCCCAAATACCAGAGGCTTGGTATTTCTGCGTCGGTTGCTGTCACTTCAGGACAGATGTTAGGTCGTCAGTAATGTAATGGCATCAGCTGCCATATAGTCTTTCTTGCTGTGGAGCCCGAAGCAGAAGCCCTTCGCCTTAATGCTGGTCAGCCGCTACCTGAGTTTTCGTCTACCGCATTGAAGTTGAAGTCTTCTAAAGCTAAGCACCCAGTTGGAGATTCTTTTTTCTTGCACTAACAGATGTCAGAAAAAATGAAGTCTCACCTGTGGAAAGCAAATACCACACTGACTTCCTTTCTTACTGTGTCACTTGTTTAGGCCCAGACCACGACATCCCCCGTTGTTGATTCTGTGCTTTGTTCAATGCCAGAACTATCCATCATTGGGCCCTTGTTGTAGCCAGATATTTTCGCTTAGTCCTCTAATTCCGATATGGCTTTGGTAAGCCATCCGACAGCAGATCTTCTGAAAAAATGTAAAGATAAGGATAGACCGCACAGGTCAAACCTACTGACGACTCTTATTAAGCTAGTCATCAGTTCTCCAATCCTCAGTGAGGTGCTTATGCAGCCCCTGATGCCCGCTTCTGTGGAGTCGCAGGCCGCTACAGAGACCCTTTTGGAGTCCGGTATGCCGCAAAATTTTTCTTCAACTAAGGATCCTGCAGTCGTCTCTACCTTGGATGGGTCCAGAGCCGCTGAGCAGGCACCGGCTTTCAAGGAAGTCCTTCGCACTACCGATTCTAGACTGTCTTCTTTTGCGACCACCGTTCTTACAAAAACTACCACTTTTCTAAGGCCCAGGGTACGAACTACTCCCAAGAAACTGACCCACTCTCAGGCGCCTGATTCCTTGCTTCAGGCTCAAATGCTTAAAATGGCAGAAGACCTTATGCTGATCAGGGGAAGCCAAACTATCCCCTCCAAAAGAAAAAGATCTGTCCCCTGTAGTTTCATCTGAACAAGAGTCAGATGAAATCTGATGCATGTGAATATGAAGACATGCAATCCCTCTCTACTTATGAGGATTCTGATGCAGAGGATTCCATTCCTTCAGCCTCTCTCCCAGAGGAATTTTCCTTTGGGGAAACCCTGCATACCTTAAGGTAGCGTTTCCAGTGAAAGAGTCAAGACTACCCTCAGTATAAAGAGACTCTGGGAATTCCTAGATCTTCCACAGCGCAGACCCTTGGCCATCCCCCTAGTCCTGGATGTTGTGGAGGATGTTTTCCTGGAATCCAGCTCTACTCGACGCCCTTCCTCCCGCACCCAGAAAACCAGATTGATACTATACAGTCCCTGACTCGCAAACATATCTTTTTAAAAATCGTACTGCTGACCCTGAGGTAATTTCTCAGGGGCATAATGGGAATAAAGCAATCTCTAAGAATCCCGCCCCCTCAGATAGGGATTCTCGAGCACTGGAAAGATGGGGTAGAAGAGTATACACCTCAGTTACTCTTGCTATCAGGGCACTAAATTCAGTTCCATATGCTGAAATTTCAGCAACATACCCTGGAACTCCTTGAACAAAAAATGTCTTCCTTTCCTGCTTGGGCAGAATCTAAAGAATTACAAGAGTTAATGCATTCTGCAAGTCAAGTAACTAAACATAACTTGCAATGCAGTTGTGATGCCCTAGAAGCTTCTTGCAGGGCAGCAGACATTGGATCTGTCATTAGAAGGCATGCATGGCTTAAGGAAATGCCCCTGACAGACAGTGTCAAATCTAAATTGCTGGATGCCCCCTTGCACAAAGATAACTTACTTGGCACTAAGGCAGAAGAGGCCTTAAAGATGGAAGAAAAAGCAAAATCTATGCAAACAGTTGAGGATTTCTTGCACGTCCAGTCCCCTAGGTTTGGCAGGCATTGTCCCTCCAAACACTGGTCTTTTCCTGCTCCCAGTAAGGCAGTCCAGCCTTGGCCTCGTGGAACCAGATCCCCCCCCCCCAGACAGCAACGACACGGAATGCAGAGATCTAAGCAGTGGACTACCTCAACTTCAAAACCAGGGAGATTTTCTTCGTGTTTTCTTTTGCTGTCATCACATTTGGGTCATCTGTTTGCAGTAGCCCTCAAGTCAGCCTGATTAACAAAGTCTTGGGTCCTGTGTTGGTTGCTGTCCCTTCTTCCGTGACGTCCGGTTGTCAGGGGTATGAAACCTGCAGCAGATGCCATTACATCAGTCTTTCTTGCCATGCAGTGCCCGAAGCAGAAGCAGTTCGCAAGTGCCTGTCGGCAGACTCCTGTCATTTTCGAGTTTCAGAACCAAAGTCTTCGACTAAAAGCTAAGTACCCCATTGGGGAAACTTTTTCTTGCTCTAAACCAATGTCAGTAAAAATAAATTGCATTACTTGTGGAAAGCAAATACCTCATAGATTTTCATTTGTACTGTATTCCTTGCGTAGGCCCTGACCATGACCTATCTCTGTCTGTTTTTTGCCTTATTTAAACCACAAACTGTCCGTTTTCAGTATATTTTCGCTTCTAAATATTTTGGTGCTCTGTTCAATTATCCTGATACGTCTTTGGTAAGCCATCCGACTACCGACATTTCAAAAAAATGCAACGATAAAGACAGAGATAGGCTGCCTAAGTCCAAAGCTGTCAATGACGCTTCTCCTAAGCCAGTTCGCAGGTACTCAGTGAGGCGCTTTCGCAGCCCCTGATACCCACTACTTCAGATTAGCAGGCCTCTACTGAGACCCATTCGGAGTCTGGTATGCTGTGAAATGCTTCAGCTCCAGAACCTGCTGATGTCTCTACATTGGATGGGTCTGGAGCCGCTGTGCAGGCACTGGCTTCTGAGGGTGTATTCAGGCCTACTGACTTGCGTATTAAACCGACGGCGTCGTCTTCTTCAAGACCTAAAACTCGAACCATGCCTAGAAAACTGACGCCCAGACTGCATGGTCAGGCCTATCCCTAAAAAACAAATGATAATGGCTGAAGACCTTGTTACTTTAATCGGGGGGAAGCCAGCCTTCCACCTCTAAGAGATCTAGGACTGAGTTTGCTTATACTTCTGACCAGGATTCTGAATTTTCAGATGTTCTTCATTCCACATTGCTGCAGTCCTAACTATTGGGTAGTCCGCTGTCCAGTCGGCCCGAATACCAAAGTATATGGCTGACGTCGGTCAGGGCGCATTAGACTGACGTCAGTACGTCAGGGTACTAATGCGCATGACCGACGTCATATCCCCAGTCTTTTTTGCCGCATGGTCCGATGCAGAAGCAATTTTGCGAGTGCAGGTTGGCGTTCTGAAAGTTTTCTGAAGCCAGAGTTTCAGACCGAATCAAAGTTGGCTAAGTACCCCGTTGGGGAATATTTTGGTTTTTTCTTGCCTCAGTATTTAACCGGATGTCAGAAAAAGTGAATAACTGTATTTCTTGTGGGAAACAGATACCTCATAGGGATTACCATACTTTGTGTATACCTTGTTTAGGGCCTGAGCACGACGTTGTTGGATGCCGCTCTTGTGCTAGATTTAACAAACGCACTATTAAGAGAAGGTTAGACTGTGCCAGGTTAGTGTTTGGGAAGCGTTGTAATTATAAAATGCCGTCGGATGCTCCGACGCCGGCTTTGGCTAAAAAACGCAAGGACAAAACAGCGAAGCCTAGAGTGGAAGAACAGACAGTCCCAGACGTCGGTTCTTTAGAGGGCTCAGTGGAGCCGGAGGTTTTGCCAGGTGTTTCTTTGGAGTCTCAGGGAGAGACTTTACTGTTACAGGATGTCTCCTCTCAGGAAGTAGGCCAGGCTGAGGGGGCTTCTCAGGTGGCTGTTCTTCCCTCTCTTCCTAAGGTGGTCAGAGCTTCCCCTTCTGTTTCCAAGGCTGCTTTAAAGGGCAGGCCGAGTTTTGCTTCAGTGGGAGTTTCTCCTAGTGCTTCAGGGTCTTTGCCTAAGAAACATATGCTTAAAATGGCAGAGGATTTGATTACTATGATAAGGGGTTCTATGCCCCCTCCTGATAAGAGGCCTAGGGTGGAACCTGAGTTTGAGAGTTTTGAGCATTGCTCGGAGGCTTCTGAGTCTTCGGCTGAAGACTTGCAGGAGTACCCTCCTTATTCTGATTCTGATGTGGATGATTCTACTCCTTCAGCTTCCCCTCCTGAGGATTTTTCATTTTCAGAGACTCTGCATTCCATGAGGGAGCATTTTAAATGGGAAGGTCAAGATTTCTCTGATTCCAGGAAAAGGCTTAGGGAATTCTTGTTTTTACCCCAGCATAGGCCTTTAGCTATTCTTCCTGTTTTGAATGTGGTGGAAGATGTTTTTGCAGAGGCTTCCCTGAATCCTGATTCTTTGCCTCCTGCCCCAGTTAAACCGGATAGGTATTATAGGGTGCCTGAAGCTCATAAGTATCTTTTCAAGAGTCCTAGGGCAGACCCGGAAACTGTTTCTCAGGGGCCTAAAGGTGTGAAGGCCTCAGTTGTTAAAAATCCTGTCCCTCCTGATAGAGGCAAGGGCTTTGGATAGATGGGGAAAGAAAGTGTATACTTCTTCCACTTTAGCCATGAGGGCGTTGAATTGTCAGTTTCACATGTTAAAATATCAGAATTATCTTCTTTCACAGTTGAAATCTAAGGTGGATGCTCTGGCGGAAGGTATTGAGTGTAAAGAGTTGCAGGATTTAGTTCATGTGTCTGAACAGGTGGGTAAACATTCCTTGCAATGTGGTTTTGATGCTGTGCAGGCCTCCTCCAGGGTGGCTGCCACTGGTTCTGTTCTTCGTAGGCACGCCTGGTTGAGAGATCAGAATTTAGCTGAGCATGTTAAGACACGGATTTTGGATGCTCCCTTGCAGTCTGATGTGTTGTTTGGTTCGCCTGTAGAAGCAGTTTTGAAGAAAATGGAGGACAAGGCTAAGTCTATGCAAACTGTTAAAGATTTTTGCAGGTGCAGCCTCCAAGTTCAGTAGAAATTGGCCTGCTAAGGGATGGACTTATCCTGCTTATGATTCCCAGTCTAGGGGTAGGTCTAGACGTGGTAGGGGCAGAGCTCAGGGTTCTTTTAGGCCTAGAACAGGAGTTCCCCTGCTCAGACTTCTGGTGAGGGCAGGGGTCAGTCCTTTCGTAAGCAGACCCAATGACCTGCCTTTTCAGCTGCCAGTTCATTCTCGCCTGGCAGCACCGTTGGGAGGAAGACTGTCTCTTTTCAAAGAAAATTGGGATTTAATTACCCAAGACAGATGGGTTCTGGATATCATTCACCACGGTTACAGGTTTTATTTCCATACCTTGCCTCCTTTCAAAGGCATGCCAGACATTCCTCCTCTACAAAGACAAGAGGCTCACAAGCAAATTTCTCAGTTACTCCAAATAGGGGCCATTCAGCCGGTTCCTGTGCCAGAAAGGGGCCTAGGATTTTATTCTCGCCTGTTCCTAGTACCGGGGAACACGTGGAGACCAATTTTGGATTTATCTATCCTCAACACTTATCTGGACATTCCCAAGTTCAAAATGTTGTCGTTACAACAGCTTTTACCTCTGCTGGGCAAAGATCACTGGATGGTAACTTTAGATCTCAAGGAAGCTTACCTTCATGTGCCTATAAGACTAAGTTGCAGAAAGTATCTGCGGTTTCGAGCTGGAAATTCTTATTATCAGTTCTCTGCATTGCCCTTTGGCTTATCTACTGCCCAGAGTATTCACAAAGGTTCTGGCTCCAGTGATAGCTTACTTCAGGCTAAAAGGAATTCAAATCTATCCTTACTTGGACGATTGCCTGATTCTGGCTCAAGAAAAGGAAGACCTTCTACAGCATTTGGAATATGTCATAGCAGTGCTAAGATGCCTAGGGTATTCTGTGAACGAAATAAAGTCCAGTCTAGTACCCTCTCAAGACATGTGCTTTCTGGGTGTGAGACTGAATACAGCAGCCCAGATGGCCTTTTTAACCCCGGACAAACAAAAGAATCTTTCCAGTTATTCCATCAACTATCTCTTCAGTCCGGGCTGACTGCAAGGACAGTCCTTCAAGCCTTAGGGTTCATGGCATCTTGTATTCTGGTGCTTCCCAATGCCAAACTGCATATGAGGAAGCTACAATGGTATCTCAAAATGTATGGACACAGCACTGCCAGGATTTGGACACTGTCATTCAAATAATACCTTGCATTCAAAAGGAATTTTTGTGGTGGGCTCAGGAATGTCACCTAAACAAGGGACTCTCTGTGACCCGGCCAGAGGCGAGTCAAATTCTAACGACAGATGCCTCAGACATTGCTTGGGAGCTCATCTAAATGGAAAGTGGATACAAGACAAGTGGCCTGCCAGACTACAGCATCTACATATCAACATGAAGGAGATGTTAGCAGTCCAGTTTGCATTAATGGCTTTCAAGGAGTTACTTCTTCCAGGGCAGGTGTTGATTCTAACAGACAACACAACTGTCATGTGGTACATCAACAAACAAGGGGAACACATTCTTACCCATTGTGCAGGCAAGCAATGATTTTATGGGAGACTGCGCTCAGCTTGCAACTAACTCTTCAGGCAAGGTTTCTGCGGAGCACAGAACTCCTTAGCAGATGTGTTAAGCAGACAAATCATGGATCCCCACGAGTGGAAACTGGATCTTCATGTATTTCAAAAGTTGACAGTGTCCTGGGGAACTCCAGACATAGATCTGTTCGCTTCTCCACTAAACCACCAGCTGCCAAAGTTTTGCACAAAGAGGTTTCATCACACAGCTTGGAAGGTGGATGCTCTTTCTTTCAGTTGGAAAAATCTTCATGTGTATGCGTTTCCACCTCTGCCTCTTCTTCCAAAGGTGCTTCTAAAGGTCAGACAAGACAAGCCAAGGATGATTTTAATAGCTCCAGATTGGCCTCGGCAGCACTGGTACCCATTACTGAGGAGTCTGGTAAAGAAGCCTCCATGGCCTTTACCCTTGATTCCACATCTGTTGTCTCAGAAGGACGGTCGTCTGCTCAATGTCAAGCTTCACTCTCTTCATCTAACAGCCTGGCATATAATGTTTTGAAAGACAGCAGGTCTCAACTTCCTCAACAAGTTTTAAATGTGATTATGGAAGCCAGAAGACCTAGTACAAGGAAAGTGTACGCAGAAAAATGGAAGAGATTTTTATTTTGGACTGCAGCAAAGAATTTGGAGATTTCAGAGCCTAATTTGAGTGTGGCTCTTCAATATCTTACTGAGTTATTGGACAAAGGCTTGTCTTTCTCTTCCATTAAGATTCATGCTGCAGCAATTTCAGCTCACTATGATTGTGACCCACCATTGTTTTCACATCCTTTGTTCAAGCAATTTCTTAGAGGGGCAAAGAATATAAGACCCCCACGTAGAGCTCCTACTCCTGCTTGGGATCTCAATTTTGTGTTGGAGAAACTTACTCTACAACCTTTTGAGCCTGCAGCTACTGCTGAACTGAAATACTTGTCATGGAAGACTGCTTTTTTGTTGGCCATTACTTCTGCAAGAAGGGTTTCTGAGTTACAGGCCCTTATGGCCGTTGAGCCTATTTTGATTTTTCATAAGGATAGGGTATCATTACGTACTAATCCTTCCTTTATGCCTAAAGTGGTTTCTAGTGTGGCTTTAAACCAAACTATTCATTTGCCTACGTTTTATGCAGATCCCCAAAATAAAGGGGAAAAGATTTTGCATACTTTAGATGTACACAGGCAATTGCGTTATTATTTGAGCAGGACTAAGGATTTTAGGCAGTCTCAGCAGTTGTTTGTTTCTTTTGCTTTGAGTTCTCAGGGCAAGCCTGTGTCAAAACAAACTATTTCTAGATGGATTGGGTGTTGCATTACATTTTGTTATTCCCATCATGGCAAGGAGATTCCAGCTGGGATTAGGCCTCATTCCACTAGGGCTACTGCCACTTCAACAGCATTTCTGTGGGGGGTGGCAACTAAGGATATTTTGGAGGCAGCTACTTGGAGTTCAGTGCATACTTTCTCTAAGCATTATCACCTTCCTCTCTACTCTAAGTCTAGGGCTGGTTTTGCCACAGCTATTTTGCAAGGCATGTTGTCAGTTCCTGCTTCCTTATGATTTGCCAGCCTCCCTTACCTCTGCTTTGGGATTCTACCCAATAGTTAGGACTGCAGCAATGTGGAATGAAGAACATAGTACAGTTTTGTACCTACCATAAATGTAGATGTTCGAGGATCCACATTGCTGCAGTCCAATTTACCTCCCTCCTTCCCTCTGTGTTTAGGGGTGGTTGTGTAGGTGAGGTTATATTCTGCTAATTTTGTATATTTTGTATATATATATATATATATTTTGGTGCAGGTATGTTGGGAGTTTTTGGTTTTTGGCCTTATCTTTTCAGGGTCTTCTGACATCTGGGGCAAGAAAAGACTGAGGATATGACGTCGGTCATGCGCATTAGTACCCTGACGTACTGACGTCAGTCTAATGCGCCCTGACCGACGCGTCAGCCATACTTTGGTATTCGGGCCGACTGGACAGCGGACTACCCAATAGTTAGGACTGCAGCAATGTGGATCCTCGAACATCTACATTTATGGTAGGTACAAAACTGTACTTTTCTTCTGATGACCAGGATTTATCTTTATCTACCTATGAGGATTCTGATGCTGAGGACTCTATTCCCTCTGCTTCCCCCCAGAGGATTTCTCTGGTGAAACCTTGCATACTCTCAGGGAGCATTTTCGTTGGGAAAATCAGGATTTCTCTTGATTCTAAAAAGAGGCTTACGGATTTCTTACTCCTGCCCCAGCACAGGCCTTTAGCCATACCGCCTGTACTAGACATTGTTGATGCCTTTTTGGAGTCTAGCTTGGCCCCTGACTCTCTACCTCCTGCTCCCAGAAAACCTGATAGATATTACAGGGTCCCTGACTCTCAAGTTCCTTTTTAAAAATCCTACTGTGGATCCTGAGACCATTTCACAGGGACCCAAGGGCGTTAAAGCTACTGCCAAAAATCCTACTCTCTCTGGAGACTCCAGGGCACTGGATAGATGGGGTAAGAAGGTATACACTTCTGCAACTTTGGCCATTAGGGCCTTAAACTGCCAGTTTCATATGTTAAAGTATCAGCAGCATATTATTGGATTGCTTAAACAGGAAATGATTCCTGATTGTGCTGAAAATAAGGATTTACAGGATTTACTGCATTCAGCTGAATAAGTTGGAAAACATACTTTGCAATGTGGTTTTGATTCACTAGAGGCATCTTGCAGGGCTGCTGTAACTGGGTCTATACTTAGAAGGCATGCTTGGCTTAAGTGAAATTACTGGATGCTCCCTTAAACCAGGACCGCCTGTTTGGCAACAAGGCTAAAGAAGTTCTTAAAAAGATGGAGGAAAAAACTAAATCTATGCAAACTATTAAAGATTTTTTACAAGTGCAACCTCCAAGGTTTAGTAGGCATTGGCCTTCCAAGAATTGGTCCTTTCCTGCCTCCTCCAGACCTTCAGTCCAAACCCAAATCCAGCTCCCAGGCTTTAGTCCCAGGCTTTAGTCCCAGGGTACGCAGAGGACTAAGCAGTGGGGGGCCTCCGCTTCCAAATCTGGGAGTAATAAAACTTCCCCCTATGGCAAACTGTCTCAATGACTTCTTTTTAAAATTTCCAAGCACTTCACAACTGATTGCCCCTTTGGGGGGAAAGATTACTCTTCATGCAGAGAACTTGGGAACTCATTACCCAGGACAGATGAGTTTTAAATAGTGTCCCAGGGATACAGATTTCACTTCCACATGTTACCAACACCAAGCAGGTGGCCAGATCTACCCCCAAATCAGTGGGCAGAGGCCCAAAAGCAAGTACTTTCTCTCTCAAGCATGGGGGTTATTCAGTTGGTACCAGAAGAGGAAAAGGGACAAGGTTTCTACTCGAGAATTTTCCTGGTACCCAGAAAGGACAATTCATTGTGTCCTATCCTGGACATGTCTAAACACCTTTTTGGTGATTGCAAAATACAAGATGCTGACTCTTCAGTTGCTCCCTATGCTAGGCAAAGACGCCTGGTTGGCAACACTAGATTTGAAGGAAGCATATCTGCATATCCCAATCAGGGAATCTTGCAGGAGATACCTACGCTTCAAAGCAGGCTGCACGCGCTATCCGTTCTCTGCACTGCCCGTTGGCTTATCTACTGCACCCAGGGTATTCACGAAGTGCCTAGCTCCAGTCGTTGCATTTTGCAACCAAAGAAATATTCAAATATACCCATACCTAGACAATTGTCTAATTCAGGCAGAACGCCAGGACATACTTTTGAATCATCTGGCCTTTGTACAAAGGGTGCTAACTTGTCTGGGTGCACCATAAACTAAGAGATCACACCTGGTACCCCTGTCAACAAATTATATTCTTGGGAGCAAGCTTGAATACAACTTCCCAGATGGCTTTCCTCACGCCAGAGAAACAAATTAATTTGACATCCTACTTCAAACAAGTGGCCACAAAAACCCTGCCATCTGCAAGGCAAATACTACAAGCCTTGGGGTTCATGGCCTCCTGCATTCTTCTAATTCCATATGCAAGACTGCATATGAGGAAACTACAGTGGTATCTAGAAAGCCTATTTTATCAACATTCTCAGGATCTAGAAGCAATGATTCAAATCATAACTTGCCTATGCCTAGAGTTCCTTTGGTGGGCAGAGGCCTGCCACCAAATCAAGGGACTACCATTCACACTACCCCCTGCCACCCAAACCCTAACAGACGCATCAGACTATGCATGGGGGGCTCACCTGGCAGGGAAGTGCATTCAGGGAAAATGGAACTCAAGTCAAATGCACTTGTGTATCAATCCAAAAAATGTTAGCTGTACAGCATGCTCTGACAGCCTTCAAGGACCACATTCTTCCAGGACAATTAATGGTAAAGACAGACAGCACCACTGTTGCAGTACATAAACAAGCGGGGGGGATACACATTATTACCCCCCTCTGCAGACTAGCCATGGCATTGTGGAATACAGCCCTGAGCTAAGTGCATCTAGACGCTCAGTTCCTGCCAGGAAAACTAAACACACTGGCAGATGAACTAAGCAGAAATCTCATGGACCCACATGAGTGGAAACTGGAACAAAGGATTTTCAACATGTTGACAAGCAAATGGGGGAACCCAGATATAGACCAGTTTGCTTCCCCCCAGAATGATCAATTGGACAAAGTTTGCACAAGGACTCCCCACAAACAAGCTTGGAAAGTGGATGCTCTGTCCTTCAGATGGAAAAACCTATCAGTTTATGCCTTTCCTCCTCTGCCTCTGCTCTCCAAAGTACTACTAAAGATCAAACAAGACAAACCAAGGACAATTTTGATTGCACCAGACTGGCCACACCAACACTGGTGTGTACCCCCTCTTGCGCAGTGCATCACTGTTGGCCCCATGGCACCTGCCTCGGACTCTTACCCTATTGTGTCAGCAGGAGAACCAGATTCTGCACCCTCAGCTTTAAACACTGAACCTAGCAGCCTGGCTAATTACCTAATCTCTCCTTTACCATCCTTCAGTAAACCAGTGATGGATATCATTTTACAGGCAAGGAGGCCTAGTACTAGAAAATCTTATTCTGAAAAATGGAAAAGATTCTGTGCCTGGAACCAATCTCAAGTGGATGGGAAATAGGAAATACACCCCAGGGATCATTTCTGTCTCTTCTGGACAGTAGCACAGGAAAATAACTTTCTTGGGTGGCGTAAGCTATGGTACCTTGCTGGCTAGGCTTATGTAGGCCCTTGGGCCAATAGCCTAGTACCTAGCTATGAACCTATGAGTACAGCAGTGCCCAATTTACCTCAGATTTTACAATACTTAACTGAGATACTTCACAAGGGCCTGTCTTTCCCCTCCATCAAAATTCACTCCTCCACTATTTCAGCTCATTATAACAGAACCTCCCCTCTTCTCTCATCCACTGCTCAAGCAGTTCTCAGAGGGGCCAAAAATTTACGACCACCCAGGAGAGCTCCAACTCCAGCCTGGGACCTTAACTTTGTATTGGAGAAACTCACACTTCCTCCTTTGGAGTTAGCTGCTATTGCAGACTTAAAATTCCTTTCTTGGAAAACAGCTTTCCTTTTAGCAATCACTTCACCAAGAAGGGTATCTGAATTACAGGCCCTTATGGCAGTGGAGCCTTTCATCTTTCATGTGGACAGGGTGTCCCTAAGGACCAATCCCTCCTTCATGCCCAAGGTGGTATCCAGTGTGGTGCTTAATCAGTCCATTCATTTGCCAGCCTTCTTTCCTAATCCACAGAACAAAAGAGGAATGGGTACTGCACTCCTTAGATGTGCACAGACCACTTAGATTCTGCTTGGACAGGACTAACCCTCAAAGGAAATTTGAACTGCTGGTGGCATTTGCTGCAGGGGCAAGGCTATTTCAAAGCAAACAATTTCCAAATGGATAGGCCATTGTATTTATTTCTGCTACAAGCACCGTGGAAATCCTATCCCACAGGGGATCAGACCCCTCTCAGCCCGGGCTGCATCTACCTCTACAGCCTTTCTCAGAGGCGTCCCTACCAGGGACATCCTAGAAGCTGCTACCTGGTGTTTTGTACTTGCTTTCACCAAGCATTATAATCTGCCAATTTTCTCTAAATCCAGAGCTGGCTTTGCCACGGCAGTTTTGCAGGTCCTTATAGCTGGTCCTAATGCTGTCTAAATTCCTCCTCCCATCCTTAGCTTTGAGAATCTACCCAAATGTGATGAGTGCAACAGTGAAACTTCAACGTAGTACAGTTGTGTATACTTAACATAAATGTAGATGTTTGAGTGTATTCACTGTTGCAGTCCTGGTTACCCTCCCTCCAGCACCCTTATTTTTTTGGCTATACCTCTACTCTCCTTTACTATGCCCAAAAGCTTTTTGTTGTATTTGCTTTTTTTTATTGGAGGTGTATCCTTGTTTGTTCATAGATTTAATTGCTTCCCATTAGGGGGCATCTGACATCTGGGGCAAGAAAAATTGATGTAATGGCGTTGGCTGCATGTTTTATACACCTGACGACCTGACTTCACTGAAGAAGGGATGGCAACTGACGCAGGACCCAAGACATTGTTAATCAGGCCGACTGAGGGCTACTGCAAGCAGATAACCCAAATGTGATGACTGCAACAGTGAATGCACTCTAACATCTACATTTATGGTAAGTGTACACGACTGTACTTTCTAAGCCACCCCCTTATGGTAAGAACTCTCAATGACTCACCTCCCCACCCCCTCCGTGTGCCCACCTTCACTTCCCCCTAGGAGGAAAACTCTCCTTTCATGAAAGCACCTGAGCCACCATTACCAGTGACCACTGGGGTTTGAACAGTGTCTCAAGGATACACATTTTCCTTCCACACCCTTCCAACCCCAAAAGAGTTCCCAGATCTACTACCAAACCTGTGGGCAGAGGCTCAAAAGCAAACCCTTTTCCTGCTCTCTGAGGGCAGTAGAACACGTTCCTGCAGAACAGATAGGCCAAGGTTTCTACTCCAGACTTTCTGGTGCCCAGAAAAGAGGGCACCTGGCACCCCATCCTTGATCTGTCCATTCGAAACACCTTCCTGGTGGTCCCAAAATTCAGAATGCTCACCCTCCAGCAGCTGCTACACATGCTCTCCAAGGACGCTTGGCTAGCCACCCTAGATCTAAGAGGCCTGCCTCCACATTCCTATCAGGGAGTAATGCAGGAAATATCTGTTTCAGGCAGGTTCTCAACACTTTCAGTTCTCTGTGCTTCCATTTGGCTTATCTGCTGCTCCCAGAGTTTTCACAAAAGGTTTGGCTCCGGCCATTGCCTTATGCAGACAAATATTCAGATTTGCCCATACTTTGACAACTGCCTTATTCAGGCAGACAGCTAGGAAAAGCTGCTGAAGCACCTGGCCTTTGTAAAGATCCTACTAACCTCTCTAGGGTACACAAGTCAACTAAAAGAAATCCAAACAGGTGCCCAACCAAAGGATTCTCTTCCTGGGAGCAAGCCTGGGACACCGCATCCCAAATGGCATACCTTACACCAGAGAAACAGTTTCCTGACAGCCTACTTCTCTCAACTAGCCACCAGGCCCCAGCTATCTGCAAGGAAGATCCTGCAAGCTCTGGGGTTCATGGCATCTTGCATACTACTCATTCCATATGCCAGACTGAATATGAGAACTTCAGTGGTACCTAATAAACCTTTGGTGTCAGCACTCTCAAGACCTAGAAACTCTTCTACCTGTAATTCCTTGCCTCAGAAAAGATTTTCTTTGGTGGGCAACAGCATGCTCCCACAACAAGGGACTGCCTTTCTCACCACCCCCGCCGCCCAGACCCTCACCACAGACTCATCAGACTATGCTTGAGGTGCACACTTGGATGGCAGGTGCATACAAGGCCAATGGAGCTCACAGCAAATCCCTCTGCATATCAGTTAAAAAGAGATGATGGCTGTGCAGCACGCCTTGATAGCTTTCAAGTCCCTTCTCTCTCGAGGGTCTCTCCTGATCAAAACAGAACACCACTGTGATGTAGTATATCAACAAGCAGAGAGGGACTCGCTCCTACCCTCTATGCAGGCTGACCATGACCCTTTGACACACAGTCTCTGCCATGCAGTTACACCTTTTAGCTCAATTCCTACCAGGCTCTCTCAACTCTCTGGCAGACCAGTTAAGCAGAAATCTTCTAGACCTACATGTGGCAGCTCAACAGAAGAACCTTCACCCTAATAAATCAGAAATGGGGCACCCTGAAGGTCGACCTCTTTGCCTCCAACACCAGCCATCAGCTCACCAAATTCTGCACCAGGGAGCAACACTGCATGGCTTGGAAAGTGGATGCCCCCTCCTTCCCCTGGGTCTATCTGTCGGTCTATGTCTTTATTCCACTACCTCTCATCCCCAGGGTACTGCTCAAAAGAAAGGAGAAAAAGCCAAGGACCATTTTTATAGCTCCAGACTGGCCCCAGCAGCACTGGTACCCCTTGCTGCGCAGCCTGTCCCCACTGCCCCCATGGGATCTTCCTCAGATTCCAAACCTCCTGACCCAGAGGGAAGGGGAGTTCATGCATCACCAATTGCAGACAATCAATTTGGCAGCTTGGCTTATTCCCTAACCCCGAACCAATCTGCCAACCTCAGTAAACAGGTTCTAGATGTTATCCTTGCGGTCAGATGCCCTAGCACCAGAAAGTCTTTTGCTGGCAAATGGAAAAAGGTTCTGCACCTGGATCCAGGCAAAGGGAGCCAATATGGCACAGCCCTCCCTCCCATCCTGGATTACTTTGCTGACCTACTACACAGTGGCCTCTTTTTCTCCTCTAAAACATTCATGCCTCTGCCTCTGCTATTTCTGCTCATTTTCCCACTGAGCATCCCCTTTTCTCACACCCTTTGATCAAACAGTTCCTAAGAGGGGCTAGCAACTTGAGGCCACCCCAGAAGGGCACCAACACCAGCTTGGGGCCTTAACTTTGTATTGGAAAAGCTTACCCTGCCCCCTTTTGACCCAGCTGCTTCTGTATAGCTAAAATGCCTCTCCTGGAAGACTGTATTCTTTCTGGCCATCACTTCAGCCAGAAGAGTCCCTGAGCTGCAAGCGCTCATGGCTGTGGAACCCATCATCTTCCACGCTGACAGGGTATCCCTCAGAACTAAGCCATTCTTCATGCCCAAGGTGGTGTCCAGTGTGGCTTTCAACCAAATCCATTTATTTGCCCACATTTTTCCTAATCCCCAGAACAAGGGGAGAAGGATTCTGCACTCTAGATGTGCACAGACAGCTCAGATTCTATCTAGACAGGACTAAATCCTTCAGAAAGTCTGATCAATTGCTGGTTAGCTTTGCTACAGGGGCAGTAGGCATCTCCAAAGGGATAGCACACTGCATCCATTTCTGCTACAAACATGGAAAGCCTCCCCCCAAGGTGGTCAGGACACACTCCACCAGGGCAGCCTCCACCTCTGCAGCTTTCCTTAGAGGAGTCCCTACCAGGGGCATCCTGGAGGCTGCCACCTGGACATGTGTTCGCACTTCCAAGCATTACCACCTGCCTCTCCTCCAAATCCAGGGCAGGGTTTGTTTCTGCAGTCTTGCAGGGCATCCTAGCCAGCCCCTAGTTTCCTTGACTGCCTCCATGCATTTTCTCCGGTTTGGGAATCGACCCAAATGTGATGACTGCAGCAGTGAAACACGAAGAACATAGTATAGTTGTATACACTTACCATAAATGTAGATGTTCGAGTGTATTCACTGTTGCAGTCCAGGTTTCACTCCTTCCATCCCTCTTTCTTCTCTTTCCTTAAGAGACATTTTGGTATTTACTTTCCAGTGGTGGGGTTCTTCCACTAGATCCTGGCTCCTATCTGGGGGCTCCTGACA
Organism: Protopterus annectens; assembly: GCF_019279795.1. Taxonomy (NCBI): domain Eukaryota; kingdom Metazoa; phylum Chordata; order Ceratodontiformes; family Protopteridae; genus Protopterus; species Protopterus annectens. The sequence goes on along the minus strand of NC_056743.1, from coordinate 797,298,177 downwards.
GGTTAGGGCAAGAAAAACTGATGTAATGGTGTCAGCTGCCGTACTTTATACTACTTACGACCTGACATCAGTCCTGAAGCAACAGCAACCGATGCAAAAATACTAAGTCTCTGGTATTCGGGCCAGCCGAGGGCTACCCTGGCAGGGATAACCCAAATGTGATGACTGTAACAGTGAATACACTCTAACATCTACATTTATGGTAATTGTACACAACTGTACTTTCCTCCACTTCCATTAGTCCCAGGCAAGCTAGTCTTTCCTCACCTGTTAGAGACATAATTCTGGCCTCACATAAACCATCCACCAGAAGATTATATCAGGATAAATGAAAAAGGTTCTCCATCTGGTCCAAGTATTGCATGCTACACCCATATTTGGCTCCAGTAACTGCAGTGCTTAAATACCTGGCTGTGTTTTTTGATAACTGAGTCTACCTCTACCGTACGAGTACATCTGGTGGCAATTTCTAATTTCCACAATGGTGTAGATGGCACCCATCATCTCTCTACGCCTTTGCAAGGCCTTCCTCAAGGGGGCCGCTCATATCAGGCCTCCTGTCAGCCCGTGGAACCATGGAACCTGACTTTAGTTCTTCAGTCTTTGACTCAAAAACCTTTTGAACCTGCTGCGAAGTGTGACCTAAAGTTTTTGTCTTGGAAATCCTTGATGTTCGTGTTTCACTGTCATTACATTTGGGTTATCTGCTTGTAGTAGACCTCAGTCGGCCTGATTAACAAAGTCTTGTGTCCTGGGTCGTTTGCTGTCCCTTCAATGACGTCAGGTCGTCAGGGATATAAAACATGCAGCCGATGCCATTGCATCAGTCTCTTGCCGTGCGATGCCCGAAGCAGAAGCAGTTCGCAAGTGCCGGTCGGCCAACTCCTGAAATTTTCATTTTAGAGTTTCAGAACCGAAGTCTTCAACTAAAGCTAAGTACCCCATTGTGGAAACTTTTTTTTTCTTGCTCCTTACCGATGTCAGTAAAAGTTAATTGCATTACTTTGGGAAAGCAAATACCTCACAAAGATTTTAATTCGTACTATATTCCTTGCCTAGGCCTTGACCACAACATACCTTGCTGTTGGTTTTGTGCTTTATTTATTCAGCACACTATCCGTTGTCTGTATATTTTCACTTCTAAATATTTCTGTTCTCTGTTTAATTATCCAGAAATGTCGGTTAGCCGTCAGACTACTGGGATTCCGAAAAAACGCAAAGGTGTAAAGACAGAGATAGGCTTCCGAGGTCCAAAGCTGCCGACGGTGCTTCTAAGCCATTCGCCAGTTCACCGGTACTCAGTGAGGCACTTTCGCAGCCCCTGATACCCGCTACGTCTGACTCGCAGGCCTCCACTGAGACCCTTTCCGGAGTCCGGTATGCCGTGAGATGCCTCAACTGTGGAACCTGCGGATGTGTCTCTACCTTGGATGGGTCCGGAGCCACTGTGCAGGCACTGGCTTCTGCGGGTGTATTCAGGCCTACGGACTTGCATATTAATCAGACGCCTCCTTCTTTACTTAGGCCTACATCTCGATCCATGCCTAAAAAAAACGACGCTCAGGCCTCTATGCCTAAAAAACAAATAAGAATGGCTGAAGATCTAATAACTCTAATCAGGGGTAGCCAACCCCCCCCCTCCCTTCTAAGAGACCTAGGACTGAAGTTGTTTATGAATCTTCTGAACAGGATTTTTTTCTGTTTCTTCTGATTATTTGGATTTGCCCTTATCTACTTATGAGGATTCTGATGCAGAGGATTCTATTCCCTCTGCTTTCCCTCCAGAGGATTTTTCTTTTGGTGAGACCTTACATACTGTAAGGGAGCATTTCCACTGGGAAAGCCAGGACTTTTCTGATTCAAGAGGCGCTTGGGGATTTCTTACTCGTGCCTCAGCATAGGTCTTTAGCTATTCCTCCTGTACTAGACATTGTTGATGGCTTTTCAGAATCTAGTTTGGCTCCTGATTATTTGCCTCCTACTCCCAGAAATCCTGACTGATATTACAGGATTCTTTTCTCATAAGTTCCTTTATAAAAGTCCTATTGCAGATCCAGATACTATTTCACAGGGACCCAAGGGCAATAAGGCTTCTACTGCTAAAAATCCTACCCCGTCTGAAGAGACTCCAGGGTGCTGGATAGATGGGTTAAGAAAGTGTACACTTCTGCAACCTTGGCCATTAGGGCTTTAAACTGCCAGCTTCATATGTTAAAGTATCAACAATATGTTATTGGATTGCTTAAACAGAAAATGATGATACTTCCTGACTGCTGAAAATAAAGAATTACATGATTTAATGCATTCTGTTGAACGGGTTGGAAAACGTACTTTGCAGTGTGGATTTGATTCATTAGAGGCCTCTTGCAGGGCTGCTGTTACTGGGTCTGTCCTCAGAAGGCATGCTTGGCTTAAGAAGCAAGGTTTGCCTGATCATATTAAAGCTAAACTGTTGGATGCTCCCTTAAATCAGGACCGCCTGTTTGACAACAAGGCTGAGGAAGTTCTTAAAAAGGTGGAGGATAAAGCTAAATTTATGCAAACTGTTAGATTCCTTAAAAATTCAGCCTCCTAGATTTAGTAGGTACTGGCCCTCTAAAAATTGGTCCTTTCCAGCCCCTTCCAGGTCTTCTCAAGTCGAACCCAGACACAGCAAAAACCCCAGGTTTCAGTCCCAAGGGACACACAAGATTAGGCAGTGGAGGGTTTCCGCACCCAAACCTGGGAGTAGTAAGACTCCCTGCTATGGAAAACTGTCTCAATGACTTGCTTTTAAAACTAGCAAGCACTTCCCAACTGAATGCTCCTTTAGGCGAAAAGATTGGTCTGCAGGCCAAAAACTGGGAACTCATTACCCAGGACAAATGGGTTTTAAATAGTGTCCCAAGGATACAGATTTCATTTCCACACGTTACCAACACCAAACTGGTGGCCAAATCTACCCCCAAATCAGTGGGCAGAGGCCCAAAATCAAGTAATCTCTCACATGGGGGCTATTCAGTTGGTGCCAGAAGAGGAAAGAGAGACAAGGTTTCTGTTCGAGACTTTTTCCTGGTGCCCAAAACAGGCAATACATGGCTTCCTATACTGGATCTTTGTATTCTAAACCCCTTTCTGGTGATCCAAAATTCAAAATGCTGACTCTTCACCAGCTGCTTCCTATGCTAGGCAAGGATGTATGGTTGGCAACACTAGACTTAAAAGAAGCATACCAGCACATCTATCAGGGAGTCTTACAGAAGATACCTATGCTTCAAAGCAGGCTACATGCACTATCCGTTCTCTGCACTGCCCTTTGGCTTATCTACTGCGCCCAGGGTATTCACAAAGTGCCTAGCTCCATTCACTGCATTTTGCAGGCAAAGAAATATTCAAATATACCCATACCTGGACAATTGTCTAATTCAGGCAGAAAGCAAGGACATTCTTTTGAATCATCTGGCCTTTGTTCAAAGGGTACTGACTTGTTTGGGGTTCACCATAAACAAAAAGATATCCCACCTGGTACCCTGTCAAATTATATTCCTGGGAGCAAGCTAGAATACAACTTCCTAGATGGCTTTCTTCATGCTAGAGAAACGGATTCATTTGACAACTTCAAACAAGTGGCCACAAAAACCCAGCTATCTGCAAGGCAAATACTGCAAGCCTTGGGGTTCATGGCCTCCTGCATTATTCTAATTCCATATGCAAGGTTGCATATGAGGAAACTACAATGGTAGCTCAAAAGCCTATGGTGTCAACATTCACAGGATCTAGAAGCAAGGATTCCTATCATACCTTGCCTATGCCTAGAGTTCCTTTGGTGGGCAGAGGCCTGCCACCAAAACAGGGGACTGCCATTCACATTACCCCCTGCCAGTTGAACCTTAACAGATGCATCAGACTATGCATGGGGGCTCACCTGGCAGGGAAGTGCATTCAGGGCAAATGGAACCAAAGTCAAATGCACCTGCACATAAATCAAAAGGAAATGTTAGCTGTACAGAATGCTCTGACAGACTTCAAGGACCACATTCTTCCAGGACAACTAATGGTAAAGATGGAAAACACCACTGTCATGTGGTACATAAACAAGCAGGGGGTACACATTCTTACCCCCTCTGCAGACTAGCCATGGTATTGTTGGAACACAGCCTTGATGTACCAAGTGAATCTACAAGCTCAGTTCCTGCCAGGAAAACAAAGTACACTGGTAGACGGACTAAGCAGAAACCTCATGGACCCACACAAGTGGAAATTGGAACCAATGATTTTCAACATGTTGACAAGCAAATGTGGGAGCCGAGATTTAGACGGGTTTGCCTCCCCCCAGAACCATCGACTTAACAAATGTTGCACAAGGATTCCCCACAAACTAGCTTGGAAAGTGGATGCTCTATCCTTCAGCTGGAAAAACCTATCAGTTTATGCCTTTCCTCCTCTACCTCTGCTCTCCAAGGTACTACTAAAGATTAAACAGGACAGGTCAAGAACTATTTTAATTGCACCAGACTGGCCTCGCAAACACTGGTACCCACTCTTGTGCAGTGTGCCACGCTTGGCTCCATGGCACCTGCCTCAGACTTCTTCCCTGCTCTCAGCAGGAGAACCAGATTCTACACCCTCGGTTGCAAACCCTGAATCTAGCAGCCTGGCTAATTACCTAATCTCTCCTTTAACATTCCTCAGTAAATGAGTGTTGGATATCATTTTAGAGGCAAGGAGGCCTAGTACTAGCAAATCTTATGCTGCAAAATGGAAAAGATTCTCTGCCTGGAACCAGTCTCAAGGAATGAACACAGCAGTGCCCAATTTACCTCAGATTCTACAATACTTGACTGAGATGCTTCATAAAGGCTTGTCTTTTTCCTCCTCCAAAATACATGCCTCAGCCATTTCAGCTCATTTATAGCACAGAGCCTCCCCTCTTTCTCTCACCCACTGCTCAAGCAGTCCCTCAGAGGGGCCAAAAATTTAAGGCCACCCAGGAGGGCTCAAACTCCAGCCTGGAATCTGAACTTTGTCTTGGAGAAACTCGCTCTTCCTCCTTTCGAGCCAGCTACTACTGCAGATTTAACAAATCTTTCCTGGAAAACGGCTTTCCTTTTAGCAATCACTTCTACAAGAAGGGTGTCTGAATTATAGGCCCTTATGGCAGTGGAACCTTTCATCATCTTTCATGCGGACAGGGTGTCCCTCAGAACCAATCCCTCCTTCATGCCCAAGGTGGTATCCAGTGTGGCTCTTAATCAGTCCATTCATTTGCCTAACTTCTTTCCTAACCCACAGAACAAAGGGGAACGAATACTACACTCTTTAGATGTGCACAGACAGCTTAGGTTCTACTTGGACAGGACTAAACCTCAAATGAAATATGCTGGTGGCATTTGTTGCAGGGACAGAAGGGAAAGCTATTTCAAAATAAGCCATTTCAAAATGGATAGGCCACTGCATTCGTTTCTGCTGTAAGCACCATGGAAAACCTATCCCACAGGGCATCGGACCCCATTCAACCAGGGCTGCATCTACCTCTACAGCCTTTCTCAGGGGCGTTCCTACTAGGGACATCCTAGAAGCTGCTACCTGGAGTTCTGTACATACTTTCACCAAGCATTATCATTTTCCAATTTTCTCTAAATCCAGAGCTGGTTTTGCCACTGCAGTCTTGCAGGGCCTTATAGCTGGTCCTCATTCTATTTAAATTTCTCCTCCAAATCTTAGCTTTGGGAATCTACCCAAATGTAATGATTGCAACAGTGAAATACGAAGAACATAGTACAGTTGTGTACAGTTACCGTAAATGTAGATGTTAGTGTATTCACTGTTGCAGTCCTGGTTACCCTCCCTCCAGCCCCCTTTCTTCTTTTGACTATACCTCTACTCTCGCTCACTATGCTCTAAAAGCTTTTTGGTGTATTTGCTTTTTTATTGGAGGTATATCCTTTTATTTATAGATTTGATTGCTTCCCATTAGGGGGGCACCTGACGTCTGAGGCAAGAAAAACTGATGTAATGGTGTCGGTTGCATGATGTTCTTCATCTCACATTGCTGCAGTCCTTACATATGGGTAGTCCGCTGTCCTCGGTCGGCCCGAATACCAAAGTATAAGGCTGATGTCGGTCAAGGCGCTTAGAACTGACATCAGAACGTCAGGGTACAAAAGCGCATGACCGACGTCATATCCTCTGTCTTTTTTGCCGCATGGTCCGATGCAGAAGCAGGGTTGCAAGTGCCGTCCGGCGTTCTGAAATTTTTCGAGTTCGGAGTTTCAGACCGAATCAAAGTTGGCTAAGTACCCCGTTGGGGAATATTTTGTTTTTTTCTTGCCTCAGTGTTTTACCGGATGTCAGAAAAAGTGAATAACTGTATTTCTTGTGGGAAACCGATACCGCATAGGGATTATCATTCTTTGTGTATTCCTTGTTTGGGGCCTGAGCACGACGTTGTTGGGTGTCGCTTTTGTGCTAGATTCAATAAGCGCACTATTAAGCGAAGGTTAGATTGTGCTAGGCTGGTCTTGAAGCGGTGCAATTATAATATGCCGTCGGATTCTCCGGCCCGCTTCAAAGAAGCGCAAAGACAAAGCAGTTAAACCCAGGCAAGAAGAGTCGTCCGTTCCGGACGTCGGTTCTTTAGAGGCATCAGTGGAACCGGTGGTTCCGACGGAGGCTTCTCTGGAGTCCCAGGGGGAGACTTTGATATTGCAGGATGTGGCCTCTCAGGAGGCAGGTCAGGCTGAAGGGGCTTCCCAGGTTACTGTACTCCCCTCCCTTCCTAGGGTGGTTAGGCCCTCTCCTTCTGTTTCCAAGGCTTCTCCCAGAGGCAGGCCAGGTTTAGCTTCTGTTGGGGTCTCTCCTAGTGCAGCAGGGTCTGTGCCCAAGAAGCACATGCTTAAAATGACAGAAGATTTGATTACTCTTATTAGAGGTTCTTTGCCCCCTCCTGATAAGAGGCCTAGGGTGGAGCCAGAGTTGGGGAGTTTTGAGCAGGCTTCGGATGTTTCTGAGTCTTCGGCTGAAGACTTGCAGGAGTACTCTCCTTATTCTGATTCTGATGCAGATGATTCGACTCCTTCTGCTTCTCCTCCAGAGGATTTTTCTTTTTCAGAGACTCTTCATTCCATGAGGGAACATTTAAGTGGGAAGGTCAGGACTTCTCTGATTCCAGGAAAAGGCTTAGGGAATTTTTGCTTTTACCCCAGCATAGGCCCTTGGCTATACCTCCTGTTCTGGATGTTGTGGAAGATGTGTTTGCAGAGGCTTCACTTAATCCTGATTCTCTGCCTCCTGCTCCTGTTAAACCGGATAGGTATTACAGGGTGCCTGAGGCTCATAAATATCTTTATAAGAGTCCTAGGGCGGACCCAGAAACTGTTAGTCAGGGACCTAAGGGTGTCAAGGCCTCTGTTGTAAAAAATCCGGTTCCTCCAGATAGAGGCCAGAGCTTGGGATAGATGGGGAAAGAAAGTCTATACATCTTCTACCCTAGCTATGAGGGCTTTGAATTGCCAGTTTCATATGTTGAAATATCAAAACTATCTTCTTTCTCAATTGAAGTCTAAGGTGGATGCTCTGGCGGAAGGCATTGAGTGTAAAGAATTACAAGATTTGGTGCATGTTTCAGAGCAGGTGGGTAAGCATTCTTTACAATGTGGTTTTGATGCTGTACAGGCCTCGTCTAGAGTGGCTGCCACTGGTTCAGTTCTTCGCAGGCACGCATGGCTGAGGGATCAGAATTTATCTGACCATGTTAAGACAAGGATTTTGGATGCTCCTTTACAGTCTGATGTGTTTGGTTCACCTGTGGAGTCAGTCTTGAAGAAAATGGAAGACAAGGCTAAGTCCATGCAGGCTGTTAAAGATTTTTTGCAAGTGCAGCCTCCAAAGTTTAGTAGGAATTGGCCTGCTAAGGGGTGGACGTATCCTTCTTATGATTCTCAGTCTAGGGGTAGATCTAGACATGGTAGGGGCAGAGCTCAGAGTTCTTTCAGATCTAGAACAGGGAGTTCACCTGCACAATCTTCGGGTGAGGGCAGGGGCCAGTCCTTTCGTAAACAGGCCCAATGACCTACCTTTTCAGCTGCCAGATCCTTCTTGCCTGGCAGCTCCTTTGGGAGGAAGGTTGGCACTCTTCAAGGAAAATTGGAATTTGATTACCCAAGACAAATGGGTATTGGATATCATACTCCGAGGTTACAAGTTTTATTTCCATACCTTGCCTCCTTTCAAAGGCATGCCGGACGTTCCTCCTCAGCAAAGACTAGAGGCTCACAAACAAATTTCTCTGCTACTTCAAATAAGGGCCATACAACCGGTCCCTCTGCCAGAAGTGGGCCTAGGATTTTATTCTCGCCTGTTCCTAGTACCAAAGAAAGGGAACACGTGGAGACCAATCTTGGATTTATCTATCCTCAACACATATCTGGACATTCCCAAGTTCAAAATGTTGACGTTACAACAGCTTTTACCTCTGCTGGGCAAAGATCACTGGATGGTGACTCTGGATCTCAAGGAGGCTTGCCTTCATGTTCCTATCAGGCTCAGTTGCAGAAAGTATCTGCGTTTTCGGACTGGGACTTCTCATTATCAGTTCTCTGCATTGCCCTTTGGCTTATCTACTGCGCCCAGAGTGTTCACGAAGGTTCTGGCTCCAGTGATAGCTTTCTTCAGGCTAAGAGGAATACAGATCTATCCTTATTTGGACGATTGCCTGATTCTGGCCCAAGGAAAGGACGAACTTCTTCATCATTTACAGTATGTGATAGCAGTGCTAAGATGCCTGGGGTATTCTGTGAATGAAATAAAGCCCAGTCTAGTACCCTCAGGACATGTGCTTTCTGGGTGTGAGACTGAATACAGCATCCCAGATGGCCTTTTTGACCCCGGACAAACAAAAGAATCTTTCTCTTTACTTCCATCAATTGTCTCATCAGTCCAGGCTGACTGCAAGGACAGTCCTTCAAGCCTTGGGGTTCATGGCATCTTGTATTCTGGTACTTCCCAATGCCAAACTGCATATGAGGAAGCTACAATGGTATCTCAAAAATGTATGGACACAGCACTGCCAAGATATGGACACTGTCATTCAGATAATACCTTGCATTCAAAAGGAATTTTTGTGGTGGGCTCAGGAATGTCACCTAAACAAGGGACTCTGTGACCCGGCCAGAGGCGAGTCAGATTCTAACGACAGATGCCTCAGACAAAGCTTGGGGAGCTCATCTAAATGGAAAGTGGGTACAAGACACGTGGCCTGCCAGACTTCAACATCTGCATATCAACTTGAAGGAGATGTTAGCAGTCCAATTTGCATTAATAGCTTTCAAGGATTTACTTCTTCCAGGGCAGGTGTTGGTTCTAACAGACAACACAACTGTCATGTACATCAACAAGCAAGGGGGAACGCATTCTTATCCTCTATGCAGACGAGCAATGATTTTGTGGGAGACTGCTCTCAGTTTACAGCTAAATCTTCAGGCAAGGTTTCTGCCGGGAGCACAGAATTCCTTAGCAGATGTGTTGAGCAGACAAATTATGGATCCCCACGAGTGGAAATTGGATCCTCATGTATTTCAGAAATTGACAGTGTTATGGGGAACTCCAGACATAGATCTGTTCGCTTCTCCACTAAACTACCAGCTGCCAAAGTTTTGCACAAAAAGGTTTCATCCCACAGCTTGGAAAGTGGATGCTCTCTCATTCAATTGGAGCAATCTTCATGTGTATGCCTTTCCACCTCTGCCTCTCCTCCCAAAGGTACTCCTGAAGGTCAGACAGGACAAGCCAAAGATGATTTTAATAGCTCCAGATTGGCCTCGACAGCACTGGTACCCATTACTGAGAAGTCTGGCAGGAGCCTCCATGGCCTTTGCCTTGATTCCACACCTGCTGTCTCAGGAGAACAGTCATTTACTCAATGTCAAACTTCACTCTCTACATCTAACAGCCTGGCATATTCTGTTTTAAACACTGGAGGGTCTCAGCTTCCACAGCAAGTTTTGAATGTTATTTTGGAGGCCAGAAGGCCTAGTACAAGGAAAGTGTACGCAGATAAATGGAGGAGATTTTTATTTTGGAGTACAGCAAAGGAATTTGATGTTTCTAAGCCTAATTTAAGTGTGGCTCTTCAATATCTTACTGAGTTACTGGACAAAGGTTTGTCCTTCTCCTCTATTAAGGTTCATGCTGCAGCAATTTCTGCTCACTATGACTGTGACCCACCATTGTTTTCTCATCCTTTGTTTAAGCAATTCCTTAGAGGGGCAAAGAATATAAGACCCCCACGTAGAGCTCCTACTCCTGCTTGGGATCTCAATTTTGTGTTGGAGAAACTCACTCTACAACCTTTTGAGCCTGCAGCTACTGCCGAGTTGAAATATTTATCATGGAAGACTGCTTTTTGTTGGCCATTACCTCTGCGAGAAGGGTTTCTGAATTACAGGCCCTTATGGCGGTTGAGCCTTTCTTAATTTTCCATAAGGATAGGGTATTTTTGCGTACTAATCCTTCCTTTATGCCTAAAGTGGTTTCTAGTGTGGCTTTAAACCAAACTATTCATTTGCCTACTTTTATGCAAACCCCAAAATAAAGGGGAAAAGATTTTGCACACTTTGGATATACACAGGCAGTTGCGATATTATTTGAGCAGAACTAAAGGGTTCAGGCAGTCTCAGCAGTTATTTGTTTCATTTGCTTTGGGTTCTCAGGGCAAGCCTGTTTCAAAACAAAATATTTCTAAGTGGATTGGGTTTTGTATTGCTTTCTGTTATTCCCATCATGGTAAGGAGATTCCAGCTGGGATTAGGCCTCATTCCACTAGGGCTACTGCCACTCCTACAGCTTTTTTAAGGGGGGTGGCAACTAAAGATATTTTGGAGGCAGCTACTTGGAGTTCAGTGCATACTTTCTCTAAGCATTACCACCTTCCACTTTACTCTAAATCTAGGGCTGGTTTTGCCACTGCCACTGCAATTTTATAGGGCATTTTGGCAGCTCCTAATGCTTTATAGTTTTGCCATCCTCCCTTACCTCTGCTTTGGGATTCTACCCATAAGTAAGGACTGCAGCAATGTGAGATGAAGAACATAGTACAGTTTTGTACCTACCATAAATGTAGATGTTCGAAGATCCACATTGCTGCAGTCCAATTTACCCTCCCTCCTTCTCCTCTGTAGTTAGAGGCGGTTGTGTGGTTTGGGTTGTGAATATTGTAAATATTGTAAATAGGATTAGTGCAGGGGTGGTTGGTTGGTTTTTTGCTGCCTTTTGGTTTTGGTCTTTCTTTTTAGGGCCTTCTGACATCTGGGGCAAGAAAAGACTGAGGATATGACGTCGGTCATGCGCTTTTGTACCCTGACGTTCTGATGTCAGTTCTAAGCGCCTTGACCGACGTCAGCGTTATACTTTGGTATTCGGACCGACCGAGGACAGCGGACTACCCATATGTAAGGACTGCAGCATTGTGGATCTTCGAACATCTACATTTATGGTAGGTACAAAACTGTACTTTTTTATACCCCTGACGTCATGGAAGAAGGGACAGCAACCGATGCAGAACCCAAAACTTTGTTAATCTGGCCAACTGAGGGCTACTGTAAGCAGATAACCCAAATCTAATGACTGCAACACTGAGTACACCCAAACATCTACATTTATGGTAAGTGTATACAACTGTACTTTCTTGGTAGCCATCACATCTGCCAGAAGGGTCTCGAAGCTGCAGGCACTGTGTATCAAGAGGCCCTGTGTGGTCTTTCATAAAGACAGAGTATCACTTCGGACAAATCCATCCTTCCTTCTCAAAGTTTTCTGAATTCTCCATAAACCAGACCATTGATCTTCCAGTCTCTCCGAATTTTGCCAGTAGAGGAGAGTACTGCCTTCACTCCTTAGACATGCATAGACAGTTGATATTTTACCTAGACAGGACCAAACCTATCTGTAAATCTGAACAGCTTTTCATCTCCTTTTCTGGGCCCAAAGTGTGAGAGGCTGTTTCCAAGTTACATTATCAAAATGGCTAAGGGATTGCATACGTTTCATTTATTCTCTCAGTAATGAACCTATGCCAAAGGTTAAAGCTCACTCCACTAGATGTATGGCAACATCTGTAGCTTTCCATTCCAGGGCTTCCATGGATGACATCTGCGCAGCAGCTGCTTGGGCTAAGCCTCATACCTTATCAATCGTTACAAATTGGATTTGGTCTCCAGAGGGAGAGCTGTCTTAGGCTCAGTGGCACTCAGGAATGTTCTTCCTTAAGGGCCGCCCATGGACCTCAAGGTAGCTTGGGATTCTGTCCCATCACTGATGAATGGAAAGATTGCCGACGGATAAAGAAGTTATGTCTTACCATAACGTTCCATCTGTGTTTATCTTCTTTCTTTCTTCACTTCCAACCCTCCTTCCCCCTCTAAAGGCTCCTGGGGATGCTTTGGGTCCAAGTGGTGGTCTATGGTATTTGTGCAGAAGTGGCTTCGGCTTTACTTCTCTTTCTCTAGCAAACTCGATCTGAGTTAACAGGGAGAAGGGCATTCTTGGTAGAGACTTAGCTTGAGAGTTTTTTTGGCTGCCGCAAGCTTGGTAAAAAGGCCGACTCCGTTCCGGGGGCTCTAAACTGAACCCATCAGTGATGAATGAAAGAAGATAAACAACACAGATGGAACATTATGGTAAGACATAACTTCTTTTTACCACCCTTTGAACCTGCTGCTTCAGCAGAGCCAAGATACCTTTCCTGGAAGACTGCTTTTCTCCTAGCTGTCACCCCAGCCATAAGGGTTTCAGAACTTCAGACGCTGATGGCCATTGAGCCCTTCACCATTTTCCATGCAGACTGGGTCTCCCTGAGGACTAATCCCGCCTTTATGCCCAAGGTGGTGCCTAATGTGACTCACCAGGCCATACATATACCCACCTTCTTTCCTAACCCTCAGAACAAGGGGGAAAGAATCTTGCACTTACTAGTTGTGCACAGACATCTCAGATACTACCTGGTCCATACTAAACCCTTCAGAAAACCAGACAAACTGCTTGTCAGCTTTGCCCTAGGGGGTGAGGAGAAGTCCATTTTCAAGCAAACCATTTCCAAATGGATATCACACTGTATCTATTTCTGCTGCAGATTACATGGAAACCGCCAAGTATATTTGAACTAATTCCACTAGGGCAGCCTCCACTCCCACAGCATTCCTCAGAGAAGTTCCCATCAGGGACATCCTCGAAGCTGCCACCTGGACTTCTGTCCATTCCTCTAACAAGCAGTATCACCTACCTCTCTTTTCTCAGGCTAGGGCAGGGTTTGCTTCTGCAGATGTCCTTCAAGGATGCATCTGCAGTCCTAACATATGGGTTGTCCTGCCTCAGGCAGCCCTTCGGTCGGCCGGATTCCAAAGTCTGGGTCTGGCCTCGGCTGATGTTGCAGTTCACCCGACGTCATAGCTGCTGTGAATTGGGTATGAAGGCATCAGCCGACGTCATTTTCCTCAGTCTTTCTTGCTGCGCTGTGCCCGAAGCAGAAGCTGTTCGCAAGTGCCGGTCGGTCAGATCCAGAGATTTCTACTAAGTACCCCGTTGGGGACTCTTTCTTGCCTCAGCCGATGTCAGAAAAAGTAAATAATTGTTTAACTTGTGGTAAACAAATACCTCATAAGGATTTCCACTCTTACTGCCTTCCTTGCTTAGGCCCAGACCACTACGTATCAGCTTGTCTAGCCTGTGCTTCCTTCAACCGACGGACACTTAGACGTCGGTCGGAGTTTGCAGAGGAGTTTTTTGGTCCCGCTTTTGCTTACAAAATGCCGTCGGAGACTCCGACTTCACAATTAGCCAAAAAGCGTAAGGAAAAGGACCGACACTCGCGGCCCGTGGTTTCGGCCGAAACCACGGTTAAGCCAACCACGAGTGTCTCGGTTTCGGCTGAAACAGAGTCCTCGGTTCTTCCTTCGGCCGAAAGCTTGCCTCCGATAGCCGAGGCCTCACACAGCATGGCTGAATCCGCTACTGAAATTACCCCTGCTGTAGCAGGCACCCAGGATTTATCAGATACTATTCCTTTAGACATATCTACTCCTGCACGTGGAGCTGCTAGGCCCCCGGCATCTATGTCTATCAAGGCCTTTTCTAGGGCTAAAGCAGCTAAATCTTCTAAGGCCTTGCCTGCTAAAACCCCCTCACACAGGCCTACCTCCAGTTCCCAAATGCTCAGCTTGGCTGAGGATCTCATTTCTTTGATCAGGGGATCCCAACCTCACCCAGACAGGGCCTCTCAACCCCCTCCAGAGAAGAGGCCTAGAGCAGAGCCCCCGGATCCTGTTTCTACAGACTATTCCTCGGATGATTCAGAAAACTCAGGTCCTCCTAAAGGCCCATATTCTCCTTATGAGGATTCTGATGCAGAAGACTCAATTCCTTCTGCCTCTCCTCCTGAGGAATTTTCTTTTGGGGAAACCTTACATGCTATGAGAGAGCATTTTCAATGGCAGGGCCAGGATTTTTCAGATTCAAGGAAAAGGCTAAGGACCTTTTTACATTTACCACAGCATCGGCCTTTAGGCATTCCTCCAGTACTTACAGTTGTTGATGATGCTTATAATGATGCCTGTACTGCCCCTGACTCTCTTCCCCCGGCCCCTGCCAAGCCCGACAGATATTACAGGGTCCCGGACACACGCTTTCACTTGTATAAGGCTCCTATTGCAGATCCTGAAACCATTTCACAGGGCCCCAAAGCTGTAGCAGCTGCCTCTGCCAAAAACGCCCTGCCCTCTGAAAGAGAATCTAGAGCATTAGAGAGATGGGGTAAAAAGTTTATACTTCTGCTACTCTTTCGGCTAGGGCCTTAAACTGTCAATTCCACATGATTCAGTATCAGGAATTTTTGTTAGACCAGCTAAATAAAAAAAAACTGTCCTCTCCTGAATCTATAGACCGTACGTCCCTTCAGGATTTGGTACATAACACTCAGCAGGTCAGTAATCATTCCTTAAAATGCGGCTATGATGCACTGGAGGCTTCCTTTAGATCAGCTATGACTGGAACAGTGATTAGAAGGCATGCCTGGTTAAAAGAGCAATCCTTGCCAGACCATGTAAAGTCAAAGCTTCTAGATGCTCCCATGGAGAAACAAAGTTTGTTTGGCTCCCCTGCACAGCAAGTGCTAAAGAAGGTGGAAGAAAAAGCAAAATCTGTCCAAACAGTCAAGGATTTCTTACAGGTCCAGCCTCCGAGGTTTAGTAGAAATTGGCCTTCGAAGAATTGGTCCTTTCCAGACACCTCCAGAGCACAGAGAGGCAGAAATAGGCGCCCAAGAGGCAGAGGTCAATCCAGAGGTGCCTACAGGGGATGTCAGTGGCAGCCTAACAACCAGAGAAGTACTGCCACAGATTCAGCTACGACCACTCCCACAGGACAGACACAATGACTTGACTCTGATACCGCCTACCAGGGAACAACTGCAAGCACCCTTAGGCGGAAAGCTTGCCTTATTTTCCGTAAACTGGCATTACATTACAAGAGACAAATGGATTTTACAGACAATAGACAAAGGCTACAGGTTTCACTTCCACACTCTACCAAAAAAGAGAGGAATGCCAAACCTTCCACCAAACCAAAAAACAAACGCTCTAGCACAAATCAACCACCTACTAAGGATGAGAGCTATAGAAAAGGTACCGCCTATGGAACAAGGGCAAGGATTTTACTCCAGACTTTTCCTGGTACCAAGGAAAGAAAACCAATGGAGACCTATTCTCGACCTGTCCGCTCTGAACACATATCTCATTGTTCCAAAATTCAAAATGCTGACCTTACAGCAACTTCTTCCCATGCTGGGCAAGAAGTCTTGGCTGGTGACTCTAGATCTCAAGGAGGCATACCTGCACGTCCCTATACGACCGGATTGCAGAAGATACCTCAGATTTCTTGCAGGATCAGAGCATTATCAATTCTCAGCATTGCCCTTTGGCTTATCTACTGCCCAGAGTATTCACGAAATGCCTGGCATCAGTAATTGCTCATTGCAGGCTTCAGGGAATTCAGATTTATCCATACCTGGACGACTGCCTAATACAAGCGGACAACAAGACCAAATTAACAAAAGATTTGGAAAAGGTTATACAACTACTGCAAGCCCTGGGATACACAGTCAACATGAAAAAGTCAAGGCTGGTACCATCCCAAAGGATAACATTCTTGGGTGCAGAACTGGACACATCAAATCAAATGGCATTTCTCACAGCAGAAAAGCAAAAGCAACTACCACTCTATTTCATGGCATTAACGCAGAACCAGCTTACAGCAAGGAAAGTCCTGCAAGCCCTGGGTTACATGGCATCCTGCATAATATTGATTCCACATGCCAGGCTACATATGAGGAAGTTGCAATGGTACCTAAGGAATGTATGGTCTCAACACAAGCACAGTCTAGAAGCCCAGATTCCAATAATTCCATGCCTGAAACAAGAATTCCTGTGGTGGGCTCAGGCCTGTCAGTTGAACAGAGGTCTGCCCTTCCACAAACCTCACCCAAGCCAGACTATCACCACGGACGCCTCAGACCTAGGCTGGGGGGCACATTTGGTGGACAAGTGTATACAAGGCCTATGGACACAAGACCAGCTGAACCTACATATAAATCAAAAAGAAATGCTGGCAGTGAAACAGGCACTTCAGACATTCAGACCTTTTCTTCAACAGGGTCATTTGCTGATAAGGACGGACAACACCACAGTCATGTGGTATATCAACAAACAGGGAGGCACACACTCATATCCTCTATGCCGGATGGCAATGGACCTGTGGAATGTGGCACTGAACCACAACATTCAACTACAGGCCAAATTTGTGCCAGGAAAAGAAAATTCACTAGCCGACACCTTAAGCAGAACTACCACGGATGCCCACGAATGGATGCTGCATCCAGACATCTTCAAAACCATTACAAAGAAATGGGGACTACCAGAAATAGACCTGTTCGCATCCCCACACAACCACCAATTGAGGAAATTCTGCACAAGGACATACCACCCACTTGCTTGGAAGGTGGACTCCCTGTCCTTCAGTTGGGAAAACCTGACAGCATATGCATTCCCACCTCTTCCTTTGATGCACAAAGTGCTACTGAAGATCAAAGAAGATCAGCCAAGGATCATCCTGATAGCTCCAGACTGGCCGAGGCAGCATTGGTACCCGCTACTGAGGAGTATGTCTCGGACACACGCATGGCCTCTACCTCTAGTTCCTTTACTGCTAACACAGAACAACTACAAGATCCTACATCCAAACTTGAAAACACTACAGCTAGCAGCTTGGAATATTTCATAAAGCAAAATAACCCAGACTTCTCAGAGGGTTAAAGACATTATCCTGGAGGCTCGCAGACCCTCCACAAGGAAGACTTATTCAGCCAAATGGAAAAGATACCTCATTTGCAGTGCAGCAAAAGGAGAAAATGTATCATTAGCAAACATAGCTAACATCCTGGAATATTTAGCAGAACTTTTCCACAATGGCCTGTCTTACTCCTCCATTAAGATTCATGCATCAGCAATTTCAGCAGAATACAACATGGATCCTCCAGTCTTCTCTCATCCTCTACTCAGGCAGTTTCTGAGAGGAATTAAAAATGTAAAGCCTCCAAGGAAGCCACCTTTGCCTACATGGGACCTTAACTTTGTGCTGGAAAAGTTAACACTTCCCCCTTTCGAACCAGCAGCAACAGCAGAATTACAGTTCTTATCTTGGAAAACTGCTTTCCTGCTTGCAATCACTTCAGCAAGAAGGGTTTCTGAATTACAGGCATTAATGGCAGTACAGCCCTTCCTTATCTTCCATCAGGATAGAGTGTCCTTGAGAACTAATCCTACTTTTATGGCAAAAGTGGTCTCCAGGGTATCATTGAACCAAGCAATCCACCTACCAACATTCTTCCCCAACCCACAGAACAGGGGGGAAAGACTACTACATACATTGGATGTGCACAGGCAATTGCGCTACTATGTGGACAGAACCAAGACCAACAGAAAAACTGACCAACTTCTGGTAGCATATGCAACAGGAATGGAAGGAAAAGCAATTTCAAAACAGACAATCTCAAAATGGATAGGAAATTGCATTAGAATTTGTTACTCTTTTCATGGAAAGACAACTCCAGAAAACATCAGACCTCACACCACAAGGGCTACAGCCACTACTACAGCTTTCCTACGAGGAGTGGCTACCAGACATTTTAGAAGCTGCTACTTGGAGCTCCGTGCATACATTTGCCAAGCATTATAATCTACCTTTATACTCCAGACCCCGAGCAGGTTTTGCAACTGCTGTTTTGCAAGGGATCTTAACTACACCATAATCATCTTAGTGCCTCCACCCCCAGTTTGGCTATGGTATTCTACCCATATGTTAGGACTGCAGATGCATCCTTGAAGGACATAGTACAGTTTTGTACCTACCATAAATGTAGATGTCCGAGAGGTATGCATCTGCAGTCAGGATTACCCACCCTCCTTCCCCTCTGTGGCACTCCTAGGGTATTTGCCCATCTTGTAGCTAGCTGGGGGAATCTATTATGGTGTATTTGTTTGTATATATGTATATACATGCTTATATTGTTTGCTCTCTACTGTTTGGAACCATTTGCATTTATCCAAATTTAGCCTTCCTAGAGGGCACCTGGCATCTGGGGCAAGAAACACTGAGGAAAATGGCATCAGCTGATGCCTTCATACCCAATTCACAGCAGCTATGACGTCGGGTGAACTGCGACATCAGCCGAGGCCAGACCCAGACTTTGGAATCCGGCCGACCGAAGGGCTGCCTGAGGCAGGACAACCCATATGTTAGGACTGCAGATGCATACCTCTCGGACATCTACATTTATGGTAGGTACAAAACTGTACTTTCTGTAGGGCATGCTGATCCATGCCTAGGTCTCTTACTAATCCTACCATTCCTATCCTCAGCTTTGGGAATCCTCCCACAGGTGATGACTGCAACAGTGAAACACAAAGAACATAGTACAGTTGTGTACACTTAACATAAATTTAGATGTTCGAGTGTATTAATTGTTGCAGTCCGGTTTCCCTCCCTCTATGTTAGTGTTTCACTGTTGCAGTCATTACTTTTTGGTTATCCTGCTGGCAGGCTACCTCAGTTGGCCAGAATTCCAAATTCTAGGTCTGGCGTCGGTTGCTGTCGCCTCTTCCCTGATGTCAGTGCGCCAGGGGTATAAACGATGCAGCAGACGCCATTTTTTCAGTTTTTCTTGCCGCGCGGTGCCCGAAGCAAAAGCAGTTCACAAGTGCTGATTGGCCGACTCCTGAGATTTTCAAATCCAAATTTCAGAACCGAAGTCTTCATTAAAGCCAAGTACCCCGTTGGGGAAACTTTTTTCTTGCTCCAGACCAATGTCAGAAAAAGTTAACAATTGTATTTCTTGTGGGAAGCAAATACCTCATAAGGATTTTCAGTCTTACTGTATTCCTTGCCTAGGCCCTGGTCACAACGTTGCTAGCTGTCGGTTTTGTGCTAGATTTAACCAACGCACTATCAAGCATCGGTTCGATTTTGCATTTCATTACTTTGGCCGAAGATTTAATTATATAATGCCGTCGGAACAGCCGACAACCGGAGTTTGCAAAAAAACACAAGGACAAGGATAGGCATCCGAGGTCCAAAACCGACAAAGCCTCTACTAGGCCAGTCGCCAGTTCTCAGTGAGGTGCTTTTGCAGCCCCTGGTGCCCGCTACAGACTCCCATGTTGAGCCGACTGGGCCTCTGGAAACTGAAAGTATTGGACACTCTGAAATCACTCCCTCAGATGGGTCCGGAGCCGCTGAGCAGGCATAGGCTTCTGAGGGTGTCTTCAGACCTACACAACTATATATTAAGCTATCTTCAGCTTCAAAGACTAAAGCAGCTCTAAAGACAAAGAAACAAGTGCAGCATTCTCCTGCTCAGACTTCCATGCCTAAAAAACAGATGCTCAAAATGGCCGAAGACCTAATTACTTTGATCAGGGGCACCCATCCCCCTCCTGGTAAGAGGCCTAGGCAAGAGAACAGAGTATGATTCTTCTGATCAGGTATCTATTTCCTCCGATTCCTCTTATGAACAGGATTACTCCATGCTTCCCTATGAAGATTCTGATGCTGAAGAATCCATTCCTTTAGCCTCTCCTCCTGAGGACTATTCTTTTGGGGAAACACTGCATACTATGAGGGAGCATTTCCACTGGGAGAGCCAAGATTATTCTGAATCTAAGAAAAGGCTCAGACTTTCTGCATCTTCCTCAGCACAGACCTGTTGCTGTTCCACCTGTTCTAGACTTTGTAGATGCATTTTCAGAGTCCGGTCTGTCCCCTGACTCTTTACCCCCTGCACCTGCTAAGCCAGACAGATAAACAGGGTCCCGGATTCTCATAAATTCCTATATAAAAACCCCACTGCTGACCCAGAAACTATATCTCAGGGTCCCAAGGGGGTTAAAGCTTCCACTGCAAAAAACCCTGTCCCCTCTGATAGGGATTCTAGGGCTCTAGACAGATGGGGGAAAAAAGTTTACACTTCTGCCACCCTGTAAGGGCTTTAAATTGTCAATTTCATATGCTTAAATATCAGCAATATTTAATGTCACTACATAAACAGAAAATGTTGACAAATACTGAATGTTCAGAGAACAAGGAATTGCAGGATTTATTGCATGCAACTGAACAAGTGGGAAAGCATACTTTGCAATGTGCTTATGATTCACTGGAGGCCTCTTGCTGTTACAGGTTCTGTTATTAGAAGGCATGCTTGGTTAAAGGAACAGAATCTGCCTGATCATGTTAAAGCAAAATTATTAGATGCACCATTACAGCATGATACTTTGTTTGGTACTAAAGCAGAAGAGGTGTTGGAAAAAAAATGGAGGATAAAGCAAAATCCATGCAGACAGTCAAGGACTTCTTACAGGTACAGCCACTCAGGTTTAGCAGGAACTAGCCTTCTAAAAATCCGTCCTTTCCAGTCTCAGACCACAGAGGCAGATACAGGCGTCTCAGAGGCAGATCTCAGCCCCAAGGCTCATGGGGTGCTCCTACCTCCAAAAACGGAGAAGACAAATCACAACCTTACAGGAAACAGTCCCAATGACTTTCCTCTACCAGTTCCAAGCAGTTTTCTTTTGACAGCCCCCTTAGGGGGAAAACTAGCACTTTTTTCATCAAATTGGCAAATGGTTACCCAAGACAAGTGGGTCCTGAACATAGTGTCCCAAGGCTGCAGATTCCATTTTCACACTATCAAGGTAAAAGGGCATGTCAGACCTGCCACACAATCAATGGGCAGAGGCACAAAAACAAATTACAGCCCTCATGGACATGAGGGCCATTCAGCAAGTACAACAACAAGAGCAGAGGCAAGGATTTTACTCTACTTTTCCTAGTACCCAGGAAGGACAAAACCTGGAGACCGATTCTGGACCTGTCTATACTAAATACGTTTCTGGAAGTTCCAAAATTCAAGATGTTGACTTTACAGCAGCTACTGCCCATGCTGGGCAAGAGGGCTTGGCTCGTAACTTTGGACTTGAGAGGCATACCTGCATGTCCCAATCAGACAATCTTGCAGAAGATACCTCAGATTCATAGCTGGCTCAATGCATTACCAATTCTCTGCACTCCCCTTTGGCTTACCTGCTGCGCCCAGGGTCTTCACAAAATGCCTGGCACCAGTAATTGTGTTTTGCGGACAAAAAGGAATTCAAATATATCCCTACTTGGACGACTGCCTAATTCAAGCAGAGAACAAAGACACTTCTAAAGCATCTGGCGTTTGTAAAAAGATTACTAATTGGCCTAGGGTACACAGTAAACGAAAAATCAAAACTAGTGCCCTCTCAAGAGATAATATTCCTGGGTGCAAGCTTAAATACAACTGCCCAGATTGCTTCTCACACCAGACAAGCAAAAACAACTGACTACAAGAAATTGGCAACAAAAACACACTTATCTGCAAGGAAAATCCTGCAGGCCTTGGGTTTCATGGCATCCTGTATTCTACTAATTCCATATGCCAGACTGCATATGTGGAAACTACAATGGTATCTGAAAAGTGTTTGGACTCAGCATTGCCACAGCCTGGAGAGAGTAATTGCACTCATTCCCTGCCTACAACAGGAGTTTCGATGGTGGGCAGAAGTCTGTCACGACAACAAGGGTCTGCCATTCAGTTTACCCACAGCCAGACCGACACTGACAACGGATGCATCAGATTATGCCGGGGGGGGGGGGGGGCATATGGCAGGAAAATGTTTTCAGGGCACATGGCCTGCAAACCAGATTCATCTTCACATGAATCAGAGAGATGCTAACTGTTCAAAATGCCCTGACAGCTTTCAAGGACCTGCTTCATCCAGGACAGTTGCTGATAGACAGACAACACTATGGTCATGTACATAAACAAGCAGAGAGGTACACATTCCTACCCCCTCTGCAGACGAGCAGTGACCTTATGGGACACAGCATTGGCTTTTCAAGTTCACCTGCAAGCACAATTCCTGCCAGGAAAAACAAATACTCTGGCAGACTAAGCAGAAACCTCATGGATCCCCACAAATGGAAACTGGGTCCACAAGTCGTCAGCATGATAATAAGGAAATGGGGATGCCCAGACATAGATCAATTTGCCTCCTATCAACTGTCAATTGCAGAGATTTTGCACAAGGATTTATCACAAGTAAGCATGGAAAGTGGACGGCCTATCATTCAGCTGGAAAAATCTAACAGTATATGCTTTTCCCCCACTGCCTCTCCTTCCCAGAGTTCTCCTAAAGGTCAGACGAGAAGCCAAAAATTATTCTGATTGCACCAGACTGGCCACACCAGCACTGGTACCCAATCCTAAAGAGCTTGTCTCAAGGTCCAGCATGGATATTGCCTCAAACTTCTCATTTGCAGACCCAAAAAAACAATCAGATCCTGCACAGCCAACTCAGGACCTTAAATCTGGCAGCATGGTGCATAATGTAGCCATTCAGAACACTCCTCTTTCAAAAGCGGTTATGGATGTTATCTTGGAGGCCAGGAGGCCCAGTACCAGAAGGCCCAGTACCAGAAAATCTTATGCAGAAAAATGGAAGAGATTTTGTGCTTGGAACCAGGAACAAGGCATTGACATGTCTGTACCAAATATTCCTCAGATTTTACAATACCTAACTGAGATGCTGAACAAATGCCTTTCATTCTCATCAATTAAGATTCATGCCTCTGCCATTTCGGCACATTACAATACGAAACCACCTATCTTTTCTCATCCTTTAATAAGGCGGTACCTCATAGGGGCCAAAAACATTAGGCCTCCAAGGAAAGCACCAATTCCAGCCTGGGACCTCAATTATGTTTTGGAAAAACTAACACTGCCTCCTTTCGAGCCAGCATCAACAGCAGATATAAAATTCTTATCCTGGAAAACAGCTCTGCTCCTAGCCATAACCTCTGCAAGGCGAGTCTCGGAGTTACAAGCACTCATGGCTGTGGAACCTTTCATCATTTTTCATCCTGACAGGGTTTCTCTGAGGACAACCCCTATATTTATGCCTAAGGTGGTGTCCAGTGTGGCCCTCAACTAAACCATTCACTTGCCTACCTTTTACCCAAATCCACAGAACAAGGATGAGAAAATTCTGCATTCTTTGGACATACACAGGCAGTTGCGATTCCACTTGGACAGAACTAAAGCTTTCAGAAAGACTGAGCAACTTTGTGTCCTATGTTGCAGGGGCACAAGGAAAGGCTACCTCAGAACAGACTATTCCCAAATGGATAGGCCATTGCATCCATTTCTGCTATATTCAGCATGGCAAATCAGTGCCAAGGGCATTAGGCCTCATTCCACCAGAGCAGCAGCCACTTCAGCAGCCTTCCTCAGAGGAGTACCAACCAAAGACATCTTAGAGGCTGCAACTTGGAGTTCAGTGCACACCTTTACAAAGCACTACTACTTGCCTCTCTAAGTCCAGAGCAGGCTTCGCCACTGCAGTTCTTTTGGGACTCATAGCCTCTCCTAATCCTATTTAGCCCAGCCACCCATCCTCAGCTTTGGGATTCTACCAAAGAGTAATGACTGCAACAGTGAAACACGAACCTAGTACAGTTGTGTACTTACCATAAATGTAGATGTTCGAGTGTATTCACTGTTGCAGTCCAGGTTACCCACCCACCATCCCCCTTCTCTTTACTGGGACTTATCTGCACTTCTCTATCCTATACAACCGATGTTCATCGTGCATACAGCTGCAGTCATAACAGATGGGTCCTCCTGCCGTCAGGCGAGTCCTCTGTCGGCCGAATTCCAGAGTCTAGGTCCGGCGTCGGTTGTCTTCGCTTCTTCCCTGACGTCAGTGCGACAGGGGTATAAAAGAACCAGCAGACACCATTTTCTTCAGTCTTTCTTGCCGCGCGGTGCCCGAAGCAGAAGCAGTTCGCAAGTGCCGGTCGTCCAGCTCCTGAAATTACGAAAATTTTGAAACAGAAGTCTTCTTGAAAGCTAAGTACCCGCTAGAAACTTTTCTTGCCTCAGACCGATGTCAGACAAAGTTAATAATTGTATTTCATGTGGGAAGCAAATACCGCATAAGGATTTCCATTCCCTCTGTATACCTTGTTTAGGCCCAGACCACGATGTCTCGGTCTGTCGCTTTTGTGCTACATTCAACAAATGTACCATTAAGCGTCGGGCGGAGTTCGCCCAGCATTATTTTGGAAAAACATGTAACTATATTATGTCGTCGGATACTCCGACTCCAGTTTTGTCTAAAAAATGCAAAGATAAGGACCAACACACGAACTCCGCGGCCTCTACAGACACCACGCCAAAGCCGACTACACGTGGTCCGGTTCTCAGCGAGGCGCCTACGCAGCCCCTGACTACCGACGACACTTCATTGGCGGTGTCTCCTGTGCCCGAGGTCGCAGGCTCCTCGGCCCACACCCCGACTACAGATTCCGAAGCCACTCTTGGCATTGATCCTCTAAATGTGGACAGGTCTACCTCCACTCAAGGTGTCTTCAGACCTTTCCTCTTCTTTCTCCATCAAGGCTTTCATAAGTCTAAAGCAGCCATGCACTCTTAAGACAAGCTGCACAGGGCCCATCTCCAGGCCCCATGCCTAAAAAGCAGATGCTTAAAATGGCTGAGGATTTAATTACTCTTATCAGGGGTTCTCAACCCCCACCAGACACAAGGCCCAGAGTGGAGGAGGAATCCCCCTCCTCTGATCAGGGCTCCATTATTTCAGAGCACTCTGATGATCAGGAACATTCTTACTCCCCTTTTGAAGAGACTGATGCGGAGGAGTCCATTCCTTCTGTATCCCCCCCCCCAGAGGATTACTCATTTGGGGAAACTTTGCATACTTTAAGGGAACACTTCCACTGGGAAGGCCAAGATTATTCAGATTCCAAGAAAAGGCTTAGGGAATTTCTTACTACTTCAGCACAGGCCTCTGGCTATACCTCCTGTCTTGGACATCCTAGATGTTTACTCGGAGGCCTGCCTTAACCCGGACTCTCTGCCTCCAGCCCCAGTTAAGCCTGACAGGTACTACAGGGTTCCTGACTCTCACCAATTTCTATACAAAAGCCATGCTGCTGACCCAGAAACCATCTCACAGGGCCCCAAGGGAATTAAGGCCTCCACTGCTAAAAATCCTTTACCTTCCGAGAGAGATTCCAGATCCTTAGAAAGGTGGGGAAAAAAGGCATATACCTCGGCTACCTTAACCATGAGGGCCTTAAACTGTCAGTTCCATATGCTAAAATGCCAACAGTTTTTATCACAATTGAAAAGTAAAATGTCACAACCTGAACAACCAGACTTGGAGTTGCAGGATTTGATGCATAGTGCAGAACAAGTGGGTAAGCATACCTTACAATGTGGTTTTGATGCTCTAGAGGCCTCATATAGAGCTGCTGTTACAGGATCAGTCCTACGTAGACATGCCTGGCTCAAGGAACAAACCTTGCCTGATCATGTCAAAGCTAAATTACTAGATGCCCCTCTTCAAAAGGATGTATTATTTGGTGCTAATGCTGAGGAGGTATTAAGGAAAATGGAGGAAAAGGCTAAATCAATTCAAACTGTGTGAGATTTTCTACAGGTACAAAAACCCCACGTTTCAATAGAAATTGGCCTTCCAAAAATTGGTCCTTTCCAGCCACGGACAGACCCCAAAGAGGCAGATACAGGCGCCCGAGGGGCAGAGGACAATCCCAAGGATCGTTTAGAGGCAGACAATGGCAAGCTCCTACACAAAGAGGTGGTGAGGATAACTCACAATCATTCAGAAAGCAAGCCCAATGACTTTCTCCTTTGCATGCCAAGCAAGACTCAAATGGCAGCCCCCTTAGGAGGAAAGCTGGCATTATTTTCAAAGAATTGGCATATTGTCACAAAAGACAAATGGCTCCTGGACATTATAAACACAGGCTACAGATTCCATTTTCACACCCTTCCAAAAATGAGAGGCATGCCAAACCTGCCACACAATCAAAGGGCAGAGGCACAAAGGCAAATTACAGATCTCAGACATGAAAGCTATTCAAGAGGTACCTATGCACGAACAAGGTCAAGGTTTTTATTCCAGACTATTCCTGGTACCAAGGAAGGGAAAAGATTGGAGACCTATTTTGGACCTGTCCATCCTAAACACATTTCTACTCGTACCAAAATTCAAGATGCTCACTCTACAGCAACTTCTTCCCATGCTGGGCAAGGAGTCTTGGCTGGTAACATTGGACCTCAAGGAGGCATACCTGCATGTCCCAATCGGACACAATTACATAAGATACCTCAGATTTCTTGCATGTTCAATCCATTATCAATTCTCTGCATTGCCCTTTGGCTTATCTACTGTGCCCGGAGTATTCACAAAATGCCTGGCATCAGTAATTGCGTACTACAGACTTCAAGGGATACAAATATACCCTTATTTGGACGACTGCCTGATCCAAGCGGACAGCAAGCACATTCTTCTTAAACATCTGGCTTATGTAATAATGTTGAGCTCTCCGGGATACACAGTCAACAAAAAAAAATCAAGGCTAATACCCTCTCTGAAGATAATTTTCCTGGGTGCCAACTTGGACACAAACACCCACATGGCCTACCTCACGCCAGAGAAGCAGGGGCAACTAACTCAATACTTCAGAGCACTAGCAAATTACACCAGGCTGACTGCAAAGAAAATCCTGCAGGCTCTGGGATTCATGGCTCAGTCTAGCCACATGGAAGATTCCTTAGCATCACAACAGACCCTACTCTCCAAGGAGGTGCAGGATGTCATTTTGGAGGCCAGAAGGCAGTCAACTAGAAAAGCTTACTCCGCAAAATGGAAACTGTTTTGTCTGGAATGAGAAAGGGCCAGGATCCTGGAAAACTGAATTTACCTCCAATACTACAGTATGTAGCTGAGCTGCTAAGCGGTGGACTTTCATTCTCCTCCATCAAAATCCATGCCTCAGCCTTTTCTGCAGAATACAACACTGATCCACTCTTATTCTCTCACCCTCTCTTAAGACCGTTCCTCAGAGGGGCTAAGAATCTAAGACCCCCAAGAAAACAACCAATACCTGCTTGGGATCTCAATTTCATTCTGGAAAAACTGACCTTGCCTCCCTTTGCGCCAGCTGCTTCATCAGATTTGCAATATTTGTCCTGGAAAACCGCTTTCCTTCTGGCTATTACCTCAGCTCGTAGAGTTTCAGAACTACAAGCTCTTATGGCTGTACAGCCTTTTATCATCTTCCATCAGGACAGGGTTTCCTTACAAACCAACCCGTCCTTTATGCCTAAAGTGGTATCCAGGGTAGCTTTGAATCAGGCCATACACTTACCTACCTTTTATCCTAATCCTCAAAAAAAGGGGAGAGTACATTCCTTGGATGTCCACAGACAACTACGTTATTATCTGGACAGAACAAAGCCTTTCAGAAAATCAGAGCAGCTCTGTGTGTCCTATGCTGTAGGAGCTCAAGGAAAGCCAATTTCGAAACAGACAATCTCAAAATGGATAGCCCACTGCATACGATTTTGCTATTCTTTTCATGGCAAAACTCTACCTACAGGCATCAGATCTCACTCCACAAGGGCCATGGCTACCTCTGCAGCTTTCCTCAGAGGAGTTCCTACCAAAGATATTTTGGAAGCAGGCACTTTGAGTTCTGTGCATACCTTCTCCAAGCACTACCACCTACCATTATACTCCAAAACTAGAGCAGGCTTTGCCACTGCAGTCTTGCAGGGCATCCTGGCTCCTCCTAGTTCCACCTAGTGCCTACCACCCCTTTCTTAGCTTTGGGATTCTACCCATCTCTTATGACTGCAGCTGTATGCACGATGAACATAGTACAGTTTTGTACCTACCATAAATGTAGATGTTAGAGTGCTAATTCAGCTGCAGTCCAGGTTTCCCTCCCTCCATCCCCTCTTGGGACAGGCCTATTGGCTAACACATCCTCATACAACCTGATTGGGGTATTCATTTATGGTGTATTTGCTTGCAACTACTGTATTTGATTATATTGCAGTGCTTTATTACACAAATTTATGTATTGCCTTCCTTTTGGGGGCACCTGACATCTGGGGCAAGAAAAACTGAAGAAAATGGCGTTGTTGTTCACCCATCCTCTTACTCTACTAGTGTACTTCCTACATGTAAGTCACACTTGCGATGCCATAATCCTCCTAGACAACCTTACTACCATCAAACACTCCTTTTTCCTTTAA
The DNA here is from genome assembly GCF_019279795.1 of Protopterus annectens. NCBI lineage: Eukaryota > Metazoa > Chordata > Ceratodontiformes > Protopteridae > Protopterus > Protopterus annectens. The sequence goes on along the minus strand of NC_056743.1, from coordinate 797,269,430 downwards.
CCTTATTTCCAGCTTCCATTTACCTAACTCCCAACTTCCATTTCATCTTTCAGCACCATTTCCAACTCCCTTCCTATAATGCTATGCTGTATATACATTAATAGTCAGACCCCATTGTAACAGCAGCTATTTGTCCTACAGTGCATCTTCTGCTTTTACCAACTGAAACCCTCACTTCTTATTTTTGCTGCATTCTCAGTCTGTAGCCTTTTAAACCCCTGTATTCCTTAAATTCTAGAAATGATACTAGGACTGTCTAATTCTTCATAGCAAATATTTCTTTTGTACCTACCCTCTATCAACTTTCTGACTTCATCACTGCCGAATATCCTTCTCTCCTGCAAGTTCTGTTTTTTTTCTCTTGATCCCGGCTTACCCACTTCCTGCTCAGCTGTAAGATGGAGATCCCTTTACTTAGGCATGCTACTACTCTGATGTTCTTCGTGTTTCACTGTTGCAGTCATTACATTTGGGTAATCTGCTGGCAGGTTGCCCTCAGTCGCCTGAATAACAAAGTCTTGGGTCCTGCATCGGTTGCTGTCTCCTCTTCCATGAAGTCAGGTCGTCAGGGGTATAAAACATGCAGCCAACGCCATTTTATTCAGTCTTTCTTGCCGTGGGGTGCCCAAAGCAAAAGCAGTTAGCAAGTGCTGGTCGGCAGACTCCTGAAAATTTCGCATTCGAGTTTCAGAACCGAAGTCTTCAACTAAAGCGAAGTACCCCGTTGGAGAAACTTTTTCTTGCTCCTTACCAATGTCAGTAAAAGTTTATAATTGCTTTACTTGTGGGAAGCAAATACCTCCTAAGGATTTTCATTTGTACTGTATTCCTTGCCTAGGCCCAGATCATAACGTGCCTTGCTGTCGGATTTGTACTGTATTCCTTGCCTAGGCCCAGATCATAACGTGCCTTGCTGTCGGTTTTGTGCTAGATTTAACCAACTCATTAAGCGTCTGTATATTTTTGCTTCAAAATATTTTGGATCCAGATTTAATTACCCTGAAATGTCGTCTGTTAGCAATCCGACTACCGGAGTTCACAAAAAACACAGACAGACCGTTGAGGTCCAAAACAGACTAAGCTTCTCCTAAGCCAGTCACCGGTACTCTGGTGCTTTTGCAGTCCCTGATACCCACTACTTTTGAGTCGCAGGCCTCTACTGAGACCTATGCGGAGTCTGGTATGCCGCGAGATTCTCAGAGTATTGAACCCACGGATATGTCTTAATTTGGATGGGTCCGGAGCCGCTGAGCAGGTACCGGCTTCTGAGGGTGTTTTCAGGCCTCAACATTTCTATATAAAACCACCAGCTTCAAAAACGAAGTCAAAAACATCTTCAAAGTCTAAAAAAACGACTCATGAGTCCACGTGCTTAGGCCCCTATGCCTAAAAAAACATATGATCAAAATGGCTTAGGACTTAATTACTTTGATCAGAGGTTACCAAACACCCCCCCCTGCTAAGAGGCCTAGGCAAGATGCTGATTATGAATTTTCAGATCAGGTTTCTATTTCGTTTTTGATCAGGAATTTTCTATACCACCCTATGAGGATTCATAGGTTCATAGGTTTATACTAGGCTATCTGCCCTAAGGCATTTATAAGCCTAGCCCAAATTTTTGTGGCTTACGCCACCCCTTGTATGAAAAAATACTGTGCTCATTAGTTTGTTGTGCCTCTGTCCAGCAGTGACACAGAGATGATTCCCGGGGTAAACCTACGATCTCCCATCCACAGGTCTAGATTTCTCTTGAACAGAGTCAGCGAGGTGCTCTGCCTCACATGGACCGGGATTCTATTCCACAGCATAGGGAGTCTCTGAGTGATAAATCTATCCCTCCAGCACGTCCTATTTATATTCGTGCTAAGGTTTAAGTCGCTTGCTCTAGTGGTTTTGGTGGATTTGGATTTTTTGAGGTGGAGCATGTCCATTAATTCCGGGTTGGACATGGCCTTGTATGTCAGGCACATGTCACCTCTGAGCAGACGGTATGCGACTGAATAGAGCTGGAGTTTCTTCAATCTGGCAGCATATGACAGATCTTGGAGTCCCTTATCCTTTTGGTGAGGAACTTTTGGGGTCTCTCAAATTGCTGCAGATGTCGGGTGAGATACATCCCGAATGGGGCATTGTACTCTATCATTGGTCTGATAAGTGAAGAGTACAGGGGAACAATGACCTCACTAGATCTGGATGTGAATCCTTCATGATCAGGTGGGCAATGTAGAAGGTCTTTCTAACCACTTTAGCAACGCGAGTGTCAAAGAAAGGCCACTGTCAACCTGGGTCCCCAGGTCCCTGATAACCTCTTCTGTGCTTAGTGGATTGCCACCTATATGGTAGCTTGGGGTTACCTTGTTTTTCCCGAAGGGTATGACTATACATTTTTGGCGTTTAACTTCAGGCCATGGCTCTGGCACCAGCTATCTGTTTCCGTGAGTCCCTTCTGAAGGATATCCGTGTCCGATGCACTTTCCACTATGGCACCCAGTTTGCAGTCGTCTGCAAACTTTGTCAGCAAAGTCCTCCCATGTTGGCCTGTACTTCTGGGAAGTAGATGCCAAACAATAGGGGCCAAGGACCGAGCCCTGTGGGACACCACTTGTGACCGGCTTGGAGTCTGACATAGCGCCAGCAACTCTAACCCTGTGGGTTCTGTCCTTAAGCCAGTTTGCAACCCATCTTGTGACATATGGGTTTACATTTAAGCTGGTAAGTTTTTCTACAATACCAGTGGGGTATTGTGTAAAGCCTTTGCAAGGTCAAGGTAGGCTGTATGGACTGCCTTTCCCTCATCAATGGCCTTGGTGACTGTTTCAAGAAGTCGACCAAGTTCAAAAGGCATGATCTTCCCTTGACAAAGCCAAACTGGGTCGGGTCCAATGTCTGCAAGTCCCTATATCTTTGTTTATGAGCTCCATTATGATCCTCTCCATAGCTTTGCAGACTAGACTTGTTAAGCTTATGGGGGTAATTACCAGGGTCTGTAGAGGCGCCTTTGTGGAGTGGGACCACAGTTGCCGTGCGCCACTCCTTGGGCACGTATCCTGTGGTAAGGCTGAGATTAAACAGCTGCCTTATGTGCGGGTTTAATTCCTCATTTAGCTCATGTAGCACACAGCCGGGGACACCATCCGGTCCCATTGATACTGTGTTTTTAGCTTTAGAGAGAGCAGCTTTCACCTGCGCATTTGAGATGTCCGGGAGGCTACACTCTGCTGGGATAGTTATCTCTCCTTTAGGGGGGGAGAGGGTGAAGTTTGCACTGAACCTGTCTGCCAGTATGTTGGCAATGTCTGTGGGTTCAGTGATTTATGTATCATTTTGGACTAATTCTGAGCATATCTGGGAGTTTCCACCCAGGTTCCTAACATAGCTGAAAAAGGCCTTATGATTGTTCTTTGAATCCATGGCAATTTTTCTCTCAAAATTGGCCTTAGTTGATTTTATGAGTGCTCGTATTTTTTACTAATAATGATCAGGGTGACTTCCCTTTTATGGATTTTGTTCTATCATGTAATAGCTTTCTCCTCTTATTGTAAAGTTTGTTAATGGCTGGGGTCCACCAGACTGGACGTTTGCCCTTTGTGGAAAGAGTCTTGGTTTTATTTGGGATTGCCTGATCCATGCAGTCCTGGAGGTGTTCATAGAAGGCATTTGTAAGGGCTTCCAGCTTGGGTTGTGGTTTCCACTGGCTCAGGGGCCTTGAAGGATACCACACCAGTCTTGAGTAGTGTGAAGTTTGCTTTAGAGAAGTTCTTCACTATGGTCTTTTGTTTGGGGTGGGGGCGGATGTGGATTTCCAGTGAGATTAGTTTATGATCAGATCTCACCAATGAGGGATATACTTCGTGTGGAGCATTTTGTCCCCATGTTTGTGACAATGAGATCTAGTATATTTTCTCCTCGTGGGAACAGTGACTAGCTGTTCCATGGCATTTGAATTTATGAACTCCAGGAACCGTTGGGCTAGAAAGTTAGGGCTTGAGTAATGTTCCCAGTCTATATTCGGGTAGTTGAAGTCACCCAATATGATGGTGTTTGGAGATACATTTATACCCTCCAGTGTCTTCAGGAAGGCTGTGTGGGGTTCCAGAGTTTGAGAGGGTGGCCTGTAGCATGCTACAATTTGTAGAGCAGTTTTGCCTATGGTTAGTTGCACCTGGATGGTTTCCGAGCCATGCGTTGCCACCAACCTGGAGGTGTGGGTATCCTTTATGAATATGGATACACCCCTCCTTTTGTGGTGTGGTCCGGGTTTTGGGGCCGGAACGCATGATATGAGGTAAAACCTAATAGTGCCGGGGTGCTCTCAGGAGCCTTGAACCAGGTTTCAGTTACAGCACAGACATCGATGTTCTCCATACTGAGAAGGGCCTCGAGTGCGTGCATTTTGAGATTTAGACTTCTGGCATTGAGCAGCATTACCCTCAGTTTCTTCCCATTTTTGTTTTCTAGGGTGGTAGGTTTAGAATTTGAGCCTTGCCTAAAAAAGGCACTATGGGTGTGGCAAGAGCCTTAGCCAATGTCCAGAATCCCAGGGGTGACGGGTGCAAGCCGTCCTTTGCGAAGCAGCGTGGCTTGTCAAGCATGTCATCCCAGGCAGACACACTGGATCCCCTTTGAATGACACCAGACATTAAGCCAATTGTTAAAGCTGATCATCTTGTCTCTATATTGTGGCATCATTCTTGGTGAAGGAAGGATACTGCTCAGGGTTAGGGTCATACCTGCCTGGGCTACATAATCAGAGAGCTCCTCTGTCTCTTTTCATGTAGTCCAGGGAGGTACGTCTCAGGTCGTTCACACCAGCATGGACAATGACTGTGTCATATTTGTACTTGCCGTGGAGTGACCAGTGCTTGTGTTATGTGGGATTCTAGCCCGATAGGCAGCTTACTGTGACCCTCTCCTTGTTCAGCCTGGTGAGTGGGACGTCAGTGTGTCTGACTATGGAGTCACCTATGACAAGTATGTTTGGTGTTGTATTTGGCCTTAAGGGCTGTGACTGCTTTGCACACTGCTTTTGTGGTTTATGTGTTGCTTGTGGGGTGTCTTGAGGTAGCAGTTGTTTGGGTGTCTGCTTTGGAGGCCTCTGCTGTTTAGGTAAATTTTTACTCAGAGCTTTCGAGTATGTCTTTGTGTGTTTGTGTTTGATTCAGTGGAGTGGTAGCATTATGTGAGGCTGGTTTTGTGGTGTGTGTAGTTGCCTTCTCCTGTCTGCTCTTGCCAGTCCTGAGTTGAGAGAGCTCAGCCTCCAGTTTGGCTAAATAGCTGCATCTCTCGCAAGTATTTGTGTTATGTGGGAGGAGGAGAGGGTTGTCTGTGTACATGAGGCAGTTATAACATTGCCTCAAGATTCCCAGATTCACCAGCTGGACCGGAGAGGAGATTGACAACTGACCTTTGGACATGCTAGAATAATATTGGGAAATCCTTAATTGAAAACAAGGGCCAGTGGGGAGTGAGGGTGTAGTGCTTTTAATTTTTAGTGCTGACTTATATAATTGCTTTAGTGAGCAAGTGCCAGGTAACTTGAGTGTAATGTGTTACAAGTAACTAAATGCAAAAACGACAAACAGTAACTTTCTTTCAATTGAAACAAGGAAATAAGTACAGTAAGCAATGCAGATATCACTAGTGATCCACAGAAGCACTGAGAAGTTGCGTATTAGGTGGAATTAGCTTCCAGGGAAATAACAAGCAAACAACAAGCATATAAACAAAGCTAGATTCAGCAGGCCTGGATATAGTCTATGCTAGAGCAAACAAGGTGTACCAATTTCAGTAAGATACAGTTCAAATATTCAGGCACTATAAACCTCTAACCAGAAATTCCCAGCTCAGAAGGGCAGAGTCCAGCCTCTTCTCCCACAAGAGTGCAGACCACGAACCTTCTTAATGTAAAATAACTGGCCTGAAGCCCAAGTGCGTAAACCAGAACTAATACACTTGGACACTGGGCTCTCAATCAGCAGTTCCCAACTTAGAAGGATGAAAGCTACCTGTCCTGCCACCACAGTGCTTGCCACAAACCTTCCTAATGTAAAACAACTGGTCTGAAGCCCAAGTGCTTAATCCAAAAGACTTAGAATGATAGCTACACTTTAATCAAGTTACAACCAAGCAGTAATAAATACCATTGAATACTTTAGAGAATGTCTGGATTAGTGTTCAAGTTACACAAACAAAGCTAGATCCAGCAGGCCCGAATCCAGTCTATGCCACAGCAAACAAGGCACCAACTTCAGTAAGAAACAGTTCAGATATGCATGCACTATAAGCCTTTAACCAGAAATTCCCAGCTCAGAAGGGCAGAGTCCAGCCTCTCCTCCCACAAGAGTGCAGACCACGAACCCTCTTAATGTAAAATAACTGGCTTGAAAAGCCCAAGTGCTTAAACCAGAATTAATACACTTTTAGAATAACAGACACTGAGCCCTCAATCAGCAGTTCTCAACCTAGAAGGATGTAAGCTACCTGTTCTGCCACAACAGTGCAGACCACAAACCCTCTCAGTGCAAAACAACTAACTGGTCCGAAGCCCAAGTGTTTAAACCAAAAGGCTTAGAATGAGTTACACCAAGCAGTAATAAATACAATTGAGTATTTTTAAGATGATGCAAAAGTAAAATGAAGTAGGTAGAAACACAAGTACAGTGAAAGCAGATGAAATTTTTTTTTTTTTTTTATCTGAACAAGTGCTGAGATCAAAGAAACAGATTTGAGTGCTGAAACTAGAAAACTGGCTAGTTATAAGAAAAAAAACAAGCTAGAAGGCTTCCCTCAAACACAGAAGGGCTTGGGGGCTCAGAAGCCTACAAATAGTCTATACCACTTAAGAAAGGCAGGAAATAAGCTTAATTTTTTTTTTTCTGTTTCCCAGATGCTCTCTTTGTACACAGTAGGAGTGCCTGAAATCAGAATATGATCTCACTGCACTCAGTTGAGTGAGCAAATGAGATGGGCCCAGAGGCAGGCTGAGGGGCGGGCAGTTTAGAGCAGAATAACTTCAGTATTCCTTCAACACTCCTTCATACACAGCTTAAATCAAATTAAATACTGTATTTTTTTTTTTTTTAAAAGTGCAGATAAAGGTACTTAAATTCTCTTATACGTCCAGTTGAATATAACCAAGTTGTTAGCTGGCCAAAGCTGAGATTTTAAAGCAGAAATTATTTCACGATACAGCAGTTAAATATGCAAGGACAGGAAATCAAAGAATGTGGCTACCCCCACACCTGTAATTACTAGCAAATAACAAAATTCAGCCAACACTAGCTTCAGTTCAAGTTACTGAAGAGCAGAATAACTTCAGTATTCCTTCAACACTCCTTCATACACAGCTTAAATCAAATTAAATACTGTATTTTTTTTTTTTTTTAAGTGCAGATAAAGGTACGTAAATTCTCTTATACGTCCAGTTGAATATAACCAAGTTGTTAGCTGGCCAAAGCTGAGATTTTAAAGCAGAAATTATTTCACAATACAGCAGTTAAATATGCAAGGACAGGAAATCAAAGAATGTGGCTACCCCCACACCTGTAATTACTAGCAAATAACAAAATTCAGCCAACACTAGCTTCAGTTCAAGTTACTGAAGAGCAGAATAACTTCAGTATTCCTTCAACAAGATGCTGAAGAATCCATCCCGTCTGCATCTCATTATTCTTTTGGAGAAACCTTGCATACTTTAAGGGAACATTTTCATTGGGAGAGTCAGGATGCCTCTGAATCTAAAAAGAGGCTTAGGGATTTGCTTCTTCCTCAGCATAGGCCTTTGGCTATACCTCCTGTATTAGACATTGTTGATGTGTTTTCGGAAGCAAGCATGGCTCCTGATTCCCTACCTCCGGCTCCTAGTAAGCCAGACAGATATTACAGGTTTCCTGACTCCCACAAATTTCTATTCAAACATCCTGCTGCTGATCCTGAAACCATCTCACAGAGTCCCAAAGGTGTAAAGGTCTCTACAGCCAAAAATCCTACACCCTCTTATAGAGACTCTAGGGTGCTGGACAGATGGGGAAGGAAGGTTTATACGTCTGCAACCTTAGCAATTAGGGCCTTAAACTGCCAGTTTCATATGCTAAAATGTCAACAGCATGTTATGGGCTTATTGAAACAGAAAATGATGTTGATTTCTGATTGTGTGGAAAATAAAGAATTACAGGAATTATTGCATGCAGCAGAACGGGTTGGAAACAATACTTTGCAGTGTGGTTTTGATTCTTTGGAGGCCTCCTGCAGGGCTGCAATTACTGGATCTGTGATTAGAAGGCATGCCTGGCTCAATGAGCAAAATCTGCCTGATCATGTTAAAGCTAAATTGTTGGATGCTCCTTTACAGCATGATACTCTGGTAATAAGGCAGAAGAGGTTTTAAAGAAAATGGAAAACGAGGCTAAATCTGTGCAAACTGTAAAAGTTTTCTTACAAGTGAAGCCACCCAGATTCAGTAGGCACTGGCCTACTAAAATTGGTCCTTTGTCCAGCAGAGCCTCAAGGCAAATCCAGGCACTCAAAAGGCTCTAGATACCAATCACAGGGTTCTTACAGGTCAGAGCACTGGGGTGCCTCCACCTCCAAATCTGGAGGGAACAAAGCACAACCCTACAGTAAGCAGTCTCAATGACTTCCCTCTACCATCACCAAGCACATATCTTTTGGCAGCCCCCTGGGGGGGGGGGGGGGGAATTAGCACTTCATGCTCAAAATTGGTAGTTAATTACCCAGGACAAGTGGGTATTAAACATAGTATCCCAGGGGTACAGATTTCATTTCCATACTTTGCCAGTTCCAAATGGTTGGCCAGATCTGACACAAAATCAATGGGCAGAGACTCAGAAATAAGTTGCGTCCCTCATGGATGATGGGGGCTATTCAGCCCGTACCAGAACAGGAAAAAGGGTAAGGTTTTTATTCAAGACTGTTCCTGGTACCCAGAAAAGACAATGCCTGGCGTCTAATACTGGACTTATCTATTTTGAACACATTCCTGGACCATCCAGAATTCAAGATGCTGACTTTTATAACAGCTACTGCCTATGCTGGGCAGGAACGCTTGGTTATTGACAATAGACTTGAGGCATACCTGCATATCCCAATAAGGGAATTGTGCAGAAGATACCTCCGCTTCAAGGCAGGATTTATGCATTACCAATTCTCTGCGCTGCCCTTTGGCTTATCTACTGCACCCAGGGTCTTTACAAAGTGCCTGGCACCAGTAATTGCATTTTGCAGGCAAAGAAGCATACAAATTTATCCTTACCTGGACGACTGTCTCATTCAGGCAGAGAACAAGGACACTCTTCTTCAACATGTGGCGTTTGTAAAAAGGCTTCTAACATGCCTAGGGTAGACAATAAACGAAAAGAAATCACAACTGGTACCCTCTCAAAAAATTACATTCCTGGGTGCAAGCTTGAATACAACTGCCCAGATGGCTTACCTTACGCCAGACAAGCAAAGGCAACTGACTGTGTACTTCAAATAGATGGCAACAAAAACCCAGTTATCTGCAAAACAAATTCTACAGGCTCTGGGGTTCATGGCATCCTGCATTCTGTTAATTCCATATGCAAGACTGCATATGAGGAAATTTCAATGGTACCTAATAAATTTATGGAGTCAGCATTGTCAGTCTGGAAACAATTATTCCTCTCGTACCCTGCCTACAACAGGAGATTTTAAGTTGTCCATCTTGCCTTCATTCTTGCTGTTTGGGTTCTGAGACTATCCTCCGCTCCAACTCTGCTATCTTCTATAGCTCGAAAGCTGTTTACTGGCTTGAGGCTACCCCTTATCCCAGAATGCCCAGAGTCAGCTACCCAGATCTCGTTTGCCGCTTCATCTGCAAGGTTGCTTCGTTACTGGCTCAGGCTTAGTATAGTTTTTTCTATTGTTTATTCTTAAATGTTTCAAGTTTTTGTCTAGATATAGTACTTTAACCCTTATCGCTTTCTTGTGTGTTGTAGCTTTGTTGGCCGTCGCTCCATAACTCGCAGGCCTTCTGTTTCCCCTGAACTCGTTTAAATTAGAGTCCCCCCCCCCCCCCACACCTTAGGACAGCCGTTTAAATTAGAGGCTGTCCTTTCTGTTCCTTAATTGTAAAAAAAAAAAAAAAAAAAAAAGTTTCTTACTTTAGTAGTATAACATTTTTTTATTGTGGTTCTTTAGTTAGGAAAATGTCTAAAGATACCAAGGTATCTGGCTTCAAAAAGTGTGACTCGTGCTGTCAGAAAATGTCTGACAGATGGGCACACTAGTTGTGTATTTTGTTTGGGCACTGTTCACCTGCAGGACTCCTGTTCTATATGTCACGCTTTTAGTCTAAGGGTCCTGCAGGAGCGCAAAAACAAATTAATCCTTCGGGGATTATTGAAGCCTGAGGATTCTCCGGCTAAAAGTACTCAGCCAGTGAAATCCCCCAAATCTGTCAAGCCATCTGCTCCACCTTTGGAGCAGACTCTCTTACTTGACCAACCAAGTATCTGTGCCGGCTGGCACCGACAAGGCAACTCCTCCATTGGCTCCATCTGCTATTTCGGAACCATAAGAGACTCATGTCTCCATCCTTGGAGCCCATCCACTCGGCACTTCAGTCACCCTTGTTACAGAGTGAACGTAGTCATTCTTCCCACTCCTCTCGATCCTCTAGATTATTGGATCATGATGAGAGAGTAGTAAGTAGGTTGCTTAAGTCACAGGCACTGGCAAAATTACTGTCCAGCCCACCTCAGCAGGTATCTGCTCCAACCGCTGTTTCCATTCCTTTTCTGAATACATTTAGCTCGGAGCCAGAGACCATGAATCTGCAGGTAGTAGAACTGTTGGTGCCGATCATCATCTCTCCTTCGATTCCGGTGTACCTTCTATCAAGGAATCTGGGCACCGGGGCACTCTCATCTGCTCTGGGGGGGGGGGAGTGGCATTGGACCTTTGTCCAACCCTGTTTTCCCCCTTGGAGCTTCGGCGCAGGTGAGCTCTGCTCCATCAACCACTGAGCCCTCACCCTTGGCACGGGGAAGGACTCCTGTCTGTTCGGAGCCGAATCTTTTTCTGTCTAGAGATCGGGACGCCTTCGAGGTCATACGGAGTGTGCTGTCCCCTGAAACAGCTCTACTACCAGCTCCATCGGCTCCGCCCCCTGTGGTGTCTGTTCCAACCTCTACTCCTCCTCCAGACCCCAAGCGCAGGGAACCTATGCCCCAGGACACCGCATTGGGTGATCCCTCTTCTTCCGAAGCCTCCCCTGATCACTCGGAAGAGCCTCCCCAGAAGAAGTGCAAGACTCTCCTGAGTCTGTCACCTCTGATACAGACATGGGTGAATCTTAAAGGTCCCCAAGATCCCCATCTGAAGAGGTTTCCTTTTCGGACATCCTTGAAATGCTTAGAGGGGGGACTGGACTTCCCTAGCCCCTACCGAGGAAGAGTCTGTATACCTGGATGCATTCGGTTCCTGACCTTCCACCTCCTGCGCATCTCCTCCTTTCGATCCACTCATGTCTGTAGTGACTCAAAAGGCTTGGTCACCTCCAGATACTGAGGAACCTACTCCGAGGAGACCAAACAAATTTATTACAGCTCCCCAGGACAAACAATTCCTCTCCAAAGGTGTGCCCGTTGATGCCATGGTGGTAGCAGCAGCCACCAAGAAAGAGTTAGCAGAAACCTCTTCATCTGTTCATCCTCCAAACAGAGTCTTGGATGATGGACAGATATGGAAAGCGAATGTTTGTTTCAGCTACCTTTTCAATGAGGTCCCTGAACTATCTATGCCATTTTACAGGTCTTCAAAGGGATACCCTTCAAGATCCTACAGCTGAGGGGAGTACCAGCCAAATTAGCTTCCCAGCTTGCGACTCTTAATTCCATAGTCAACTCCTCCATGAGACTGATTTCCTATGCAGCTGATGGAGCGAGCAGAGCCGCAGGGACAGGTGTGGCTCTCGACATGCTTGGATGCAGCTGTCAGTTTGCGGGACCCTTTCGAGCGTCCAGCAATACTCCCTTTGATGGCTCCTTTCTTTTTGGGCCTCAGGTGAGACACGTTGACCAGGTGTGAGCAGGAAGGTAAGACTGTCTGCCGTGAGAGTCCATTTTTCCACCCCTTCCAGAACTTAACCCAAGGGTCAGAAGACCGGAAAGACGTGGTTCCGAAAATCCCAGGGACCCTTGCCTGACACACGTGGTGATTTTTTCCCCCAGGGGGACAACAATAATAATAGTAATGCCCTCGCGGCAGAGGGACCGCAAAACCAGGGTGACAGAGAAACCTTCTCTGCCAAGCCCTTCCAGCATCCCCTGAAGGGTTGCCTGACTGCTCACCTCTGGAGGCAGTTGGGGGAAGACTTTCGCTTTACCCAAAAGCCTGGCAAAATTTAACAAACAGATGGGTACTATTCATTATATCCGGAGGTTACAAAATTCCCTTCCATCAATCCCCCATAGAATCAAAAAAGTCCATCCCAGATGTCCCCACCCAATCTAAGGGATCAAGCAGTCACAGAAGTTTCAAGACTGCTAGAAAAAAGAACCATTCAGGAAGTCCCCGCAGACTAACTAGGATCTGGAACTTACTCAAGATTCTTTTTAGTACCAAAAAGACAGGGGACTGGAGACCAATACTGGATCTCAGCAAATTGAACAAATCTGTACAAAAAGAAAAGTTCTGGAAGGTGACACTGCAGTCCATTTTCCGTTTTCTGGGTCAGGACAATTGGATGTGCTCAATAGATCTTCAGGATGGGGTACTACCATATGAAGATGGACAGACGCTCCAGGAGATTTCTTCGCTTCCAGGTAGGGGCCAGTCATTACCAGTTCAGAGCTCTGCCCTTTAGTCTCACCTCAGCCCCCAAGGTGTTCACCAAGTGTATGGCAGTAGTCAAGGTTCACCGGAGGTGTTAAGGATTCCAGGTGTTTCCCTATCTAGACGACTGGCTTCTGACTGCTACCACCAGGCATCAACTCTTAGAGGCATGGGATTATACAATCACATTATGCACTCAACTAGGCATTACAGTAAATTTTGAAAAATCTGCCTTGTTGCCCTGTCAGTCTGTCGCATACATAGGAGCAGAATTACACACAAGAAATGTTTGCAAGAGTTTCCACTATTCCTCAAGTGTTAATTCTAATGCAGAGCAAACGGATTCAAGTCAAATATGTCCTCCAATCTCTAGGCTCCATGGCAGCTGCCATTCTTCTTGTCCCTTTAGCGTGTTTCCACATGAGAATCCTTCAGTGGCTGTTTTTCACGTAGTGGTCTTTCCAGGAGCTACCCGTGTCTCGCATGATCCTGATCACAGAAACGAGCAAAAGGCACCTTTCTTGGTGGATGGTCTCCCCACTAGTGATTCAGAGCAGACCTTTCATACAACCCCCTCCGGTAGCCACAGTGACCACGGACGCCTTCCTGATAGGGTGGGGGGGGGGGGCATTATCTAGGTAGGACAGTCCAAGGCACTTGGCAACCTTGCGAGCACTATCTGCATATCGATGTCCTAGAAATGAGAGCAGTGCTCATAGCGTTGCAAGCCTTTCAAGACTCCCTTCCGGGACCATTGCAATCCAAACGGACAACATGTCAGTGTTGTGGTACATCAACAAACAGGGCGGGGCCAGGTCTTACCCCTTGTGTCGAGAAGCACTCAGACCGTGGCAGTGGGCGATTTCCTCCCAATGTTTTATGATAGCAATGCACACCCCTGGGAAATCCCGCATCATAGCGGACAGGCTCAGCAGAGCTATCCTCATGCCTCAGGAGTGGTTTCTGAATCAGGAAGTTGCAGATCTTATCTTCCATAAATGGGGACAGCCTTGCTGCGTTGTATTCGCCACTCCTTTGAACAAATGAAGCAGCTACTTCTCCCTACTTTCCTCTTCCAGGTCATATACCCAGCGATGCTCTAGTCCACGATTGGCCTCGGGGCAGGGGCGGCCCGTGCTATTGGACTGCCGGACTGGAGCCCCCTCAACTGTAAATAAAGAAATTAAAATAAAATTTTTTTTTTAAAAATCGCGGACTTTCGCGCATGCTCACTAGTCCAGATTGCTGCTGATTGTCTCAGCAGCAGTCCTGACTGGGAAACATGAAGAACGGAGCTCCCAGAAGTCTATGCAGTTTTAAACTGCATAGACTGTCCTGGAACTCGCTGGGAAAACACATCTGGGTCGGACTGCAACATCACCAGTCTGGAATTTGCTGCTGCAGTCTCATCGGGGGAAGGGGAAGATCTCGCGACGGGCAGGGTCTGGATTGGAGATTGCTGCAGTCTCGTCAGGGGAAGATGTCACGACCAGGGTCCTGTGTGGATTTGCACGGGTTTCGTAGCGTTCTCGGGATTTATGGTGGTTTGCTACAGGGAAGATCTACTGCAGATAAGTGTGTGGACAGGGATGTGGTGGTGTTTGCTACAAGAGGTGTGTGTGTGTAATAATACTGGTGGTTAGATTCATGGTGGTGTGGTAGGGAATACCTCAGGCTTGAACCCTGTACCTTGTATGCAGGTGTTAAAGACCTGAATTCCCTACCCACCACCATTTGTAAAAAAATTGCAGATTTTTGCCTCATATTTGATCTGATCTGTTCCTCATATCTGTGGTTTGTAAATGTTGCAATGCTTAATATTTGATGGTGCAGTGGTAGCATTGTTGCCTCACAGCTGCAGGTTATCAGGTTTGATTCTTGGCTGGGGTGCCATCTTTGTGGGGTCTGTATCTTCTCCCTGTGTTTGTGTGGGTTTGCTTTTGTGTCCTCCCATGTTACAAAGACATGTCTGCATTATTTCTTTATGGGCCTCTGCTGAAAATTGTTTTTTTGTTCCAAGTCAGACTGTCCTGATTAACAAATGTTAAATAAAATTGACAGGCATTTGAATTTCAGACTTCAGGTTTCTGAATGTTTAATTCCTTACATATATGATGGCGCAGTGGCAGTATTGTTGCCTCACAGCTATAGGTTTTCTGGTTTGATTTCTTGGCTGGGGTGCTTTCTGTGTGGAGTCTGCATCTTATCCCTGTGTTTGTGTGGATTTGCTCTGGTGTCCTGCCATTTTACAAAGACACGTGTCTACAGTATTTCTCCCTGGGCCTCTGCTGAAAATTGTTTTTGTTCCGTCAGAAGTAAAATTGACATGCATTTGAATTTCAGACTTCATATTCTTCAGAAAATACATAGTAAAACAACTTTTTTAGCAATAAAAATATAGTAACACAACCTTTTATTATAGCAATTTTCTAAGTTTATAAGATGACTATTTTAAATTTGTCCTTATTTTTGGGACTGTATTACCCTGTTATTGGCTTTGTCCAGGTTTTTTGTGCTAAGGTTGACAGCTATGGCAAGAACTGAATTCACTGAATATGTTTGAGGGCTGTATTCCCTCATTACTGGGTTTGTCCAGGTGTTTTGTGCTAAGAGGTTGACAGCTATGGTGAGAACTGAATTCATTAAATGATGGCCATTTAAGTTTGTCTTCCTCTCTTTCACAAAGCAGCTGATTTGGCGTAGTGGTATGATGTCCTTCAGTCCTTACAAATGGGTTGTCCTGTCGTCAGGCAGCCCTTCGGTCGGCCGGATTCCAAAGTCTGGGTCTGGCCTCGGCTGGTGTCGCACTTCACCCGACGTCATAGCTGCAGTTCTTCGGGTATAAAGGCATCAGCCGACGCCATTTTCCTCAGTCTTTCTTGCCGCGTGGCGCCTGAAGCAGAAGCTGTTCGCAAGTGCCGGTCGGTCAGATCCAGAGATTACTACTACCGAATACTACTTCAAAGACTTCTAAAAAGCTAAGTACCCCGTTGGGGACTCTTTCTTGCCTCAGCCGATGTCAGAAAAAGTGAATAACTGTTTAACTTGTGGGAAACAAATACCTCATAAAGATTTCCACTCTTACTGCTTACCTTGTTTAGGCCCAGACCACGATGTAGCAGCTTGTTTAGCCTGTGCTTCTTTCAACCGACGAACGCTTAGACGTCGGTCGGAGTTTGCTGAACAGTTTTTCGGCTCAGATTTTGCGTACATAATGCCGTCGGATCCTCCGACTACTCAAATTAAGAAACGCAAAGAAAAGGACCGACACTCGCGGTCCGCGGTTTCGGACGAAACCACGGTTAAGCAAACAGCGAGTGTCTCGGTTTCGGCCGAAACCGAGCAAACGGTTCAATCTACAGCCAAATCCATGACTACTACCGAGGCCCCCTCTACCCTAGTTGAATCGGCCTCTGAAGTTTTACCTACTTCTGTGGTTTCACAAGACTTATCGGACACCATCCCTTTGGATGTTTCTACCCCAGCACGTGGTGCTGCTAGGCCTCCTGCAGCCATGTCTATAAAGGCCTTTGCCAGGGCTAAAGCAGCCAAAACTTCTAAGTCTGTGCCTGTTAAGCCCCCCTCTCACAGGCCCAGTTCCAGTTCCCAGATGCTTACTCTGGCAGAGGATCTCATCTCTTTAATAAGGGGATCCCAATCTCACCCAGACAGGGCCTCTCAACCTCCAGAAAAGAGACCTAGAGCAGAGCCCCCTGAGCCAGTGTCCTCAGATGACTCTTCTGATGATACAGACCATCCAGAGGCTCCTTTTTCTACTTATGAAGATTCAGATGCTGAAGAATCGATTCCTTCTGCTTCTCCACCAGAGGAATTTTCTTTTGGGGAAACTTTACATGCCATAAGAGAGCAATTCCAATGGCAGGGGCAAGATTTCTCAGATTCAAGGAAAAGGCTTGGGACCTTTTTACACTTACCGCAACATAGGCCTTTAGCTATACCTCCAGTTCTTCCTGTTGTGGATGATGCATTCAATGATGCTTGCACTGCTCCTGATACTTTACCTCCAGCCCCTGCTAAGCCCGATAGGATGTCCTTCATGGATGCATCTGCAGTCATAACAAGTGGGTTGTCCTGTCGTCAGGCAGCCCTTCAGTCGGCCGGATTCCAAAGTCCGGGTCCGGCTTCGGCTGATGTCGCACTCCACCCGACGTCATCTCTGTTGGTCTTCGGGTATAAAGGCATCAGCCGACGCCATTTTCCTCAGTCTTTCTTGCCGCGTGGCGCCCGAAGCAGAAGCTGTTCGCAAGTGCCGGTCGGTCGGATCCAGAGATTACTTCTACCGAATACTACGAAGACTTCTAAAGCTAAGTACCCGTTGGGGACTCTTTCTTGCCTCAGCCGATGTCAGAAAAAGTTAACAATTGTTTAAACTGTGGGAAACAAATACCTCATAAAGATTTCCACTCTTACTGTCTGCCTTGTTTAGGCCCAGCCCACGGCGTAGCAGCCTGTTCGCCTGTGCTTCCTTCAACCGACGAACGCTTAGGCGTCGGAGTTGCAGAACAGTTTTTCGGTTCTGATTTTGCGTACATTATGCCGTCGGATCCTCCGACTACCCAATCTGGCAAAACGCAAAGATAAAGACCGACACTCGCGGTCCACGGTTTGGCCGAAACCTTGGTCAAGCAAACATGAGTGTCTCGGTTTGGCGAAACCGAGAAAACTGAACAAAGTACAGCTGAACCTTTTCCTACAACTGAGGCCCTGCTACAACTCTTGAAGCGACTTCAGAAATTTTACCCACTACGGTGGTTGACTTATCAGACACCATCCCTTGGATGTTTCTACCCCAGCACGTGGTGCTGCTAGGCCTCCAGCAGCCATGTCCATTAAGGCCTTCGCCAGGGCTAAAGCTGCCAAGACTACTAAAACAGTGCCTGTTAAACCACCCCATCCAGGCCCTCTTCTAGTTCTCAAATGCTTACCTTGGCAGAAGATTTAATTTCTTTAATTAGAGGATCTCAATCTCACCCAGACAGGGCCTCTCAGCCCCAGAGAAGAGACCTAGGGCAGAGCCCCGAGCCAGTGTCCTCTGATGATTCTGCTGATGAATCAGACATAACTGACCAGCCAGAGGCTCCCTTCTCCAATTTTGAAGATTCTGATGCTGAAGAATCCATCCCAGCTGCTTCCCCACCAGAAGAATTTTCCTTTGGGGAAACTTTGCATGCCATGCGAGAACAGTTCCAATGGCAGCAACAGGATTTTTCAGACTCCAGAAAAAGACTTAGGACCTTTCTGCACCTCCCTCAGCACAGGCCCTTGGCTATACCCCTGTTCTCTCTGTGGTGGATGATGCTTTCAATGATGTTTGCTCCGCTCCAGATTCTTTACCCCAGCCCCTACCAAACCAGACAGATTTTACAGGGTGCCAGATACTCATCACCACCTTTACAAGGCTCCACTTGCAGACCCAGAAACTGTATCCCAGGGCCCCAAGGCAGTAGCCGCGACCATAGCTAAAAACCCTATTCCTTCTGAAAGGGAAGCAAGGTCATTAGACAGATGGGGTAAAAGGTCTACACTTCAGCTACTCTCTCAGCTAGAGCTTTAAACTGTCAGTTTCACATGATACAATACCAAGAGTTTATGCTGGATCAGTTAACTAAAAACTAACCACTGATGAATCTCTTGATAAGAAATATGTATTAGATATGGTAAATAACATACAACAGGTTAGCAACCATTCCTTAAAATGTGGCTATGATGCACTGGAGGCTTCATTTAGATCAGCCATGACAGGCACAGTGATAAGAAGGCATGCATGGCTAAAGGAACAAGCTTTACGGATCATGTTAAAGCTAAGTTGCTAGATGCTCCTATGGACAAGACAAGTTTGTTTGGTACATCTGCCCAGCAGGTTATGAAGAAAATGGAAGAAAAGGCAAAATCTGTTCAAACTGTTAAAGATTTCTTGCAGGTTCAACCCCAAGGTTTAGCAGGAACTGGCCTGCCAAAATTGGTCCTTTCCTGACTCCACAAAATTTCAAAGGGGCAGGAATAGGCGTTCCAGAGGCAGAAACCAATCCAGAGGAGGTGCCTACAGAGGAAGACAGTGGCAAGGTAACAACAGAGGCACAGACACGCCACTGCCACTACATCAACACAACCACAGTGACTTAACCCTAAACCCGCCTACCAGGGAACAAATAGCAGCTCCTCTAGGCGGAAAGTTAACCTTATTTTCAAAGAACTGGCATTACATAACAAAGGACAAGTGGATTTTACAAACCATAGATCAAGGTTACCGGTTTCACTTCCACACTATTCCAGTCAAAGAGGAATGCCAAATCTACCTCCAAATCAAAAACAGAGGCTCTACGCCAGATAATGGAGTTAGCAAACATGAGAGCTGTGGAAAGAGTGCCAGCAGCAGAGCAAGGAAAGGGTTCTACTCCAGACTATTCCTAGTTCCAAGAAAGGAAAAAGTTGGAGACCAATTCTCGACCTGTCCACCTTAAATACATACATCATTGTCCCAAAATTCAAAATGCTGACCCTACAGCAACTTCTTCCCATGCTGGGCAAGGAGTCTTGGCTGGTAACTCTAGATCTCAAGGAGGCATACCTGCACGTCCCCATTCGACCAATCTGCAGAAGATACCTCAGATTTCTTGCAGGATCAGAGCACTATCAATTCTCAGCATTGCCTTTTGGCTTATCTACTGCGCCCAGAGTATTCACAAAATGCCTGGCATCAGTAATCGCCCATTGCAGACTTCAGGGAATTCAAATTTACCCATACCTGGACGACTGCCTGCTACAAGGGGACAACAAAAGCAAGCTGACAACAGATTTACAAAGGGTCATTTACTTGCTACAAGCACTGGGATACACAGTCAATTTACAAAAGTCAAGGCTAATACCATCCCAAACAAGGACTTTCTTGGGCGCGGAATTGGACACAGTAAAACAAATGGCATTCCTGACTACAGAAAAACAAAAAGAACTCCCTCTATACTTGGCACTAACAAAACTGAACAAGTTAACAGCAAGAAAAGTACTGCAGGCCTTGGGCTTCATGGCATCATGCATAATCTTGGTTCCATTTGCCAGACTACATATGAGAAAACTACAGTGGTACCTAAAGAATTTATGGTCCCAACACAGACACAGTCTAGAAACAGAAATCCCACTAATTCCATGCTTAAAACAGGAGTTCCTATGGTGGGCTCAGGCATGCCAGTCAAACCCAGGCCTACCCTTTCGCAGATGTCAAGCAAGCCAGACCATCACAACAGACGCTTCAGACCTAGGATGGGGGGCACACATGCTGGACAAATGCGTGCAAGGATTGTGGACACAGGATCAACTTCAACTGCACATCAACCTAAAAGAAATGCTGGCAGTAAAACTGGCAATCCAAAAGTTCAAACCATTTCTCAAAGAGGGCCAGTTGATAAGGACAGACAGCACCACAGTCATGTGGTACATCAACAAACAGGGAGGCACTCACTCATACCCCCTATGCAGAATGACCTTGGAGCTGTGGACCCTGGCACTCAGCTACAACATCCAGTTACAGGCAATATTTGTACCAGGGAAAGACAATACCCTAGCAGACATATTAAGCAGAACCACTTCGGATGCCCACGAATGGAAGCTTCATCCGGACATCTTCAAGACCATCTCAAAGAAATGGGGAATGCCACAGATAGACCTATTCGCATCACCTCTCAATCACCAGCTCAAAAAATTCTGCACAAGGACATTCCACCCATTAGCATGGAAAGTGGATTCGCTCTCTTTCAACTGGAAAGGCCTAACAGCATATGCATTCCGCCTCTTCCTTTGATACACAAGGTACTACTAAAAATCAAGGAAGAACGTCCAAGGATAATCCTGATAGCTCCAAACTGGCCAAGACAACACTGGTACCCACTACTGAGGAGCATGTCTCGAACAATATGTGGACAATTCCCTGATGCCTTTGATGTTAACGAGAACAACTACAGCATCATACATCCAAACCTAAAAACCTTACAACTGACTGCATGGAACATCACATAACAGCAGCTATTCCAGAACTTTCCCAAAGAGTTAAAGACATTATTCTGGAAGCACGCAGACCTTCAACAAGAAGGAACTATGCTGGAAAATGGAAAAGTTTTGTCATCTGGAGTACGGAAAGAGGAAAAGATGTGTCAAACATAGATATGCCTAACATTCTGGAGTATCTGGCCGAACTTCTTCATTCAGGCCTGTCCTACTCCTCCATCAAGATACATGCTTCAGCTATTTCAGCAGAATACAGCTTTGATGCACCTGTTTTTTCGCACCCTTTGCTCAGACAATTCCTCAGAGGAATCAAGAATGTAAAACCTCCAAGGAAACCACCATTACCAGCTTGGGATTTAAACTTTGTGCTAGAAAAGTTGACACTAGCACCCTTTGAACCAGCAGCAACAGCAGACCTACAACACCTATCATGGAAAACTGCTTTCCTACTGACAATTACTTCAGCAAGGAGGGTTTCAGAACTACAGGCCTTAATGGCAGTGCAACCCTTCCTAATCTTCCACCAAGATAGTGTCCATGAGGACTAATCCTACATTTATGCCTAAGGTGGTATCCAGAGTGTCTTTAAACCAGGCAATCCACCTATCTACCTTCTTTCCCAACCCACAAAACAGAGGGGAAAGAATACTGCATACCTTGGATGTACATAGACAGCTACGCTACTACTTGGACAGAACAAAAAATAGCAGAAAGACTGACCAACCTTTTGTAGCCTATGCAACAGGAAGGGAAGGAAAAGCTATTTCCAAACAGACAATCTCCAAATGGATAGGAAATTGCATACGATTCTGTTACTCCTTCCATGGAAAACCAATTCCACAGAACATAAGACCTCATTCTACAAGAGCAACAGCCACTACCACAGCCTTCTTACGAGGAGTGGCAACCAAAGACATTATTGAGGCTACTTGGACCTCAGTGCATACATTTGCCAAGCATTATAATTTGCCTCTATATTCCAGATCCCGAGCAGGGTTTGCCACTGCTGTACTGCAAGGGATCCTAAACACACCATAATCTACTTTTATCCTCCTCCCTAGTTGGCTATGGTATTCTACCCACTTGTTATGACTGCAGATGCTTCCATGAAGGACATAGTACAGTTTTGTACCTACCATAAATGTAGATGTCCGAACTGGATAGCATCTGCAGTCAGGATTACCCTCCCACCATCCCCTCTGTGGTACTCCTAGGGTGTTTACCCTTCTAATAGCTAGCTGTTGGGGGGGAGTCTTTTATGGTGTATTTGTTTTTGTATATGTACATACATGCTTATTGTTGTGTTTACCTCTATCTATTTGGAAACATTGGCATCTATCCAAATTTTAGCCTGCAAGAGGGCTACTGGCATCTGGGGCAAGAAACACTGAGGAAAATGGTGTCGGCTGATGCCTTTATACCCGAAGACCAACAGAGATGACGTCGGGTGGAGTGCAACATCAGCCGAAGCCGGACCCGGACTTTGGAATCCGGCCGACTGAAGGGCTGCCTGACGACAGGACAACCCACTTGTTATGACTGCAGATGCTATCCAGTTCGGGCATCTACATTTATGGTAGGTACAAAACTGTACTTCCTACAGGGTCCCGGACACTCATCACCATTTATACAAGGCTCCTTTCGCAGATCCTGAGACTATCTCCCAGGGGCCTAAGGCAGTAGCTTCGACCTCAGCTAAAAACCCTCTCCCTTCTGAAAGGGAATCCAGGTCCTTAGAGAGATGGGGTAAAAAAGTATACACCTCTGCTACTCTCTCAGCTAGAGCATTGAACTGTCAGTTTCATATGATCCAATACCAAGAGTTTATGCTTGATCAGTTAACTAAGAAACTGTCCTCGGATGATTCTTTAGATAAGAAATATGTTCTAGAAATGGTGAATAACATTCAGCAGGTTAGTAACCATTCCTTAAAATGTGGCTATGATGCACTGGAGGTTTCATTTAGATCAGCCATGACTGGCACAGTTATAAGAAGGCGTGCATGGTTGAAAGAGCAGGTCTTGCCGGATCATGTTAAAGCAAAGCTATTAGATGCTCCTATTGATAAGGTCAGTTTATTTGGTTCTCCTGCCCAACAGGTACTGAAGAAAATGGAAGAGAAGGCAAAATCTGTACAAACAGTAAAAGATTTCTTACAGGTTCAGCCTCCAAGGTTTAGCAGGAACTGGCTTTCCAAAAATTGGTCCTTTCCAGACTCCTCTAAAACTCAGAGGCGCAGGAATAGGCGTTCAAGAGGCAGAAATCAATCCAGAGGAGGTGCCTACAGGGGACGCCAGTGGCAAGGTAACAATCAACTAGGCACAGACACAACCACTACCACTGCAACAGGACAATCACAGTGACTTAGCTTTGACACCGCCTACCAGGGAACAAATAGCAGCACCCTTAGGCGGAAAGTTAGCACTATTTTCAAAAAACTGGCACTATATCACAAGAGACAAGTGGATTTTGCAAACTATAGACCAAGGCTACAGGTTTCATTTCCACACTTTACCCGGAAAAAGAGGAATGCCAAACCTACCACCAAATCAAAAGACAGAAGCTCTAAAACAAATAGCTCAATTAGCAAGGATGAGAGCTGTGGAAAGGGTACCACCTATGGAACAAGGCAAGGGATTTTACTCCAGACTCTTCCTGGTACCAAGAAAAGAAAAAATTGGAGGCCTATTCTCGACCTGTCCGCTTTAAACACATTCATCATCGTTCCAAAATTCAAAATGCTGACCCTACAGCAACTTCTTCCCATGCTGGGCAAGGAGTATTGGCTGGTAACTCTAGATCTCAAGGAGGCATACCTGCACGTCCCCATACGACCACATTGCAGAAGATACCTCAGATTTCTTGCAGGATCAGAGCATTATCAATTCTCAGCATTGCCCTTTGGCTTATCTACTGCCCAGAGTGTTCACGAAATGCCTGGCATCAGTAATCGCTCACTGCAGGCTTCAGGGAATCCAAATTTATCCATACCTGGACGACTGCCTGATACAAGCGGACAACAAAAACAAGCTAACAGAAGACTTACAAAGAGTCATTTGCTTACTACAGGCCCTGGGATACACAGTCAATATAAAAAAGTCAAGACTGATACCATCCCAAACAATAACCTTTTTAGGTGCAGAATTGGACACAGTAAAACAGATGGCATTCCTAACTGCAGAAAAACAAGAACAACTTCCTCTCTACTTTTTGGCATTAACAAAGCAGAACAAACTAACAGCAAGGAAAGTACTGCAGGCCTTGGGCTTCATGGCATCCTGCATAATCCTGGTCCCCCATGCCAGACTGCATATGAGAAAGCTACAGTGGTACCTAAAGAATTTATGGTCTCAACACAGGCACAGCTTAGAAACCGAAATACCACTAATTCCATGCCTGAAACAAGAGTTCCTATGGTGGGCTCAGGCATGCCAGTCAAACAGGTTTGCCCTTCCACAGCATTCAACCAAGCCAAACCATCACAACGGACGCCTTAGACCTCGGTTGGGGGGCCCACATGCTGGACAAGTGCATACAAGGCTTATGGACTCCAGAGCAGCTGCACCTGCACATAAATCAAAAAGAAATGCTGGCAGTACAACTAGCAATCCAGAATTTCAGACCATTCCTCCAAGAAGGCCAGTTGATAAGGACAGACAACACCACAGTCATGTGGTACATCAACAAACAGGGAGGCACTCATTCATACCCTCTATGCCGAATGGCCCTGGACCTATGGAATGTGGCTCTGAGTTGCAACATTCAGTTACAAGCAATTTTTGTACCGGGAAAAGAAAACATCCTAGCAGACATATTAAGCAGAACTACCTCGGATGCTCACGAATGGATGCTACACCCGGACATCTTCAAGGCCATCACAAAGAAATGGGGACTGCCACAAATAGACCTATTCGCATCCCCACTCAATCACCAGCTCAAGAAATTCTGCACAAGGACATACCACCCACTTGCTTGGAAGGTGGACTCTCTATCCTTCAGTTGGAAAGGCCTGACAGCATATGCATTCCCACCTCTTCCTTTGATGCACAAGGTGCTATTGAAAATCAAAGAGGAACGTCCAAGGATAATTCTGATAGCTCCAGACTGGCCAAGACAACATTGGTACCCATTACTAAGGAGCATGTCTCGGGGGAGAATGTGGACACTACCCCTGATTCCCTTGATGATAACTCAGAGCAACTACAACATCCTGCATCCAAACCTGAAAACTCTGCAACTGACTGCCTGGAACATTACATAAGAGCAACTAACCCAGATTTATCCCAAAGGGTTAAAGACATTATCCTTGAGGCCCGCAGACCCTCAACAAGAAGGAACTATGCAGGAAAATGGAAAAGGTTTCTCATTTGGAGTACCGACAGGGGCAAAGATGTGTCAAAGGTAGACATTGCCAACATCCTGTAGTATTTGGCAGAGCTTTTCCATACAGGCCTGTCCTATTCCTCTATCAAAATACATGCATCAGCTATTTCTGCAGAATACAGCTTCGATCCACCTGTCTTTTCGCATCCTCTACTCAGGCAGTTTCTGAGAGGAATTAAGAATGTAAAACCTCCTAGGAAACCACCATTACCAGCATGGGACTTGAACTTTGTATTAGAAAAATTGACACTTCCCCCTTTCGAACCAGCAGCAACAACAGATCTTCAACACCTATCCTGGAAAACTGCTTTCCTGCTGGCAATTACCTCAGCAAGAAGGGTTTCGGAACTACAGGCTTTAATGGCAGTACAACCCTTCCTAATCTTCCATCAAGATAGTGTCCATGAGAACTAATCCTACATTTATGCCTAAGGTGGTATCCAGAGTGTCTTTAAACCAGGCAATCCACCTACCTACCTTCTTTCCCAATCCACAGAACAGAGGGGAAAGACTGCTGCATACCTTGGATGTACATAGACAGTTACGCTACTACCTGGACAGAACCAAGGGCAATAGAAAATCTGACCAGCTTCTGGTAGCATATGCAACAGGAAGGGAAGGAAAAGCAATTTCAAACAGACAATCTCCAAGTGGATAGGAAATTGCATTAGATTCTGTTACTCCTACCATGGAAAGCAAATTCCACAGAACATAAGGCCTCATTCTACAAGGGCTACAGCCACTACCACAGCTTTCTTACGAGGAGTGGCTACCAAGGACATTATAGAGGCTGCTACTTGGACCTCCGTGCATACATTTGCCAAGCATTATAACTTACCATTATACTCTAGATCCCGAGCAGGGTTTGCCACTGCTGTTTTGCAAGGGATCCTAACTACACCATAATTTCTTCTTCCTCCTCCCCTAGTTTGGCTATGGTATTCTACCCATTTGTAAGGACTGCAGATGCATCCTTTAAGGACATAGTACAGTTTTGTACCTACCCATAAATGTAGATGTCCGAACAGGATAGCATCTGCAGTCAGGATTACCCACCCTCCTTCCCCTCTGTGGTACTCCTAGGGTATTTGCCCACCTAATAGCTAGCTGGGGGGATCTCTTATGGTGTATTTGTTTGTATATATGTACATACATGATTATTTTTTGTGTTTGTCTTCTACTATTTGGAAACATTGGCATTTATCCAAAATTTAGCTATCCAAGAGGGCAACTGGCATCTGGGGCAAGAAACACTGAGGAAAATGGCGTCGGCTGATGCCTTTATACCCGAAGAACTGCAGCTATGACGTCGGGTGAAGTGCGACACCAGCCGAGGCCAGACCCAGACTTTGGAATCCGGCCGACCGAAGGGCTGCCTGACGACAGGACAACCCATTTGTAAGGACTGCAGATGCTATCCTGTTCGGACATCTACATTTATGGTAGGTACAAAACTGTACTTTCTGACTCTTTTGCACAGGGACCTTGGCAGTAAAATACATGGTGGTAACACCGCATTTTATTCTAGCAGCCTTCCAAGATTATACAAGCAATGTTTAATGTGTCCCTGGTTTTTGCCCTTTTGACCCACCCCAATAAACTTAGCTTTTTCCAGATTTCTTGTGCTGCGAAGTTGAGATGCAGTTGAGTATTGAGTAGATCTTACAAGGAGCTGAGAGCTGCAGAAGTTTAGTGCTGATTATGCTAAGTCAGCTCGCATTGCTAATAGCACAACAGGTTGTGTACTTGCTTTTGATGCAGAAGGTTGTTGGTTCTACTCCCATAAGGGGTGAATGCTGCCGTACTGAAAGTTAAGATACTATGAGCCTGTTATCAGTTTGCCATCCATTTGCTACTGCAATATTACTAGCTTATTTTTAATGTAATTTAGGCAATATATTTCTCAGTGGCATCAGACACTTTATTTTTCGATGAAACTATGAAATATAAAGGTGGTTGCTAGCAGCAACCTCTTCATTACAGATATATTTAACGTGGAATTATTTAGAGGATTTTTTTACTACTTCAGAGATTGTGCATATTTACTGATAATGGACTGTAGAATTGTGCATATTTACTGATAATAGTGGACTGTAGAAGTTTGAGTAGACTTATGATGGAAATGTTCTGAATTGGGCAGTTTTGTCATTGGTGCATGCGTTTTGTTTCATTGTTTACTGGAAAAATGTTCAAAGCAATAGGAAGGTGTATCAAAGAGCACATGTATGTTTCATATGCAAGGGGCCTATGATTTGAAAACAGCCCAGAATTAATCTTTATCTGCCACGGGTAAAATGTATTTTCTTTGAATGTGGGTTTCAATGTTTCAGTGAATGTGAGTTTCAATGGCAGAGAAGTTTTAATGCCAAGTTTATTTAGCAGATGTCTTAGTGTTTGTGCTGTAAAATGCAAAATAAAACTTTCAAATGAAGGGCAAATCATCATAGAAGTAAATCAGTATGCACATTAGTGTTTATGGTAAATGGAGTGAAATAGCCAAGTAACGGATCATTGGAATGGCTGCAAGGGGAGGCTCCGTTTGACCATGGTTTTGTGAGGGGGAAGGGCGGCAAACTTAGGCAGCCCCAGCTGAACCATACCTCCCAACTGTCCAGATTATCAAAGAATGAATAAATTTTTTGCTTCTTATTTTTGGTTTGTTCCTCATAAAATATGTGGTTTTCTGGCAAATCATTTAGGAATTGTCACTAAATAATGACACACTGAGTTTCAGACTTCATAACCTTCAGAAAAATGCATGCTAAAGTAAGACCTGTTCTATCAACTGTCTCAGTTTATACAAGAGCAATTTTTAGTACTGTTTATATGTTCCCCCAATATATTTGCCCTTGTCCAGATTTATTGCATTAACCAGTTGAGAGGTACATGCAAATAAATTGCTTTATAGAATTAGGCATAGCCAAACCTCTCAACTGTCCCTGATTTTGGCTCAAAATGTTGCTCTTCCCCTAATCCCTCCGCAAAATAGCAGTTTTGGAAGAAAACATGGAGGGTTTATAATTAAGAAATAACTGTTATCAGTTAGATTACTTTTATTTCAGAAATGCATGTAGATTCTTTTATTTTGTCAGCTGCTCAAGTTAGCAGTACTAATATTAAAGTATCCCTTCTTTGACAGGTTCCCAGCTGTATTGTGTTGCTATTTTATATTTTTACATCACATTTTTGGTCCATTTTTCATAAAATTGTGTTTTTTTGGCAAATTAGTGACAAATCATTAAAGACTTAAGTTAGAAACTAATGACAGACATTTGATTTTCAGATTTCATACCATTCAGAAAAGTCATACTAATGCAAGACCTCGTTTATCTTTCTAAGTTTATAAGAGCAATATTTTAAAAATTGTCCTTATTTTTGGGCCTTTGTCCCATTTCTTTGTATGGCTTTGTCCAGATTTCTTGCTCTGAGGATGTTCATCGTGCATACAGCTGTAGTCATAACAGAAGGGTTTATCCTGCTGTCAGGCAGGTCTTCTGTCGGTCAAATTCCAAAGTCTAGGTCCTGCGTCGGTTGTCGTCGCTTCTTGCCTGACATCAGTGCGACAGGGGTATAAAAGAGGCAGCCAACGCCGTTTTCTTCAGTCTTTCTTGCCGCGTGGTGTCCGAAGCAGAAGCAGTTCGCAAGTGCCGGTCGGCCAGCTCCTGAGATTTACGAAAGTATTTCAGCCAAAGTCTTCTTGAAAGCTAAGTACCCCGTTGGGGAAACTTTTCTTGCCTCTGACCGATGTCAGACAAAGTTAATAATTGCATTTCATGTGGGAAGCAAATACCGCATAAAGATTTCCACTCTTTCTGTATACCTTGCTTAGGCCCAGACCACGACATCTCGGCCTGCCGTTTTTGTGCTAGATTCAATAAGCGCACTGTTAAGCGTCGGGCGGAGTTCGCCCTTCACTTTTTTGGCAAAAAATTTAATTATATTATGTTGTCGGATACTCAGACTCCAGTTTTGAGCAAAAAACGCAAAGATAAGGACAGACATACGAGGTCCGCTCTACCTACTGAAACCAGGCTAAGGCCTACTACCGGTTCTCCGGTACTCAGCGAGGCGCCTACGCAGCCCCTGAGTACCGATGACAATGCATTACCGGTGTCTTCAGTACCCGAGGTCACAGGCTCCTCGGCCCCCATTCCTACTACAGATCCCAACGCCACTCCTGGCGGGGAAACTCAGAATTTAGACAGGCCTGCCATTTCTCAAGGGGTCTTCAGGCCTTCCTCCTTCTCCTTTAAAGCCTTCACTAAATCTAAAGCAGACATGAAAAACAAAAAACAGGTTCTTCAGACCCCCTCTCAAGGCACCATGCCTAAAAAATCAGATGCTTAAAATGGCTGAGGATTTGATTACTCTTATCAGGGGTTCTCAATCCCCCTCTGACAAAAGGCCCAGATTAGAGGAAGACTACCCTTCCTCAGATCAAGCTACTATTCTCCATTCGAAGACTCTGATGCAGAGGAGTCTATTCCCTCTGTCTCCCCCCCTGAGGACTTCTCTTTTGGGGAAACCCTGCATACATTGAGGGAACACTTTCACTGGGAAGGCCAAGATTACTCAGATCCCAAGAAAAGGCTCAGGGAATTTCTTCTGCTCCCCCAGCATAGGCCTCTGGCTATCCCTCCTGTTTTAGATATATTTTATGATGTGTACACAGAAGCCAGCCTTAATCCTGATTATTTGCCTCCAGCTTCTGTTAAACCAGACAGGTATTACCGGGTCCTGACTCTCACCAGTTCCTATATAAAAGCCATATTGCTGACCCAGAAACAATTTCACAGGGTCCCAAGGGAATTAAGGCCTCTACTTGTAAAAATCCATTACCTTCAGAGAGAGATTCCATAGCTTTAGAAAGGTGGGGGAAAAAAGTGTACACCTCAGCCACTTTAACCATGAGGGCATTAAACTGTCAGTTCCATATGTTAAAGTATCAACAGTTTTTGATATCTCAGCTGAAAAGCAAGATGACACAACCAGAACAACCAGATTTAAAAGAGTTGCAGGATTTGTTGCATGGTGCAGAGCAAGTGGGTAAACATACCTTTCAGTGTGGTTCTGATGCTTTAGAGGCCTCATGTAGAGCTGCTGTTACAGGGTCTGTTATACGTAGGCATGCCTGGCTCAAAGAGCAAACCTTACCAGATCATGTCAAAGCTAAATTATTAGATGCACCTCTTCAAAAAGATGTATTGTTTGGTGTTAAAGCTGAGGAGGTGCTAAAGAAAATGGAGGAAAAAGCGAAATCAATGCAAACAGTGAAAGATTTCCTGCAGGTACAGCCTCCACGTTTCAGCAGAAACTGGCCTTCAAAAAATTGATCCTTTCCAGCCACGGACAGACCTCAAAGGGGCAGATAGAGGCGCCCAAGGGGCAGAGGGCAACCTCAAGGATCTTGGAGCCAGACAGTGGCAAGCACCAACCCCAAGAGGTGGAGAAGATAGATCAGTCTTTTAGAAAACAGACAATGACTTCCCCCTACACCTGCCAAGCAAAGCTTTAATGGCAGCACCTTTGGGCGGAAAACTGACATTCTCAAAAAAAATTGGCATATTGTTACAAAAGACAAATGGATTCTGGACATTATAGACAGAGGCTACAGGTTCCACTTTCGCACCCTTCCAAAAATGAGGCATGCCAAACCTGCCACAAAATCAAAGGGCAGAGGCACAAAAACAAGTTTCAGCCCTCATGGACATGAAAGCAATTCAAGAGGTACCTAAAAAAGAACAAGGTCAAGGGTTTTATTCCAGACTATTCCTGGTACCGAGGAAAGACAAAGATTGGAGACTTATCTTAGACCTATCCATCCTAAACACATCTACAGGTGCCAAAATTCAAGATGCTCACATTACAGCAGCTCCTTCCCATGCTGGGCAAGGAGTCTTGGCTGGTAACATTGGACCTCAAGGAGGCATACCTGCATGTCCCTATCAGACAAGATTGCAGAAGATACCTCAGATTTCTTGCAGGTTCAACCCATTACCAATTCTCTGCATTGCCCTTTGGCTTATCTACTGCGCCCAGAGTGTTTACGAAATGCCTGGCATCAGTAATCGCCTTCTGCAGACTACAAGGGATTCAAATCTTACCCATATCTGGACAACTGCTTGATGCAAGTGAACAGCAAGGACTTACTACTGCAGCACCTGGCGTTTGTAATAAAACTGTTGAACTTCCTGGGATACACAGTCAACAAAAAGAAATCAAAACTAATACCCTCTCAACAAATAATTTTCCTGGGTGCCAGCTTGGATACAACCACCCAGATGGCCTACCTCACGCCAGACAAGCAAGGGCAACTGTCTCAATACTTTAGAAAAATGGCAACTTACACCAGGCTAACTGCGAGGAAAATCCTGCAGGCTCTGGGATTCCTGGCATCTTGCATCCTACTAATCCCATGTGCAAAGCTGCATCTGAGGAAACTTCATTGGTACCTGAAAAACATATGGTCTCAACACGGCCACAGCTTGGAAACAATTATCCCACTCATTCCATGCATTCAAAAGGAATTTTTGTGGTGGACTCAAGCTTGCCGAAGAAACACAGCTCTTCCTTTCTGTGTACCTCAAGCAACTCAAACCATCACAACGGATGCCTCAGACTACGCCTGGGGAGCACAAATGACAGATCAGTGCATTCAGGGAAAATGGACCCGACAAGAGAAGCACCTTCACATCAACCAAAAGGAGATGCTAGCCGTGCAAAAGGCTATTATGACCTTCAAAGACCTACTGCATCCAGGCCAGCTATTGATAAGGACAGACAACACAGTGATGTGGTACATAAACAGAGGGGAACTCATTCATACTTCCCTGTGCAAGGCAAGCCATGACCCTGTGGAACACAGCACTGGAATTGCAAATTCAACTGCAGGCACAATTCCTGCCAGGGAAGGAAAACACACTGGCGGACAACCTAAGCAGAAATATGACAGATCCACACGAATGTAAGTTGCATCCTCAACTTTTCACAAAGATAGCTCAGGCATGGGGACAGCCAGACATAGATCTCTTTGCTACCCACAGAAATTGCCAATTGAAAAAATTTTGTTCAAGGACCTATCGTCCACAGGCCTGGAAAGTGGACGCACTTTCCTTCAATTGGGCAACATTGTCAGTCTATGCCTTCCCGCCTCTTCCTCTTCTGCCCAAGTTCTATTAAAAGCCAGAGCAGAGAGGCCGAAAATGATTCTCATCGCTCCAGACTGGCCAAGACAACACTGGTATCGGCTCCTGAGGAGCCTGACACATTCCCCACCATGGATCCTATCTCTAGTCCCTCTTCTGTTGTCCCAGCACAACTACAAAACTCTAAATCTAGCTGCATGGAGAATTCCTTGATTTCCCAACAGTTCCTCCTCTCCAAGGAGGTGCAGGATGTCATCTTGGAGGCCAGAAGACCTTCTACTAGAAAGGCCTACTCCGCCAAATGGAAACGATTTTGTGCCTGGAATCAAAAAAAGGGACAGAATCCTTGGGTAATAAATGTACCTCAAATTTTACAGTACCTAGCTGAGATGTTAAACAATGGAATTTCCTTCTCCTCCATCAAGATCCACGCTTCAGCCATTTCTGCACAATACAACATAGATCCTCCATTATTCTCTCACCCTCTCTTAAGGCAGTTCCTCAGAGGGGCAAAGAATTTAAAACCCCCAAGGAAACCACCAGTCCCTGCTTGGGACCTCAACTTCGTATTGGAAAAGCTGACCCTTCCTCCCTTCGAGCCAGCTTCTTCAACAGAGTTACAGTACTTGGCATGGAAAACAGCCTTTCTTCTGGCTATCACCTCAGAACGCAGGGTTACGGAGCTACAGGCCCTCATGGCTGTGCAACCATTCATCATTTTCCATCAGGACAGAGTTTCCTTACGAACCAATCCTACCTTTATGCCAAAGGTAGTATCCAGTGTAGCTTTGAATCAGACTACCTTTTATCCTAATCCACACAACAAAGGGGAAAGACTACTACATTCCTTGGACATTCACAGACAACTTCGTTACTACTTGGACAGAACAAAGCCATTCAGGAAATCTGAGCAACTCTTTGTGTCCTATGCTGTAGGTGCTCAGGGAAAGGCTATTTCCAAACAGACAATTTCAAAATGGATAGCCCACTGCATACGTTTTTGTTACTCATTCCATGGAAAAACTGCCTGCATGCATCAGATCCCACTCCGCCAGAGCTACCTCTGCAGCCTTCCTCAGGGGGGTCCCTACCAAGGACATTTTGGAAGCAGCCACCTGGAGTTCAGTGCACACTTTCTCCAAGCACTATCACCTCCCTCTATACTCAAAATCTAGAGCGGGCTTTGCCACAGCAGTCCTGCAGGGCATCCTAGCCCCTCCTAGTTCCACTTAGTGCCTACCACCCTTACTTAGCTTTGGGATTCTACCCATCTGTCATGACTGCAGCTGTATGCACGATGAACATAGTACAGTTATCTACCTACCATAAATGTAGATGTTCGAGTGCTCATACAGCTGCAGTCCAGGTTTCCCTCCTTCCATCCCCTCTTAGGACAGGCCTTATGACAAACACTTTTCATATAACCTTTTTGGGGTATTCTTTTATGGTGTATTTGCTTGCAACTACTGTTTTTGATTTGTCAACATTGCATCTTTGCATAACATTGTTTGCCTTCCTTCTGGGAGCACCTGACATCTGGGGCAAGAAAAACTGAAGTAAATGGCGTCTGCTGCCTCTTTACACCCTTGTCGCACTGACGTCAGGGAAGAAGCAACGACAACCAACGCCGGACCTAGACTTTGGAATTCGGCCGACCGAGGACCCGCCTGACGGCAGGATAACCCCATCTGATGTTCTTCATTCCACATTGCTGCAGTCCTAACTATTGGGTAGTCCGCTATCCAGTCGGCCCGAATACCAAAGTATATGGCTGACGTCGGTCAGGGCGCATTAGACTGACGTCAGTACGTCAGGGTACTAATGCGCATGACCGACGTCATATCCTCAGTCTTTTTTGCCGCATGGTCCGATGCAGAAGCAGTTTTGCGAGTGCAGGTTGGCGTTCTGAAATTTTCTGAAGTCGGAGTTTCAGACCGAATCAAAGTTGGCTAAGTACCCCGTTGGGGAACATTTTGGTTTTTTCTTGCCTCAGTATTTAACCGGATGTCAGAAAAAGTGAATAACTGTATTTCTTGTGGGAAGCGGATACCTCATAGAGATTATCATACCTTGTGTATACCTTGTTTAGGGCCTGAGCACGGCGTTGTTGGATGCCGCTCTTGTGCTAGATTTAACAAACGCACTATTAGGAGGCGGTTAGACTGTGCCAGGTTAGTGTTTGGGAAGCGTTGTAATTATAAAATGCCGTCGGTTGCTCCGTCGCCCGCTTCGTCAAAAGCGCAAGGACAAAACAGCGAAGCCTAGGGTTGATGAACCGGCAGTCCCGGACGTCGGTTCTTTAGAAGGCTCAGTGGAGCCAGAGGTTTTGCCAGGAGTTTCTTTGGAGTCTCAGGCAGAGACTTTACTGTTACAGGATGTGCCTTCTCAGGAGGTAGGCCAGGCTGAGGGGCTTCTCAGGTAACTGTTCTTCCCTCTCTTCCCAAGGTAGTTAGAGCCTCTCCTTCTGTTTCCAAAACTTCTTTGAGAGGTAGGCCAAGTTTAGCTTCAGTGGGGCTTCTCCTAGCACTTCAGGTTCTGTGCCTAAGAAACATATGCTTAAAATGGCAGAAGATTTGATTACTATGATTAGAGGTTCTATGCCCCTCCTGATAAGAGGCCTAGGGTGGAACCTGAGTTTGAGAGTTTTGAACAGTGTTCAGAGGCTTCTGAGTCTTCTGCGGAAGACTTGCAGGAGTATCCTCCTTATTCTGATTCTGATGTGGATGATTCCACTCCTACAGCTTCTCCTCCTGAGGATTTCTCATTTTCAGAGACTCTGCATTCCATGAGGGAGCACTTTAAATGGGAAGGCCAAGATTACTCTGATTCCAGGAAAAGGCTTAGGGAATTCTTGTTTTACCCCAGCATAGGCCCTTAGCTATACCTCCTGTGTTGAATGTGGTGGAAGATGTTTTTGCAGAGGCTTCCCTGAACCCTGATTCTTTGCCTCCTGCTCCTGTTAAACCTGATAGGTACTATAGGGTGCCTGAAGCTCATAAGTATCTTTTAAGAGTCCTAGGGCAGACCCGAAACTGTTTCTCAGGGACCTAAAGGTGTTAAGGCCTCTGTTGTTAAAAACCCTGTTCCCACTGATAAAGAGGCAAGGGCTTTGGATAGATGGGGAAAGAAAGTGTATACTTCTTCCACTTTAGCCATGAGGCGTTGAATTGTCAGTTTCACATGCTAAAATATCAAAATTATCTCCTTTCACAATTGAAATCTAAGGTGGATGCTTTGGCGGAAGGTATTGAGTGTAAAGAGTTGCTGGATTTAGTTCATGTGTCTGAACAAGTGGGTAAGCATTCTTTGCAATGTGGTTTTGATGCTGTACAGGCCTCCTCGAGGGTGGCTGCCACTAGTTCTGTTCTTTGCAGGCATGCCTGGTTGAGGGATCAGAATTTAGCTGAGCATGTTAAGACAAGGATTTTGGATGCTCCTTTACAGTCTGATGTGTTTGGTTCGCCTGTGGAAGCAGTTTTAAAGAAAATGGAGGACAAAGCTACGTCTATGCAAACTGTTAAAGATTTTTTGCAGGTGCAGCCACCGAAGTTTAGTAGAAATTGGCCTACTAAGGGATGGACATATCCTGCTTATGATTCCCAGTCTAGGGGTAGGTCTAGACGTGGTAGGGGCAGAGCTCAAGGTTCTTTTAGGCCTAGAACAGGGAGTTCACCTGCTCAGACTTCTGGTGAGGGCAGGGGTCAGTCCTTTCGTAAACAGGCCCAATGACCTGCCTTTTCAACTGCCAGTAGATTCTCGTCTGGCAGCTCCTTTGGGAGGAAGACTGTCTCTTTTCAAAGAAAATTGGGATTTAATTACTCAAGACAGATGGGTGTTGGATATCATTCACCACGGTTACAGGTTTTATTTCCATACATTGCCCCTTTCAAAGGCATGCCAGGCGTTCCTCCTCCACAAAGGAAAGAGGCTCACAAGCAAATTTCTCTGTTACTCCAAATAGGGGCCATTCAGCCAGTCCCTGTATCAGAAAGGGGCCTAGGATTTTATTCTCGCCTGTTCCTAGTACCAAAGAAGGGGAACACGTGGAGACCAATTTTGGATTTATCTATCCTCAACACTTATCTGGACATTCCCAAGTTCAAGATGTTGACGTTACAACAGCTTTTACCTCTGCTGGGCAAAGATCACTGGATGGTAACTTTAGATCTCAAGGAAGCTTACCTTCATGTGCCTATAAGACTAAGTTGCAGGAAGTTTCTGCGTTTTTGAGCTGGAAATTCTCATTATCAGTTCTCTGCATTGCCCTTTGGCTTATCTACTGCGCCAAGAGTATTCACAAAGGTTCTGGCTCCAGTGATAGCTTACTTCAGGCTAAAAGGAATTCAAATCTATCCTTACTTGGACGACTGCCTGATTCTGGCTCAAGAAAAGGAAGACCTTCTACAGCATCTGGAATATGTTATAGCAGTGCTAAGATGCCTAGGGTATTCTGTGAACGAAATAAAGTCCAGTCTAGTACCCTCTCAAGACATGTGCTTTCTGGGTGTGAGACTGAATACAGCAGCCCAGATGGCCTTTTTAACCCCGGACAAACAAAAGAGTCTATCCCTTTACTTCCATCAACTATCTCATCAGTCCGTGCTGACTGCAAGGACAGTCCTTCAAGCATTAGGGTTCATGGCATCTTGTATTCTGGTGCTTCCCAATGCCAAACTGCATATGAGGAAGCTGCAATGGTATCTCAAAATGTATGGACACAGCACTGCCAGGATTTGGACACTGTCATTCAAATAATACCTTGCCTTCAAAAAGAATTTTTGTGGTGGGCTCAGGAATGTCACCTAAACAAGGGACTCTCTGTGACCCGGCCAGAGGCGAGTCAGATTTTAACGACAGATGCCTCGGACATTGCTTGGGGAGCTCATCTCAATGGAAAGTGGATACAAGACAAGTGGCCTGCCAGACTACAGCATCTACATATCAACATGAAGGAGATGTTAGCAGTCCAGTTTGCATTAATGGCTTTCAAGGAGTTACTTCTTCCAGGGCAGGTGTTGATTCTAACAGACAACACAACTGTCATGTGGTACATCAACAAACAAGGGGAACACATTCTTATCCTCTATGCAGGCAAGCAATGATTTTATGGGAGACTGCGCTCAGCTTGCAACTAACTCTTCAGGCAAGGTTTCTGCGGGAGCACAGAACTCCTTAGCAGATGTGTTAAGCAGACAAATCATGGATCCCCACAGTGGAAACTGGATCTTCATGTATTTCAGAAATTGACAGTGTCATGGGGAACTCCAGACATAGATCTGTTCGCTTCTCCACTAAACCACCAGCTGCCAAAGTTTTGCACGAAGGGATTTCATCACACAGCTTGGAAAGTGGATGCTCTTTCTTTCAGTTGGAAAAATCTTCATGTGTATGCCTTTCCACCTCTGCCTCTTCTTCCAAAGGTGCTCTTAAAGGTCAGACAAGACAAGCCAAGGATGATTTTAATAGCTCCAGATTGGCCTCGGCAACACTGGTACCCACTACTAAGGAGTCTGGTACGGAAGCCTCCATGGCCTTTACCTTTGATTCCACATCTGTTATCTCAGAAGGACGGTCATCTGCTCAATGTCAAGCTTCACTCTCTTCATCTAACAGCCTGGCATATTCTGTGTTGAAACACAGCAGGTCTCAACTTCCTCAAGTTTTAAATGTGATTATGGAAGCTAGAAGACCTAGTACAAGGAAAGTGTATGAGAAAAATGGAAGAGATTTTTATTTTGGAGTACAGCAAAGAATTTGGAGATTTCTGAGCCTAATTTGAGTGTGGCTCTTCAATATCTTACTGAGTTATTGGACAAAGGTTTGTCCTTCTCTTCCATTAAGATTCATGCTGCAGCAATTTCAGCTCACTATGATTGTGACCCACCCTTGTTTTCATCCTTTGTTCAAGCAGTTTCTTAGAGGGCAAAGAATATAAGACCCCCGTAGAGCTCCTACTCCTGCTTGGGATCTCAATTTTGTGTTGGAAAAACTTACTCTACAACCTTTTGAGCCTGCGGCTACTGCTGAATTGAAATACTTGTCATGGAAGACTGCTTTTCTGTTGGCTATTACTTCTGCAAGAAGGGTGTCTGAGTTGCAGGCCCTTATGGCAGTAGAGCCCTTTTGATTTTCCATAAGGATAGGGTATCATTACGTACTAATCCTTCCTTTATGCCTAAGGTGGTTTCTAGTGTGGCTTTAAACCAAACTATTCATTTGCCTACTTTTTATGCAGACCCCCAAAATAAAGGGGAAAGGATTTTGCACACTTTAGATGTACACAGGCAATTGCGTTATTATTTAAGCAGGACTAAGGATTTTAGGCAGTCTCAGCAGTTGTTTTTCTTTTGCTTTGAGTTCGCAGGGCAAGCCTGTGTCAAAACAAACTATTTCTAGGTGGATTGGGTTTTGCATTGCATTTTGTTATTCCTATCATGGCAAGGAGATTCCAGCTGGGATTAGGCCTCATTCCACTAGGGCTACTGCCACTTCAACAGCATTTCTAAGAGGGGTGGCAACTAAGGATATTTTGGAGGCAGCTACTTGGAGTTCAGTGCATACTTTCTCTAAGCATTATCACCTTCCTCTCTACTCTAAGTCTAGGGCTGGTTTTGCCACAGCTATTTTGCAAGGCATGTTGTCAGCTCCTGCTTCTTTATGATTTGCCAGCCTCCCTTACCTCTGCTTTGGGATTCTACCCAATAGTTAGGACTGCAGCAATGTGGAATGAAGAACATAGTACAGTTTTGTACCTACCATAAATGTAGATGTTCGAGGATCCACATTGCTGCAGTCCAATTTACCCTCCCTCCTTCCCCTCTTTGTTTAGGGGTGGTTGTGTAGGTGAGGTTATATGCTGATAATTTTGTATATATTGTACATATTTTTGGTGCAGGTATATTGGGTCTTGTCTTTTTAGGGTCTTCTGACATCCTGGGCAAGAAAAGACTGAGGATATGACGTCGGTCATGCGCATTAGTACCCTGACGTACTGACGTCAGTCTAATGCGCCCTGACCGACGTCAGCCATATACTTTGGTATTCGGGCCGACTGGACAGCGGACTACCCAATAGTTAGGACTGCAGCAATGTGGATCCTCGAACATCTACATTTATGGTAGGTACAAAACTGTACTTTATGACTGCAGCTGTATGAGCACTCGAACATCTACATTTATGGTAGGTACAAAACTGTACTTTGAGAGGTATGACAAATGTGTCGGGGCCATCACAAGTCAGCCAGAGACATTTCAAACTGTGACTTACTTGTTGCACCCCACCCCCCCATGTAGTGACTCTGGATGTGTCGAAGCAAGGCAAGGAGTAGTTATGCAGTGTAAATGTGCAGAGTATCCCCCCCCCCCATCCAAGGTAGACACAAGTACTAGAGTGGCTTTTCATCTGTCCTTGATTTTTACAGAATGGTCTGTTTTCTGTCATATTTTTTGTACTGTTGATTTATGCTTATTACTCAAAGTACTTGTTGCTCTGTGTTTAAGTAGCAATACTTTAATGACCATTAGGTAAGCTTGGCTGAGATTGCAAGATGCAAGTAAGCTTTAATAAGCATACTGTTAAAGAATTGCCAACATTGAAAGCCTTTCTGTTGCTATGTAGAGAATACTTAACTAGATAATGTATGAGCCTTGGGTATTGAAATGCATATGCCAGTATTTGTAATAAAGGACAGGATGACATTATTTTAAGAGTCTCATTACACTCTGAGACTTCCAGTCATCTCTGCAGGCTTTACCTGTATACAGAATGCCAATTGTGTGGTCCATAACCTGTACAGTCATCCTTTTAAGTAATGTATCCTGAGCTTATTTCTTGTTTGCTTTTCATTTTTTACTTGGATCATGTTTTCCCCATCAAACAAGTAGATGTCGGGTAGCAGGTATTTTTTTGGATAAGGAACATTTTTACAAGTGGGGGCATCAGAGATTTCTACTTTAAGCATGTTACTTGGTACTTTAATAAAGCTGAACATAAATTATAATTTGAGTTGAGTGCGGCTTGTTTTTCTCGTACTTGATTTTGACTGACATTCCATTAATGCATTTAAAAAAAAGTAATATTATTTTTTCATGCCTCACAACCTTTTTTGTTTCCATCTACATATTAAGCTGTCATGCAGCCAATGCATTGAAATATTTTTATTATTCTACACTTCATTTTGTCTTGATTGGACTCTCATAATGACGGTTTGGCACCCAGGGCAGTATATTTAGTTTTTGTGTTTTTGAGCATAACTCCTCCCCTTTCTAGTTGGCTGCATCCCTTCTCATTGACCCCACCCATTCAGCTGTCTCCTGCAGCCCTCCTTTGATTTGAAGTCACCAGCTGCCACTGCCTCAGGGACTCCTTTACGCTTTTCTCCCTTTTACCCTAATACCAAGACTCGTACAGAGAGCAAAATCGTTGGGTTTCAAAATTATCCTCATTGCACCATATTGGCCTCGACAGATATGGTTCCCGTTCCTGCACCTCCACCGTCTGGATCAGCTGTGGATTCTGGACCCGGTTCCAGATCTGATTCATCAGTCAGGCGGGGGTTGCACCAATCCCTTCAGACTCTCCAGCTCACAGCTTGGTTACTCCACTTCCAACCTTTGCCAGGCTTTCCAGCATCTCCACAGCAGTCCGTGATATTATTGTTACCTCGCATAAGTATAGTACGAGGAAAATGTATGCTAGTAAATGGAAATGGAGCAGAATCTAGAAATTTGGATCCTTTTTCAGCCCCAGTCCATGAAATTCTTGAATTTGTAGCACAACTTTTTCAGTCTGGTGTGGCTTCCGCCACCATGTGTACAGCTAGCTGCCATTTCTAATTTTCAAATTCATGTTTAATTCTAGCATAATGTCTCCTTTGAGAGGGACATCTCTTCTTAGACCCCCTGTTAGAGATCCTCCTACTTGGGATCTCAATTTAGTTTTAGCTTCCTTAATTTTGCCTCCCTTTGAACCGGCAGCATCATGTTGCTTAAACTTTCTTTCGTGGAAGACACTTTTACTGGTTGCTATCACTTCAGCTAGACGTGTCTCAGAACTTCAAGCACTGTGGGTTCATCCTCCTTACCTGGTGTTTCACAAGGACAGAGTTTCTCTGAGGACCAATCCATCCTTTATTCCTAAAGACTGCTCAGAGAACAATTTAAATCAATCCATAGATCTCCCAGTTTTCTTTTCCAATCACAGCAACAAGGCTGAATACAAGCTCCACCATCTGGATGTGCACAGACAACTGCGTTTTTACCTCCATAGAGCTAAGAAAGCCACACCAGTTATTTCTTTCTTATGCTTTCAACAAACAAGGTCTTCCCAGTTTAAGGTGACCTTATCCATATGGTTATCTGTTACTATTGCCTTTATTTATGAGTTAGGAAATAGAGCTACAAGCTAAACCAAAAGGTCATTCTACTAGAGCATTAGCCACCTCTGTAGCCTTTCAGTCTAGGAAGCCCATAGACTCAATCTGTGCAGCTGCTACTTGGGCAAGCCCTCATACTTTTATCTCTCATTTTACAAGGTGGGTATGGTCTCCCAGAGCAGAGCTTCCTTTGGTTCTACTATTCTGAAGAGTCTGTTCCAATGAGCCACCTGGGATTTTAGGTGCTAGTGCTGCTGTCCCAAACGGCAAGAATGAAGGTGAGATGGCCAACTTAACATAATTAAGTTATGTACCTACCATAACGTTCCATGTTAGTTGTCTTCATCTCGCCTTCCTTCTTGCGTCCCTCCCTCTTTCCCCCTTCCTAGAGTATTGAGAGGAGTTCCTTTCGTTTTCACTGGCTGAGTATCTTTTATTACTTAACATGCCAGGTAATTTATGACTCTTTCCTTGTTTAGGTGTATTGGGCAACCAGTTTTTAGGTAACTGGTTACTCTACTTATGTCTAGTGTGCGCTATCACAAACGAGGTCTGGGTAGCTGATGCTGGGCATTCTGGGATTAGGGGTGGCTTTGAGCCAGTAAACCGCTCTAGAGCTATAGAAGATAGCAGAGTGCTCCAAACCCAAACAGCAAGAAGGAAGGCGAGATGAATACAATTAACACGGAACGTTAAGGTAGGTGCATAACTTTTTTTTTTGGTGGGCAGAGATGTCACCAAAACAAGGGACTGTGATTCACTCTACCCCCTGCCACCCAAATCCTAACTACAGACGCATCAGACTATGCTTGGGGGGTCCACCTGGCGGGGAGATGCATTCAGGGCATATGGAGCCCCAGAACAAATGCATCTGCATATCAACCAGAAAGAGATGCTAGCTGTTCTGAATGCCCTGACAGCCTTCAAGGGCTTACTTCATCCGGGACAACTACTGATAGACGGACAACACCACGGTTATGTGGTACATAAACAAGCAGGGGGGTACACATTCCTACACCTTTTGCAGACCAGCAATGGCATTGTGGAACACAGCCTTGACTAACCAAGTACATCTTCAAGCTCTATTCCTGCCAGGAAAACCAAATACTCTGGCAGATGACCTAAGCAGAAATCTTAGGGACCCGTACGAGTGGAAACTGGATCCACAAATCTTCAGCATGGTAACAAATGGGGGACCCCAGACATAAATCTATTTGCCTCCCCCCAAAATTATCAACTAGACAAATACTGCTCAAGGACTTATCACAGACAAGCATGGAAAGTGGATGCCCTATCCTTCAGTTGGAAAAAAAACTACCAGTCTATGCTTTTCCCCCTCGGCCTCTTCTCTCCAAGGTCTTACTAAAGGTCAGACAGGAAAAACCAAAAATGATCTTAATTGCTCCGGACTGGCCTCGCCAGCACTGGTACCCAATTCTAAGGAATATGTCTCAACTCCCTCCTTGGTACTTGCCTCATACACCTCATCTACTGTCTCAGCAGAATAATCAAATTCTGCTCTGCTCCAAATTCTGAACCTTGCATCATGGCTGACAATGTAATTATTCAAACACCTCCTCTTAGTAAATCTGTGGATGTCGTTTTGGAAGCCAGAAGGCCTAGTACTAAAAAATCTTGCGCTAAGTGGAAGAGATTCTGTGCTTGGAACCAAGCACAAGGAACAAACACAGCAAAATCAAATATCCCTCAGATTTTACAATACTTGAGTAAGATGCTTGAAAATGGCCTATCTTTTTCTTCAATAAAAATCCATGCCTCTGCCATCTCGGCTCATTCCAACACGGAGCCTCCCATCTTTTCTCATCCTCTGCTAAAACAGTATCTTAGAGGGGCCAAAAATTTAAGGCCTCCCAGAAGATCACCAACTCCTGCATGGGACCTCAATTTTGTGCTGGAAAATTCACCCTGCCTCCTTTTGAACCAGCAGCTACTGCGAATATAAAGTTTTTATCTGTGAAAACAGCTTTCCTTTTGGCAATCACTTAAGGTTGTATATAAACTCTTAATTCCTCTACATGTGGTGTGAACTTTTTTGGTTTCATGCAACTAATAAATTGAACCACGTTATAGCAAGACATCAAATTCCCCATTAGACTGAATCCTAGTGTTGGACCCCAGCAAGTACACCACCTCACGTACCATGTGTGACTGTCTCAATGATAATCTCCCAGTCTATACAATTAGACATGTCACACATCCACTTAAACAGCATGTTTATAAAACAAAATGCAACCTTTCCAAGTTTAAAAAACCCAATGAGCCTTGGTATTGAAATGCATATGCCAGTATTTTAAAGGACAGGATGACATTATTTTGAGTCTCATTACACTCTGAGACTTCCAGTCATCTCTGCAGGCTTTACCTGACAGAATGCCAATTGTGTGGTCCAACTGTACAGTCATCCTTTTTT
Source organism: Protopterus annectens (assembly GCF_019279795.1). NCBI lineage: Eukaryota > Metazoa > Chordata > Ceratodontiformes > Protopteridae > Protopterus > Protopterus annectens. The sequence goes on along the minus strand of NC_056743.1, from coordinate 797,225,263 downwards.
AATATCCTGAGCTTATTTCTTGTTTGCCATTTTTACTTGGATCATGTTTATCAAACAAGTAGATGTAGGTAGGTATTTTTGGATAAGAACATTTTTACAAGTGCATCAGAGATTTCTACTTTAAGCATGTTACATTTTAATAAGCTGAACATAAATTATAATTTGAGTTAGTCTTTTCTCACTTGATTTTTATGACATTCCATTAATGCATTTAAAAAAGTAATATTTATGCCTCACAACCTTTTTATTTCCATCTACATATTAAGCTTCATGCAGCCAGTGCTGAAATATGCTACCTTCATTTTGTCTTGATTGGACTAGTGGTTTGGCACCCAGGGCTATATTTAGTTTTGTGTTTTTGAGCATAATCCTCCCTTTCTAGTTGGCTGCATTTCTGTGAAATTCAGCTGTCTCCTGCAGTCCTGATTTGAAGTCACCAGCTGCCATCAGGACGCTTTTCTCCTTTTCCTACAGACTTGTGCAGAGCAAAATTTGGGTTTCAAAATTATCCTCATTGCACCATATGCCTGACAGATGTGGTTCCTTCCTGCATTAGTCTGGATGCTGGATTCTGGAGTTCCAGATCTGATTCATCAGTCAGAACTGCGAATCCCTTCAGATCTCCAGCTCACAGCTTGTTTACTTTCCAATTTAGATTTAGCATCTACAGCAGTAATGATATTATTGTTACCTGCATAAGTATAGTCTGAGGAAAATGTATAGTAAATAAATGGAGCAGAATCTAGAAATTTGGATCCTCAGCCCCAGTCCATGAAATTCTTGAATTTGTGCATAACTTTTCAGTCTGGGTGTACATGTAATGCTAGCTGCCATTTCTAATTTTCAAATTCATGTTTAATTCTAGCATAATGTCTCCTTTGAGAACATTTTCTTAGATGTTAAGATCCTCCTACTTGGGATCTCAATTTATTTTAGCTTCCTTAATTTTGTCTGAAGAGCATCATGTTAAACTTTCTGGAAGACACTTTACTGGTTGCTATCACTTAGCTATCTCAGAACTTCAAGCATGTGGGTTCATCCTCCTTATGGTGTTTAAAGGACAGAGTTTCTCTGAGGACCAATATCCTTTATTCCAGACTGCTAGAGAACAATTTAAATCAATATAGATATTTTTCTTTTAATACAGCAACAAGGCTGAATACAAGCTCCACCATCTGGATGTGCAAACAAGTTTTAATAGAGCTAGAAAGAAGTTTGTTTCATGATATTTCAACAAACAAGGTCTTAGTTTAATATTATCATATGGTTATCTGTTATGTATTTATTTGTATTAGAAATAGATACAAGCTAAATAATATTCATGCATTAGATCTGAGTTTCAGTCTAAAATCTAATATGTGCCTACTTCAAGTATATTTTATCTCTCATTTTACAAGGTGGGTATGTCTAGAGCAGAGCTTTTATTTCTATATTCTGAAATCTGTTCCAATAGATATTTTATGTATGTGCTGTAACAGAATAAGTTATGTACTTATAATTAAGTTATGTATATAATTATGATTGTCTTCATCTATGTATTCTTATCCTTTTTCCTGATATTCCTTTTATCACTGGCTGAGTATCTTTTATTACTTAACATGCCAGGTAATTCTGACTCTTTCCTTGTTTATGTATTACCTATTTTAGGTAACTATTTATCTATTATATTATGTGTATATACAAAGATCTATAGCTATGCTCATTCTATTATTTTAATAAAATCTAGAGCTATAGAGATGAGTCTAAACCCAAACAGCAAGAAAAATAATGAATATAATTAACAGGAGTTAAGATATGCATAATTTTTTTG